>NC_042977.1:10265911-10571946 GCF_901001165.1 Salmo trutta
AGCTAGCTAATTAGTAATGTTGTCACACCCTGATCTGTTTCACGTGTCCTTGTTATTGTCCCCACTCCCTCCAGGTGTCGCTTGTTATCCCCAGTGTATTTATCCCTGTGTTTCCTGTCTCTCTGTGCCAGTTCGTCTTGTATGTTCCAAGTCAAGCAGCGGTTTTCCCGTACTCCTGCCTTTTGCAGTCTCCTTTTTCTAGTCCTCCTGGTTTTGACCCTTGCCTGTTCTGGACTCTGTACCCGCCTGCCTGACCATTCTGCCTGCTTTGACCTCGAGCCTGTCTGCCACTCTGTACCTCCTGGACTCTGAACTGGTTTTGAAACTTTGCCTGTCCACGACCATTCTCTTGCCTACTCCTTTTGGATTATTAAACATCTTAAACTCCAACCATCTGCCTCCCGTGTCTGCATCTGGGTCTCGCCTTGTGTCATGATAAATGTAGTAGTATAAAGTTGTAATTTACAATCTACAAGTAGCCGTACACCAGAGCTAACGTTCATAAGAGGTTCACACCTTTCTTCCGATGTTGTTTGATCAGTGAGTAGGCCTATCATCTGGCCAAAATGACATGAAAAGTGATCAAAATATATGAACAGTATTGCAGTAATTTCAGCAGTTCAGAATTATTTTGATTTTAGATAGCAAAGCAATCGACATCCTATCCTAAACTTGTCGGAAGCGAGAGGCATCCTGCTGTCATTCGTTAGCCATGTCATTTTGAGCTGCATCCCATTTCATGCTAGCTCTGGCCACTCACCTTAACTCCTCTGAAAGGTGTAAAAGCATTGATTGGATTAATTGTCTACCAATACAGTTACAACAATCCACTACTTTTAATCTTTGAGGGGGGTGAATGAGTGCACAGGTGAGAAGGGGTGCATGCACACGCACATTGTCTTCCCATTTTCTAATTAGTCAACAATCATTGAAGCTGACAGCTGACTTGTTTCAAAAATGATTGCTTTAAAAATAATCAATATAGTGACAATCTTTTTTTTGAAACAATCAAGCTGAGTGTTGTTTTTTATCTCATGCCCAAATGGAATTAGACAATTTACTCATCATCTAAAATACATTTGCAAGACTAGCCATCCCCTCTAATTACTTGGCTCCATCTGCCCCTCTGTTTAAGAAACTCAATATCCAATTATGCACCTTCATTTACAAATACACATACCTCCCAGACATCCTACCCAAACCCTTCAATCGATTCTTCCAGGTTCATTCCCAAATCCATGCATACAACACAAGACACTCCGATAACCTTCACCCTCCCCACTGCCGCACCACACATTTTCACTTCTCTATCAGATACAGAGGTTCCATACTCTGGCATTTATATCTTCACATTGCCAAAACATCATCATTGTACATCGTCTTTTTGGGGTGTGGTTTTCATATAAACCCATCTGCACTGTTTTGACCTTGTTTTTATCTGTACTGTTGTGTCTTTCACTTATCTTCTTTGGTGCGAATAAATCAAACCTAAAAACAGGTGTAGACGATTAAAAGATGCATTGTGATCTGATTGTGATCTTGGGAGGTAGTCAGGCACGCATTGTGTCTGGATATCTTACCAGAATAGATGGATCTGGACAGTGAAACCATTTCTATCATCATTATCCCGCCGTCTAAAGTAATTGAGAGGTGGCACCATTGACTTACGGCATCAATATGTGTCTTAAAATATAATTATTTAAGAATACCTATCAAATGATTTGCATATAGGAAATCTGGTCACAATGTGAACACAGTGGATGGATATGAGACACATTTTAATCCCATGTGTAGACATATTTCTGAGAAGGTGGGCAAAATCAGAATGTGGACAAGATCAGGGCAAATGACGCATGTTAGCGGCAGGTATAAACAAGTCTTTTTTTTGGTCATTGTGTCAATTCAAAGTTGGCAACAATGTCACCTCGATGAACACTGTGATAGTAACCAATGGTGTAACTTTTACTAGGTACCGTACATGGGGGACCTGCCCCCCCAAAAAAAACTTTTGAAAGAGACAATATTATGGTACGACTATGTATGTGCATGAGCAGCGAGGGTTAATTCTATTGGATAAAACAGCCATTGAAAAGCAGTCACCACTGATATCAGTATTCATCCCTTATACTGTACATAAAACACATTTCACAAAGTGTGTGAAAATGTGTCTTAAAAATGTGCCTTCACGCGACAGCTGGTCTCTGTAGTCTGCTCTCTCTCCCTCCCTCTATCTCAATCTCTCTCCTTCTCCCCCTTTCTCTCCCCCGTCTCACACCATTGTAGGTAAAGAAGTACCCTTGAGTCTCAGATCTAAACGTTCTCTTTCCTTCTCCCTCTCTATCTCTCTCTCCTTTTCTCTATCCCCCTTCTCTCTCCCCAGGCATGTAAATAAATGCCATCGAGTCTTAGATCTAAACTACCATCACTGTCAGCACACAGGCCTTGATGTTTGTTTCCCCGATGACTCTTCTTCTTCCTTCGATCTTACACGATTCCCGTGGCTACAATTAAGGCTTGAATTTGCATATTGAAGTGTCAAGCGAGCAGCGAGCGCTGCCCTCATAAGCAGAGATGAGGTTGTTGTTTCATTTCTTTATGAGACCACAACGATTGAGATTACGTGAAGGGATCGTTTGCTGTGGCTCAGGAGACCACCACTTGAAGAGGCGTTGACACCTCAGCGGTGAAAGATATCATCCAAAGACATTAGCAACTTTTTAATGTGACTAAGCTCCCCGCTAGTCCACTACCTTACGTGTCCCCTGCTGTTTCCCGGCATGTACGCATTTTAGCGGCTCTTCATTGAGGACCTGTCCTTTAAAAAAAGGACGTTTCTTTTTGAAGATGATGTTTCTGGAATGAGATGAGTGGTGCTGATGAGACGTGTTTTGATTAATTCTTTATTAATTAATTAAAGGAAAATATGAAAGAGTGTGAAGGAAGCGGAGTGAAGCGGAATAGATCCAAATCATGACAAAAAAAACATTGGATTACTTTCCCCAATATTTTTTTATGTTGATTTTCACTGATCTCCTTCCTTTGAGTAAATTCAGACTTAGATGTTCTAGCATTGGCAGAGACAGCTGTGGAGCGCCAATGAGGTGGAGTATGTAGGCTAGTGCTGCAAATCAACAGCTATGTCTTGTTCTCGGTACAGTTCTAAATCTCCCTTGGGAGGCTCACTGATGTTGGGTGTGTTGTTGTGTGAATCTCAAAGGGTGGGTGTGTAATAGGGCAAAAAAATTGAAAACAGCATAACACAAGATCATTATTTGGTGTTCTAGATCATGAATTACAGAGAATGCTATTGGTCCTGGGAAGGATGCAACATTTCCCCGATTTTATTTGTCGATGAGAGATGACATATCACAAGCCATTGCCAAGGACTGTCACCTAGAATTTCAATTTGCAAGTTGTTTGTCATAAGCATTATTTCATTCCATTATCTGGGTAGTCTTATAGTGGCCAGAAATCAATGATAATTAATGCAAGAGCTATTCTTTCTATTAAGAAAGCATAACATTAGAGAAGACATCCCCAAAAATCTACAGATTTGATGGCAATCCAGGGTGGGATATACTTCATATACAGTCTGTGTTTGGACAGTTGTGATTTTATCACACCAACTAAGCTGTACCTTACCGTCTAATAAATGTGAGTACTACTTTAGATACCTCACCCAAGGGCATTGTAAAGCTGTCAGTCTGCCATCTCCCTTCTTCTGAGATTTCTACTGTCTTCCTCTGAGCTCTCAAGCCTTTGTCTAATGCCACACAGAAACAACATTATCTAACCACACACACACACACACACACACACACACACACACACACACACACACACACACACACACACACACACACACACACACACACACACACACACACACACACACACACACACACACACACACACACACACACACACACACACACACACACACACAGATAGACACGTGTGCCCTCTCTCTCTCACACACATCCACCACCCACTCCAATACAGAGAGCTTTATCTCCAGTACTCCATGCCTTTGGCACTGCCCACATCACAGACCCAGGAAATACCGGAGTCCAAAAAACACTCCTCACCTGCAGACTAGAATAACTAAAAGACAGTATATATATATATATATATATTCACAGAAAATGAGTTGTTTCTATGGCCACTCTGTAGGGCCTACTTTTGAATACTATTATGCTATTATGACTTATGTCATCGTGATAAAATGTTGATTAACGTGCACGGTCCCTGTCAAATAAATATAAAAGCAATTTAATGCAAAGCGTGGTGCACTATACAGCCGAAAATGCGCCTTTTAAAGGCATTTTCCCCGCATTTCCCCCATCGCACTATTGCATTCGTGGTAATTACTGCGCATTTTGGCTCAACCATAATTTCCTTTAAAAGTATGTTAGTGCGCCGTGCTCTAACATGCCTTGCATTAAATCCCAGTCTAAATAAACTTAAAAGCTAATGAAGAAAAGAGTTCCCCACAAGTTCAGAAATCTATTTGCATTCAAAGTGTGCAAAGATAACGAGAGTAAACATTCCATTATTTATGACAGTCAATATGAATGACAACAAACATTCAACAGGTGAGTATAGTGCAATGCATGATTCACATGACTATACAAATGAATAAATAAACAGTAAATATGATATCATGAGGTATAGAGAGCAATGGTAATAGAGCAATGTGGCGTCTTTTTGTAGGCACTAACTCTGGTATGGCTCGTTGGGCAAAGCCTATGGGGAAATTAATGTTTTATTTTTTTGGCAAAAATAACGTCTGTGGTAAACAGAGGCTTATGAGATCTTCTAAGTTTTGTTCTAGAACACAATGTATAGAAGTTCTCCTAAGCCTGTGTTAACCTCAGACTTTATTTTCGCCGTTTATCCCAAAACCCTATTATTTCCCCATTCATTTCCGTCATAGCAATGGTTGAACGAACCAGAGGTTACTCATTTCTGTTTTTTTAGGACTACAAGCTGGCGAGTTCTATACTGTAAACTATGAGGGCAGATTTTTGCATAGCAACCCAAACAGTTCAGTCACCACCCCCCAAACATGCAAACAAATACCACCATTTACATTTTAGTAATTTAGCAGACGCTCTTATCCAGAGCGACACAGTTAGTGCATTCATCTTAAGCTAGATAGGTGGGAAAATCACATATCTCAGTCATAGTAAGTACATTTTTTTGCAATAAAGTAGCTATCAGCAAAGTCAGTGCTATTTGGATGGGGGGAGGGGATCAAGTGTGAGGGTTATTTCATGAAAGGCAATAAATATTTGGGGTGAGGGGTGAGGTGGGGGTGTGAATGCTGTGGGATTATACCATACTAAAATACTATTTGACGAGGTAGGGTTTCAGACATATTTGGAAGATGGGCAGGGACTCTGCTCTCCTAGATGAGCTTTGACCATGGAGTGTCTTTAAAATCATATGAGTTCCTAAACTGAGTTTATCCTCTGGAAAAGCCACATTGTGAAAGAGAGAGATACAGTTTAAGACACACGTATATCTATGTTAATTGAAAAGTAGATAAAGTATGGGGATGATACATTCCAAGATTATATTGATTGCCCCACCCCATGCTCTGCGCAATGCAATGTGAATTGTAGCACATAACATAATTACGGCATTAAAGGGATCGTTCACTTTGTTGAAGTTTTAGCTCATTTTCGATGTTGTCATTTCATCCTAACTGTTTCACATTAGTTGGTTATTTAGCTCGTTTTATTATTATTATTTTCTAATTTAACGTCCAGAATCTCCTGGCAAGGATGTAGCAGTGCAAAAAATGAATTATCCCTTTAACACCCCAATACTACTGTAAAGGCAGGTTGTGTGTAGGTATGGATCAGAAAGAAGACTCCGTCTTGGTGTGCTCCCCAAGACAGGTGTTGCTTCCCAGACTCTCCCTGCTGTCACCAGCCTTAGGGACATACCCCACGGGATCTGAACGGATGATATACCTGTAAAACAGGATGGAGAATTCCTCTCACTCTGAGTGGTTTGATATGTTCAAACATTTGTTTATCCACAAAATAATACGGAAATGGGAGTAATATCGAGTAGGAGACATTCTTGATTTTTTTCAACTTTTATGATCTGACACACCATTTGAACATTGAACAGTGTGTGTCGGCAGAGTGTCGGCAGTCAAACTCCTTGGAAGACCTTGGAAGTCGTCAGCCACTCAGCCTTGTTAAAATAAACCAGAAGGTGGCAGTAGCGTTGTTTGGCAATGCATATCCGTGTGTATTGCTTATTGTCTAGATTCCAAGCTATCTGCGCTAATGTTGCTATTTTGTAGAAAGCCCTTATTGATACTAGCCAGATGGCCACAGCTAGATAACTACCTAGCAAGATGACGAAGAAACGATTTAATTCACTCTCTATGATCCCATACTGCCAGTACCAGCCCGTAGCCAAATGTTTAGCTAGCACAGGACACTGCACTAACTCAGCAGCTAACACTGGCAGCTGTTTCATGGAAAGTAGCTTATCCATTGTGATTTAATTATTATGTCAATACTAGCTGCAGTGGTTAGCTAGCTTGAAGGAAGTATTTAGTGTTGTGCTACCATCCCATAGCCTACTTTGCATATGAAGTGTGACTGGCTCATCCGTGGATGTACGGAGAAAATGCCCTCTTTTTTTATGGGGTCGTCACGCAGCAGGTACCACTTTTGTTCTAGCAAGAGACGGAATGGCCGTCCACTGTGATAAGTACCTATTGGCAGTGAGATTCTAGGTGTTTCATGCTTTCGTCCGCACATCGTGTTTGAGTGCGTCTTTAGCCCGTAATTAACTACTTACTGCCATACTTACACTATGTCATTCAGTTCCAGTTTGGTGTCAGGAGGTGGGTTGATCAACACATATGTGTGGGAATGAGTGCTCTGGTTCTCGCTCATGTCATCTAGAATACGAAAAAACAGCAAATCATAGGTCCTAGTGGTCATAGGTCCTGTTCATACTTGTGAACTGTTGATAAAGTTTAAAACGTACAGTTTTTAGCCATCTCAAAATTTGCATCAGCCAATTAGAATTGTCGACGTAGTTGAACATGACAGAACGCTACATGTTAGCTTTTCCCATGAGCTAGCCTGGCACACATAGCCCTATGCTAACACGTCCAGCTGGTAGCCTAGTCAACAAAGGTAAACCTTGAATTTTGAGGTTTAAAATATCCCTCTGTTGGCCAAGTTTACCTATTGTAAGCAGTGGTGTAAAGTACTTTAAAGTACTACTTACTAAGTAGTCTGTACTTTACTATTTATATTTTTGACAACTTTTACTTCACTACATTCCTAAATAGAATAATGTACTTTTTACTCCATACGTTTTCCCTGACAACCAAAAGTACTCGTTACATTTCGAATGCTTAGCAGGACAGGAAAAGGGTCCAATTCACACACTTCTCAAGAGAATATCCCTGGTCATCCCTACTGCCTCGGATCTGATGGACTCACTAAACACAAATGCTTTGTTTGTCAATTATGTCTGAGTGATGGAGTGTGCCTCTGGCTATCTTCAAAACATTTTTTTTAAATGGTGCCCTCTGGTTTGATTAATATAAGGAATTTGAAATGATTTATACTTTTACTTTTAATACTTAAGTATATTTTAGCAATGACATTTAATTTTGATATTTAAGTATATTTAAAACCAAATACTTGTAGACTTTTACTCAAATAGTATTTTACTGGATGACTTTTACTTGAGTAATTTTCTTTTACAGTATCTTTCCTTTTACGCAAATATGACAATTGGGTACTTTTTCCACCACATGCCATTGTTTGGTGGATAAAGTTTAAGATCTTTGATTGACTGATACGGAATTTGATACAGGAAATAATCGTGGCCAGCTGATTTTGTGTTAGCATAGGGCTAAGTGTGCCAGGTAATTTTGTTATACACTGAACAAAAATATAAAACGCAACATGCAACAATTTCAAAGATTTTACTGAGCAACAGTTCATATAAGGAAATCTGTCAATTGAAATACATGTATCTATGGATTTCACATGACTGGGAATACAGATATGCATCTGTTGGTCACAGATACCTTTAAAAAAAGGGCCGTGGATCAGGGGCGTAGATCAGAAAACCAGTCAGTATCTGGTGTGACCACCATTTGCCTCATGCAGCTCGACAATGGGCTTCAGGATCTCGTCACGGAATCTCTGTGCATTCAAATTGCCATCAATAAAATGCAAATGTGTTCGTTGTCCGTTGCTTATGCCTGCCCATATCTTAACCCCACCGCCACCATGGGGCTCTCTGTTCACAACGTTCACTTAAGTAAACCGCTTGCCAACACAACGCCATACATGCTACGCTGTCTGCCATTTACGGTTAAAACAGGGATTCATCCGTGAAGAGCACACTTCTCCAGCCTGCCAATAAGGTCAAAACCCTGGTGAGAATGACGAGCACGCAGTGGACTTCCCTGCAGTCAGCATGCTAATTGTACATCTGTGGCATTGTGTTTTAGAGTGACCTTTTATTGTCCCCAGCACAAGGTGCAACTGTGTAATGATCATGCTATTTAATCAGTTCATTGATACAGTATGCCACACCTGTCAGGTGGATGAATTATTTTGGCAAAGGAGAAATTGTCACTAACAGGGATGTAAACAAATTTGGGCACAAAATGTGGGAGAAATACGTTTTTATGCAGATGTAAAATTTCTGCTATCTTTTATTTCAGCTCATGAAACACAGGACCAACACCTTACATGTTGCATTTATATTTTTGTTCAGTGTATTTTGTGTTTTTATGTGCAATTATTGGGAGACTATTCAGCCTGAAGAACACCACGGGAGATTACTCGGGCTGGTTCAGAGCAGGGACTGGCGACTGAGGAGCTGCAGGGAGGTGACTTGACTCAGCGAGGATGGCGAAGCAGTGGAAAGATTTGCAAGGCAAGGTGGAACCAGTCTACTTGCAAGTCGTCGCCACCAACGTGGTTTGGACAGCGATGGACGCTGGATGATTAGTTCTGCGAGCTATTCTCAAGGAGTGCAACCACTGCCATCTGGTGGACTATTTAAATGTGTTATTGTTTTGGTCTTTGCACAGTTGTTGAATTATTTTGACCATGTGATGTTTACTACAGATCAGCATTTAACTGTGAATGTGTAAAAAATTAAATGTGCTGAAGAGGACCACAATGGAAATAATTTTTTACTTTTTAGTGTTATGCTCAACACATTTTTTATGCATTTCTGGCTGCATTGTGTTTTTAAATTGTCAATTAAATCAACCAATCTCATGGGAAATGCTCAAATGTAGCGTTCTATCACGTCATCGATTCTAATTGGCTGATGCAGATTTTGAGAAGTTTAAGTATGGACACCCAGTGATTTAAGCTACGGCCAGCCAGAGATTTTACAGATTGACGGATGATGGACAATGGAGATGGACGGATGATGGACAATGGAGATGGACGGATGATGGACAATGGAGATGATTGTTCTTTAAAACCTCACAATGTCTGCCTTTCCCACAAATGCAACTTGTCCGAAAATAGTTAAATAGAATTTAAACTTTTGACAGACAAAAACGGACAATGAGGAATGCGGCCAAACTGAGACGTATGAATATGTATTCAATTATATGCATTCATCATTGTCCGTTTTTGTCCGATGTTGACTGACAATCATCTCTGTCGTCCATCCACCCACCCATCCATCCATTAATCAACTAAGCCAGAGTATCATGTTTCAAACACATAACGTATTTTGCCTTCTATTCCAGGTCTTGGAAATCCAACTAGCAATCCCCCAAAAACATCCCTCCTCAGGTGTGGTTTCTCACCGTAAGCCGTGGCAGAGAGTCCCAGGCTCTTCATCCGGTTGTTCACCAGCTCAGCCAGCTCCTGTCTCTCCGAGCGTCTGGCCCTCAGACCCTGCTGGGCCCCACTCTGAGCCCCCCTCTGGTTCCCCCGTTGGCCTCTCCGGCTCAGCTTTCGTGCCCACTGCATGCTCTTCCTCCTCAGCAGGGGGGCCTTCCCGTCCAATGGGTCGCTGGAGTTGGAGCTGCGGTGGAGCCCTCCGGCCACAGGGGGAAGCTCTATGTCGGTCTGCTCCTTGGCGTCGTCAAAGTCCTCGACACATATCGAGAGCTGTGACTGAGTATAATCGAAACACAATGCCATATAAATTAATGAAGTCCATAGTATGTCCATGGTGAAACAGGGTAAAATGAAATGACCAGAACAAAGTGAATTAAAACACACAGAAATATGGAGTTAAATTGATGCCCAAAAAGTTTCACAAATGATCAAGAGCGAGGCCAGAGAATTTATAAGTGGTTTTGACGATGATTTCTTACTGACATTACCACCAGTGGCGAGTCTCACCGCGTTTGTCAAGCACAATTTAACCAAGACATATTACAGCAGAGGAAATCCACCTTCATCTGCACTAAAATGAGATTTAGGGCTCTATTTTTGGCTGGTGCTAAGGAGGCGCAAGAGTCAAATGCACGTTAGTTTGCAATTTCTTCATGTAAGAACTGGCACACTAGAATTTTCCACCCCTTATACCAGGTTAGGCAATTGACCTGTCTAACATCAACTGCTCGCTTGCACTGAGGTGGGAGGGATGGTAATATTTGAGGTGTGTCCTTAAAATCAAGCGTAAAAGTGACAATTTCATGCAACACTAAAATAAAATGTCAAGACCCACCAAAAGCAGGTCTTTTAGAGCGGCAGCACAGCCTATCCAGCCGGGATGCCCATGGAACGAGATTATTATTTGCTTCCTCCCATTTCATTTCATTAGATAAAAAAACAAGAATAACCTACCCTCCCCTTAATCAAGGCTGGTTTAGCAGCTTCACAGAAGTGCATATTTGTATCCTGGACAAATATTAGCCAAGTAGCCTATGAATAAAGGGGTTTTAAATTATCTACTGAGAGTGTCTTGAAATATTTGAGTTTTTTGCTTTTTTTGGATGAGTGGGACAAAATTCCTCCAAGAGCGTGGTGGGACTGATCAACAACTACAGGAAGCATTTGGTTTGAGCAATTGTAGCTAAAGGTGGCTCAACCAGTTATTGAGTGGGACAACATTTTCACACGGGGGCATTGGGTGTTGCATAACTTTGTTTATGAATATGTCACTGTTGTGCTATTTGTTCACTCAGGTTCCCGTTATCTAATATTAGGTTTTGGTTAAACATCTGATAACATTCAGTATAAAAAATATGCAAAAGTAGAGAAAATTAGAAAGGGGCAAATACTTTTTCACAGCACTGTATATGTTTTTTTTGCATGGGCTGCGTCTCAGTCCACCGCATCCACCGCTATGCCAGCCTTCCACATCTGCAGTGTAAGGCACCTGTGCTGCAGCAGTGTTTATCAGACCATGAGACATCCCGAAAATCGGTCTTCTCATGAAAACGGTTTGGCCTACAAACTAATATGACTACTCTATGGAAAGATGAGACTCTCACAAACCTAGGACCAAAACAAACGGGACTCGTCTTAAGATAACCGGTACCAGTTTAAAAAATGAATGGATGTATAGAAGTTAGTTTTGTGCCTACCAAAAAAAATTGTTAAATATGTGTAAAAAAAATATATATATATATATATTTCCTGAGCTTTCTTATACAGTTGAAGTCGGAAGTTTACATACACCTTAGCCAAATACATTTAAACTCGATTTTTCACAATTCCTGAAATGTAATCCTAGTATAAATTACCTGTCTTAGGTCAGTTAGGATCATCACTTTATTTTAAGAATGTGAAATGTCAGAATAATAGTAGAGAGAATTATTTATTTCAGCTTTTATTTCTTTCATCACATTCCCAGTGGGTCAGAAGATTACATACACTCAATTAGTATTTGGTAGCACTGCATTTAAATTGTTTAACTTGGGTCAAACGTTTTGGGTAGCCTTCCACAAGCTTCCCACAATAAGTCGGGTGTATTTTGGCCCATTCCTCCTGACAGAGCTGGTGTAACTGAGTCAGGTTTGTAGGCCTCCTTGCTCACACACGTGTTTTCAGTTCTGCCCACAATTTTATATAGGATTGAGGTCAGGGCTTTGTGATGACCACTCCAATACCTTGACTTTGTTGTCCTTAAGCCATTTTGCCACAACGTTGGAAGTATGCTTGGGGTCATTGTCCATTTGGAAGACCCATTTGCGACCAAGCTTTAACTTCCTGACTGATGTCTTGAGACGCTGCTTCAATATACTCACATAATTTTCCTGCCTCATCATGCCATCTATTTTGTGAAGTGCACCAGTCCCTCCTGCAGCAAAGCATCCCCACAACATGATGCTGCCACCTCCGTGCTTCACGGTTGGGATGGTGTTCTTCGGCTTGCAAGCCTCCACCTTTTTCCCCCAAACATAACGATGGTCATTATGGCCAAACTGTTATATTTTTGTTTCATCAGACCAGAGTACATTTCTCCAAAAAGTACGATCTTTGTCCCCATGTGCAGTTGCAAACCGTAGTCCGGATTTTTTATCGGGGCTTTGGAGAAGTGGCTTCTTCCTTGCTGAACGGGCTTTCAGGTTATGTCGATATTGGACTCGTTTTACTGTGGATATAGATACTTTTGTACCTGTTTCCTCCAGCATCTTCACAAGGTCCTTTGCTGTTGTTCTGGAATTGATTTGCACTTTTCACACCAAAGTACGTTCATCTCTAGGAGACAGAACGTGTCTCCTTCCTGAGCGGTATGATGGCTGCGTGGTCCCATGGTGTTTATACTTCCGTACTATTGTTTGTACAGATGAACGTGGTACCTTCAGGCGTTTGGAAATTGCTCCCAAGGATGAACCAGACTTGTGGAGGTCGACAATTTTTTTCCTGAGTTCTTGGCTGATTTCTTTTGATTTTCCCATGATGTTAAGCAAAGAGGCACTAAGTTTGAAGGTAGGCCTTGAAATACATCCACAGGTACACCTCCAATTGACTCAAATGAGGTCAATTAGCCTTTCAGAAGCTTCTAAAGCCATGACATCATTTTCTGGAATTTTCTAAGCTCTTTAAAGGCACAGTCAATTTAGTGTATGTAAACTTCTGACCCACTGGAATTGTGAAACAGTAAATTATAAGTGAAATAATCTGTCTGTAAACAATTGTTGGAAAAATGACTTGTGTCATGCACAAAGTAGATGTCCTAACCGACTTGACAAAACTATAGTTTGCTAACAAGAAATTTGTGGAGTGGTTGAAAAACGAGTTTTAATGTAAACCACCGACTTCAACTGTATCTCCTAGAGATATTTTTGCCATTTATGAATGTGTTATTCAATACGTTGCCATGGGATTTGGTACTAAAGATCAAATACATTGATTTTTATTATTTTCTTAATCCCTAAAGGGGAACTAAAATGTAAAAATTCAAATACCTAAATGATCCATGGTATGACCATCTTAAAACAATTCCATATGTCAGCTTGAATATTAATTGGTTTTCACAAATCATGGAATCTCATAAATGGGGCTGAACTTACTTGGGAGTATGGCTCGCATTGCTTACGGGGAAATAAAAAAGGAAAGAGGAATAATATCAATGACTCTTACTGTGTTGTAATGTGCTTAAATAATCATGAAAGCATGCAAACACTAAACATGTTAACGTAACAAATGAAGAAAAACACACACACACACACAAAGCACGACAGAATGACTTCAATGAACCATAATGACACTATAATCAATGTCGCTGTAATATGTAATTAACTCAAACATTCAACCTAAACTGGCATTTTACAGCCAAACAAATTATATAACATTATTAGAACACCCTTGGAGTCTAGAGGGCACCTCGGAGGAATCAGCCATCTGGGATTCTGTCCTGTAGATGCCGATGGGAATGTCACCGACAGTGGAACACAGTTTCTGATAGAGCCTTCCATACGTCTGGATCCACAGGTCATCCTCGGAGATCTGCATCTAAAAGGTGAGGAGGAGGTCATTTCCAATGCCATTTCTCTATACAGGAAAAACACATTCCTTGCAGCAGCAACATATTTGATCTAGACTCCAGAAACACTGTGCATTACACTATAACCATGAGAAGTACACCGACTGGAGTCACTTACCTGTCAATATAAGGATTTGGACAGACAAGGGAAGCATGCATTAAGCAGTTTGCTGAGTATATTCTCAGATCTTAACTGCTGTGCTGTCACACATAGGACTACTGTACCGTACAACAGGTGCATCTTAAAATAGTCTACAGAAGCCTCCTTACTTCTTTCCTTCCATCTGACATAAGGAGAGGAAGCCACATTATACTATTGGGATGAACCAAGAGAATCCTTGCCTTTTTGCCTATCATCTGGAATGAGAAGGAAGATACTTTTGACTATTGAGGTGCACCCCGACAGAGAGTAACTCACAGAGCAGAGGAAGCCAGAACCCGGGGTGGTGTCCAGGCCAAGCAGCAGCCTGGTGATGGAGATAATATAGTCTTTGACAAACGACTGGGAAAGCAGACCAGGACAAACAGAAGAAAAGTTAAGGAAATGATGTCAAAGAGTGTTTTTGTGCACAGTAATTTAATAAACAGGGGCATTTATGATCAATTCAACTAGCATTATATCCTATGAACACTGGGATACATATGAACACATTGTATGTTCCATTAAGGGTTTTAAAAGTAAATATCTGGTTGGTACATTTTTTGGGCAATAAATAACTATAATCACTCCAGCACTTGCCCTTTCGCAAAACCAGTCTCTGCCACAGAGATAACCTTGTTTTAATTAGCCTCTGTAGGCTAATTAAAGAGATTAGCCTCTGTATACAGTACCATAAACCTCTAATTAGGTAGCTACCTCAACAGTGAGTATACATCCAACAGCATTCCTATGCTCTCTGCTGCAGTACAGTACAGGTTATTACTGCCTGGTTACCTGGTAGAGGAGAGTGTCCAGCATGCCGATACTGAAGACCCTCCCGGCAGCGAACGGCAGGCGGAACATGAAAGCCAGGTTGGAGCCTTTCTCCCGCTCTTTCTAATAAATAATAAGTCATATTAATACATATTTGTAGAGTGCTTTTCAATACATGCAGGAATCACTCTTTCTGCTCCCATAGATATACTGTATACCAGTCAGGGACACAGAAGACCAACAAACTAATGTTAGGACAGCATCACAGGGTGTATAAATCTGTAGCATCCATTTAGAATTTCTTCTCACCACCAAATATGGTGAAGAGAGGAAGTCTAGCGGTGGGAAGTTGGAGAAGATGGAGCTAGATTAAACATGGCCAACATTTTCTCATCGATGAAACATTTGATCTCAATACAGCTTTCTGTTACCGAAACTAGAATATATTATGAACAGAGTGCACTAAGCTTTGTAGACTTGACCCATTCAAAGAGTTTCAAAAAATGGCATTGTTTAGAAGTAGTGCAAGGGCAGATTGTTATCGCACATGCGCACTTCACAGATTAGGCATTCCCTAACGGAAATATGGAAATACATGCCAATAGCATCTCATTTACTTGAATCTCGTAAGCCTGTGCTTGGCTCTGCCCACCTCTTTGTTTGTTCTGCCCACTATGCTTAATTTGCTCCCATTGGAAATGACACCAATGAGATACAGTCACCTTCAAAATTATTGCCATCATTGATAAAGATAAAGACAGTATAAAATAAACAATACAAATACTGAGCTATATTATATGGTCAAAAAACGTTGAACATTAGATTATTTTATACTAATACAATTGCTCAGAGAAAAATATTTAGTTTAACAAGTCATTTAAAGCCAATAGAGAATTTTTGTCAGCTGGTAACTCTCTTGCAAATAACTACCGGTTCCGCGGTAATTGACCATTAATTCATATAAACACGTGTAGGTTATTTACTTTAATTAACATAAACACATTTAGCATCTCTGGGCTTCCATGCATAGCCTACAAGCTACTGATGCAGACATTTGGAACATGTAGCCTATAAAAGTCACCTCGTCATAGAGGGATTAACACGGTTATCAAAACGCCACGCCGGGGTAAGCCTACATGAAACACAGCCTTTATTTTAAGTGTTTCTAAAAACCCTCATGGGAAAAATGAATGGTGGAAAAACGATTAGAACCATTTCTGTTTGACCGCTAGGTTTTATGGGTATTATAACTCATACCCTGGTACTCTTTGACCATCAGCGGCATCAGAGTTCCGTTTTGGATAAGCATAGTTCCTGTGACACGTGACTGCAGTCATGACTCGTGACTGCTGGTGTGTTGGTAATATAGTCACTGTAACAGCCCTAGGTAAGACATGTAAAATCCATTTGTCATCCATCACTATAGGAAAAAGTACAGATCTCACAAACAAGAAGAGAAAAATTGTTGTTGATCTTCACAATTCAGGAATTGGGTACAAAACAACTGCCTAAAAAACAAAACGCATACTATTATTAGAGCAACAATTAAGACATTTATAACCACTGGAACATTGGTAAACTTGCCTGGTATTGGACACGAGGGTATTTTGTCCCCACGCGCAGTAAGGAAGATGGTTTGGGAGGCAAAGGAAAAATCAATTAGACACCACCTCCATGCCAATAGGCTCATTGGAAGGGTTGCCAGAAAAAGCCTCTATTGAGAGCAACCAACCAGCCTGGAGTAGGCTAAATTACATTTGCACTCGGATTGAACCCGTTGCTATGGTCAGATGACACAATGTTTAGCTCTTTGTCCATGCACACCAGTGAAGGATGGATATGCTGAAAATAACCTCATACTGTAAAATAAGGTTGTGAATCTTATGATATGGGGCTGTTTTGCTTCCACTGGTCACGGGGCCCTTGTTAAGGTCAGCTGCATTATGAACTCTAGCAAGTACCAGGGCATTTTTGCCAAAAACCTGCTGGCCTCTGCCAGGAAGTTGTAACTTGGCCGCAAGTGGATCTTCCAGAAAGACAATAACCCTAAGCACACATCAAAATAAAAAAAATGTATGGTTATTGACCACAAAATCATCCTTTTGCAATGGCAATCTCAAACCCCTTTGAAAACCTGTGGTTTGAATTGAAGTGGAATCCATAAGATCAGATCAAAGGATATCAAGGATCTGGAAAGATTCTGTATGGAGGAATGGCCTAAGATCCCTCCCAATGTGTTCTCCAAATGCATAAATTATTTTAGAAAAAGGCAGTTGTATTAGTATAAAATAATATAATTAACACATTTTTTAGAATACAATATAGCTGAGTATTTGTATTATTTAATTTATACAGTATTCTTTGCTCATCTTTATCAATGGTGACAATAATTGGGAGGTGGCTGTATCTTGGGTTAATCACCAGTATCTTTGGAAATGGAAACGTAATATGTTTGTACTGTATGTAGGCAATTGTCCAATCTTTGCATAATTATGTATAACCATCTGCTCCTTTGCTTTGAAGACTACTCAATGTGAGTAGCCTTTGCTGCTGGAGACAACAAGACATTAGTGTAGACGTTGAATTTATAGAGCTACAGACATCTGCACACAATAGTTTGAAGAAATAATTAGTAAAAATACCTATACAATCCAATGCGTGATATAGAGCAGCACACTGAACAGACGATAACGAGCTTCTACTTTACGGTTGGGCTGACATCTCCGCCAATGTCCGGGACATATGTTGTGTTCAAAACAACTGGGAAATGGGAATTTGAAAATCTCTGACTTCCGACTTCAGTGCGCTCGAGACAACGAGCTCCGACTGGTAAAAATAGTTTTGAACGGTCATCCAACTCGGAATTCCAAGTCGGGAACTCTGGCCTCTTTCTAGTGTTCCGGCTTTCCGACCTGAAGATCACCGACGTCATGATTTCATCGTCTGAAGGTAACCAAGTACTGGGCCGTCAAAATTGCAAAAAGTGCATAGGTGGTAAAATGTACCAAAAAATAACGTGACCAAAAATGGGTCTAAAAAAAGTATTTTCTCAGATCTAGGACAGACACTCCAAAACCTTGTTCCTTATAATACATTTTTTCCTGTCTGTTTTGCCATTTAAGAATGTGTTATTTTATGCGTTTCTATGGATTAGCCTATAGCAGTAAAGGCCAAAATTCAATGTTTCATCAAATATTTATTTAATAAAAAATGTTTATGCCAACAGGGGTTCTAAAATTCAGAATCAAATGGCTAAATTATACATTTTATTACCATCTTTAAACAATTTCATACAGTACCAGGCAAAAGTTCGGACACACCTCCTCATTCAAGGATTTTTCTTTATTTTTACTCTTTTCTATGTTGTAGAATAATAGTGACGACGTCAAAACTATGAAATAACACATATGGAATCATGTAGTACCCACAAAAGTGTTAAACAAATCAACATTTATTTTATATTTGAGATTCTTCAAAGTAGCCACCCTTTGCCTTGATGACAGCTTTGCACACTCTTGGCATTCTCTCAATTTAATGCATTTGAGCCAATCAGTTGTGTTGTGACAAGGTAGGGGTGGTATACAGTAGATAGCCCTATTTGGTAAAATACCAAGTCCATATTATGGCAAGAACAGCTCAAATAAGCAAAGAGAAACGAAAGTTTCTCTGTCCTTTGGTCTGATGAGTCCAAATTTTAGATTTTCGGTTCCAACCGCCGTGTCTTTGTGAGACTCAGAGTAGGTGAACGGATGATTTCCGCATGTGTGGTTCCCACCGTGAAGCATGGAAGAGGTGTGATGGTGCTTCGCTGGTGACACTGTCTGTGATTTATTTAGAATTCAAGGCACACTTAACCAGCATGGCTACCACAGAATTCTGCAGCGATACGCCATCCCATCTGGTTTGCGCTTAGTGGGACTATCATTTGTTTTTCAACAGGACAATGACCCAACACACCTCCAGGCTGTGTAAGGGCTATTTGACCAAATAGGAGAGTGATCATACATACAAACGGACACCCCTCCATGTTGCTGGTGTGGTGAAGATGCTGCTTTTGTAGTCTGAGATTCCTTTACACCCAACCGCCTAGCAGAAACCTGTATTATAGGTTATAGGCTGCATCAGATGAGCTTGCCTCCAACAATCACCCGACCTCAACCCAATTGAGATGGTTTGTGACGAGTTGGACCACAGAATGAAGGAAAAGCAGCCTACAAGTGCTCAACATACTGTATGTGGGATCTCCTTCAAGACTGTTGGAAAAGCATTCCAGGTGAAGCTGGTTGAGAGAATGCCAAGAGTTTGCAAAGCTGTCATCAAGGCAAAGGGTCGATACTTTGAAGAATCTAAAATATAAAATATAGTTTGATTTGTTTAACACTTTTGGTTACTATATGATTCCATATGTGTTATTTCATAGTTTTGATGTCTTCACTATTATTCTACAATGTAGAAAATAGTGAAAATAAAGAAAAACCCTTGAATGAGTAGGTGTGTCCAAACTTTTGACTGGTACTGTATGTTAGCATAGTATATATGACAATCTAAGGGCTAAGACCTATAGGGGTTTTAAAATGTGCTTTGTCCGGCGTCCAGTGTGTTGCTCTATATCCCGGCCTTGAAGTACAGTTTGTGTACATTCAGTGACGATTTTACCTTCTCCAGTTTAGAGAGAGCCAGAGAGTACCAGTCCTTAGCTCTGAATTGCATAAACCTCATGTTGGCCGGGTGGGTTAGCTCTGTGATGATACTGAGACTGGAGAACAACCTGTGTGAGAAGAAACAATATACAGTGCATTCGGAATGTATTCTGACCCCTTCCATTTTCCACATTTTGTTACGTTACAGCCTTATTCTAAAATTTATTAAATTCATGTTTTTCTTCATCAATCTACACACAATACCCAATAATGACAAAGAGAAAACAGGTTGTTAGACTCGAAATTGAGCTCAGCTACATCCTGTTTCCATTAATCATCCTTGAGATATTTCTACAACTTCAATGGAGTCCACCTGTGTTAAATTAAACTGATTGGACATGATATGGAAAGACACACACCTGTCTATATAAGGTTCCACAGTTGATAGTGCATGTCAGAGCCAAAACAAAGCCATGAAGTTGAAGGAATTGTCCGTAGAACGCCGAGACAGGATTTTGTTGAGGCACAGATCTGGGGAAGGGTACCAAAACATTTCTGCGGCATTGAAGGTCCCCAAGAACATACTGGCCTCCATCATTCTAAAATGGAAAAAGTTTGGAACCACCAGGACTTTTCCTAGAGCTGGCCAAACTGAGCAATCGGGGTAGATGTTTTGTATTTTTAATAAATTTGCTAACATTTCTAAAAACCTATCTTCGCTTTGTCATTATGTGGTATTGTGTGTAGATTGATGAGGGGCAAAAACGATTTAATCAATTTTAGAATAAGAATGTAACATAACAAAATGTCAAAAAAGGGAAGGGGTCTGAATACACTGTATATTAAATGACCTGATATAGTTTATATCATATCGCTAGATAATAACAGTGGGTGCAATTAATGAAACATTAACCCCAAATCAATGTTTTTCAAAACATGTTTGTGCAAGTTTCTATGTTGTCTGGTGAAAATACTAAGGTGAGTTGAAATGTTTTGATTAACCTTCTGACAACATGAAAACTATAATAAATCAGAAAACAAATTAATTCACTGATGCATTGTGGTAAGGTTGCCAAGGAAACTAGCTCTGCAGTGTGTACCTTTTCCTGTCTTTCATCTACAATCCCTCTCATCAAAATTAATCTTGAAACCCATCTCTAAAATGTTAAACTGTGTTTAAAGGTTTATTAAAACATTAGCCTGTATATGACACTTAATATCATATAAATGCCTGCAAAAAATGCCTGAACATGTGGTCCGGTGTATTGGACTATAAAACAGTTTTACCAAAGATTAAAAACTTAACAGTGATTTTGGTAACCCTGTCTGCATATTGATAGTGGTTTTCTTTCAAATGCTTTTTTCGATGTCTCACAATAGGGATTCGCTGATAGGCGGATCACTACAGGAAGAACCAATCACACAGTGTCTGTCAGAGACAGACAGATCAAGTGGCAAATGAGGTGAGCACCTCCATCCTTATAAGGCGCCACTTGCCCCACCCTCTGGTTATTCTCATTCTCATCACTACATTCTCTGAAGCTCTCCTCAGCATGACTTGATCCCTGTCTTCCTGCTTAACTGTTCTCAGGCCAACCGTGAGGTTAACGCTGCCAAACGTCGGACCTCAGCTCCTGTCGATAGTGTTATGTACTGATGAAAGTTTTTGCTTCAAGTAGAATTTGTTTTGTACTTCTTAGTAGCTAGCGTCATCGTTATCTCATGCTGCAAAGCATAAGCTAACTTGTCTTGCTCGTTGGAAAGCAAGCTAACCACACTAGCACAGACGGTATATCTCCCTTCTCTCGTTTTGTTTAATATACGTTCACTCGTTTGTGTCAACTAGACCGACCGTTTTTAGCGTCACGATTCTAAGGTCATAGGAGAATATCGGACCGAAGTTAAACACTGTGGTTCCCTTCGGCTAGCACTGTGCTAGCTACAGCACATCTTAACCACGCAAGGTAGCTGCTAGCTAATGAAACTCTTACTAGTCTCATGGCTATAGCATTAATACTGTGCTCACCCTAACTAGCCATTAGCCGGAAGGCTTTTAACAAGCTAGCTTACTCCTATTCAAAGCCTCCTTGCTGGCACATTGTTTTTACAACAGGAGCCTTGGTATTAGCAAGCCCTGTTCTATACAATGGCCACTGCTACCCCATCCCAGGATAAGTCAAGCACTCAAACCACCACGTTCTTGCGCTTGGGGAAACATGATTGCAGGGAAAGATTTTCACCTTCTATTCATCAACTGCATGGGAAGGGAACTTGCTCAAGCAGCACTCAATGACCCCGAGTCCTTCGATCACTACAAAACACTGACTAGGGCGGGTTTGAGGAGGCGGCTAAAACAAACCTCTCTCTCTGCCGCCCCTCTAACATCAAAGCCATCGGCCAAGGCTGAGATTCAGCTCTCCGTGACCGGGCCCAGCTGGGGCGAAGTCACAGCCTAGATTCCCTCCACTCACTGTCTGACGACTTGGTGTCAGGGGAAGGCCAGCTAGGGGATGACGAGGATGACGACGGGATTAATCTCGTGGTTCTCCTCAACTTTGCACCCGAAAGACCCTGTTCGTCCCCCTTCATAATTCCCAATGTCACCCTGCTACCAGAATGGGGGGGCTGCCCTCCCCAGCTTGGAGTTCGACATTTGCGAGCAAGCCGTGGCCAGACTTCGGGATCAAGTGGCCCACTCCCTTGGTGTCAGGATTCTGTGAGGGACCTGTACAATGGGAAAATACTCTGCTTCCCACGGTCCCAGCTTGCGACAGGGAGGCAAAGGGCTCATGGGCAAAAACCCTTACCAGAAAGATCCTTGCTAGGGGCTCCCCTAGCCTGGACATGCAAAATGTTCCCCAGCTGGCTGACTACCTCAACCCCACTTGCCAGACAGAGCACTTTTCTGCCTCCAGTTTTCAGAAGACGTACAAAGCCCAGTCAATCAGAGCACTCAACTTGAAACTCGCGACCCGCTCCACTACAGCCCCATCGATGTTAATGGGGGCCTGTTCGGCCCCCTTTATCCTGTAGTCCACGATCAGCTCCTTTGTCTTGCTCATGTTTGGCAACGCAGTCGTGGGTGAACAGGGAATACAGGAGGGGACTAAGTACACACCCTTGAGGGGCCCCAGTGTTAAGGATCAGTGTGGCAGACGTGTTGTTGCCTACTCTTACCACTTGGGGGCAGCCCGTCAGGAAGTCCAGGATCCAGTTGCAGAGGGAGGTGTTTAGTCCCAGAGTCCTTAGCTTCGTGATGAGCTTCGTGGGCACTATGGTGTTAAACACTGAGCTGTAGTCGATGAACAGCATTCTCACATAGGTGCTCCTTTTGTCCAGGTGAGAAAGGGTGGTGTGGAGTGCGATTGAGATTGTGTCATCTGTGGATGTGTTGGGGCGGTATTCAAATTGGAGTGGGTCTAGGGTGTCCGGGAGGATGCTGTTGTGAGCCGTGACCAGCCTTTCAAAGTCCTTCATGGCTACCGACGTGAGTACCACGGGGCGGTAATCATTTAGGCAGGTTATCTTCGCTTCCTTGGGCACAGGGACTATGGTGGTCTGCTTGAAACATGTAGGCATTGCAGACTCGGTCAGGGAGAGGTTAAAAATGCCAGTGAAGACACTTGACAGTTGGTCCACGCATGCTTTGAGTACACGTCCTGGTAATCTGTCTGGCCCAGTGGCTTTATGAATGTTGACCTGTTTAAAGGTTTTGTTCACATCAACTACCGAGAGCATTATCACACAGTCATCCAGAACAGATGGTGCGCTTGTGCATGCTTCAGTGTTGCTTGCCTCGAAGTGAGCATAAAAGGCATTTAGCTCATCTGGTAGGTTCGCGTCACTGGGCAGCTCGCGTCTGGGTTTCCCTTTGTATTCCATAATAGTTTTCAAGCCCTGCCACATCCGACAAGCGTCAGAGCTGGTGTAGTAGGATTCGATCTTAATCCTGTATTGACGCTTTGCTTGTTTGATGGTTCGTCTGAGGGCATAGGGGGATTTCTTTTAAGCGTCCGGATTAGTGTCCCGCTTCTTGAAAGCGGCAGCTCTAGCCTTTAGCTCGATGGCTTCTGGTTGGGATATGTACGTACAGTCACTGTGGGGGGGACGTCATTGATGCACTTATTGATGAAGCCGATGGTGTATTCCTCAATGCCATTGGATGAATCCCAGAAAATACTCCAGTCTGTGCTTGCAAAATAGTCCTGTAGTGTAGCATCCGCATCATCTGGTGTTTCCTGTTTTAGTTTTTGCTTTTAAGCAGGAATCAAGAGGATAGAGTTACGGTCAGATTTACAAAATGGAGGGCGAGGGAGAGATTTGTACGTGTCTCTGTGTGTGGAGTAAAGGTAGTCTAGTTTTTTTCCCATCTGGTTGCACAATTAACATGCTGGTAGAAATTAGGTAAAACGGATTTAAGTTTCCCTGCATTAAAGTCCCCGGCCACTAGGAGCGGTGCCTCTGGATTAGCATTTTCCTGTTTTCTTATGGCCATATACAGCTCATTGAGTGCGGTCTTAGTGCCAACATAGGTTTCTGGTGGTAAATAGACAGCTACGAAGAATATAGATAAACTCTCTTGGTAAATAGTGTGGTCTACAGCTTATCATGAGATACTTTACCTCAGGCAAGCAAAACCTCGAGACTTCCTTAGATTTCGTGCACCAGCTGTTGTTTATAAATATACATAGACCGCCACCCCTTGTCTTACGTGAGGCCGCTGTTCTATCCTGAAGAAAAAGCATAAAACCCACCAGCTGTATGTTATTCAAGTCGTCGTTCAGCCACGACTCGGTGAAACATAAGATATTACAGTTTTTAATGTCCCATTGGTAGGATATACATGATCGTAGTTTGTCTATTTTATTATCCATTGATTGTACGTTGGCTAATAGGACCGATGGTAGAGGAAGATTACTCACTCGCCGTCGGATCCTTACAAGGCACTCAGACCTTTGTCCCCAATATCTCTTTCTCTTTCTCCTGCGAATGATGGGGATGAGGGCCATGTTGGGCGTCTGAAGTAAATCCTTCCCGTCCGACTCATTAAAGAAAAAGTTTTGTCCGGTACGGGGTGAATAATCTCTGTGCTGATATCTAGAAGCTCTTTTCGGTCATAAGACATGGTTGGCAGAAACATTATGTACAAAATAAGTTACAAATAACACAAAAATACACACACAATAGCACAATTGGTTAAGGGACCGTTAAACGGCAGCCATCTCCTCCGGTGCCATTATGATACATTATGATGCAGATGCCTTGGATAAGATTTGTAAGATTACAGACCTAAACCTGTAGTCGTACCATGAGCCTGGCGGTGTTGAGAGAGGGTGCTCTTTGGTTAAGCTTGTCCAGGTTGACAGGCAAAGAAAAAGTGGACTTCCTGAATTCCCCGGTGACACCAAAGGAGTTGTTCTGGCCCCCTTTCACCGCCATGTGCCAGAAGTGTGACATGCGTAAGAAAAAAGGCGAAGCCTTCAACTTCTGCCTGCCCTGCACACCCGGGACCCGTGGCAGCCCATTGCTTCCTGGAACTATCCGTCCCAGCTTTACAGCTGGGAGGAGGCAACAAGCTGACTCTGGGGGACCAAAACCCCTGGTGACATAGCAGACTGCCAATAACCAGGTTAGACCCTTCAACCAGGGCAAACCTGGAGGTAAACAGTCCTTTGTGGCAGCCGCAGCAAGGTTCCGCCCTCTTTTAACACCCTATGGTCGACGTCCGCGCCCCCATGGAAATCTAATTAGCATAATTAAAAATCTGTTAGTTTAAGCTAGATATCTGTTTTTGCATTGATCCTCCGCATCCGCCTATGTCACACTTCCGCATCTGCGGTGAAAGGTGACAGAGCTAGAGTGGTGTTTGTCAGACCATGAGACATCCCGAGTATCTGTTGTTCCATGTGGTGAATCTGTTATTCAATGCGTTTGTATGGGCTAATAACAGTAAAGCCAAAAAGTAATTTTCATCAAATACATTTTTTGCAATATTTTTTTTTATACTTCAAGGGGTCTTAAAATTCAAAATCAAATAGTAAAATTATCCTTGGTATGACCTTCTTAAAACAATTCCATATAGGTCATTCCTCCCCCACTCAGCTAGAGGACTCCTGATATCTCCAGGAGTGATAAGTATATTTTTGGTCTTTATCTGTTTATCTGTCTAGTACTGTCTTTTTGCTAGCTAGGGCCATCTATTTTAAGTGCTGCCTGTCTTCCCAGTAGCCTACTGGGTGTGTGAACTGCTGATTGCTCATAACTTGCAAATGATTGTTGACACATCAACCAGGATTAAGGGGTAATTTGTGACTTGTTTTGTTAATCAGTGGCTGTATTGGAGGGGGAGTGGTTTACCTCTCCTAGGCAATCAGCAATTAGTACAAGGAGGTGTGCTCTTCACCTCTGCTAGGCAATAAACAATTACATTTACCATTTAGCAGACGCTCTTATCCAGAGCGACTTACAGTAGTGAATGCATACATTTTCATACATTTTGTTTTTCCTCCGTTCCTCCGTACTGTTAGTACAGTTTCCCCTGGTTTCTCAGCGGAGTTTGTGTCAGCGGCAGTCTCGTTGGTAAAACTAAGATGTTTCTGTGGAGTTGTTCGTGGAAGGAAAGAGAGGAAGGCTCCACACCACTCTCACTTGAGTATCTTACCTAGTTATTTTCTGATGATCTCATTTGTGACTTTGGCAACTCTGTGTGTGTTTTCTATACTTGTTCGCTCCTCTCTCTGTAGGCTTAACAGACTCGCCCCACCCCTTGGCTGCAACCCTTCTAATTTAGAGTATCCTGCACGCACAACCCATGTGTGGAAATCCTGGTATCTGAAAGTGTTTGGAACTGTCGATCAGCATTCAAGAACGCAGACAATCTCAGCCTATGCTGCTCTTCAGTCCCTTTTAGGCCCCATTGGAGACATGGATCACCCCAGAGAACACTGCTACTCCAGCTGGTCTCTCTTCATCTGACTACATTTTCTCTCATAGTCCAAGAGCATCTGGTCATCCCGGTAGTGGCACAGGGCTACTCACTTCTCCTAACTGGAGATTTTTCTCTTTTTCCCTCTCTCACCTGTCCATCTCATTTGAATTCAATGCTGTCACTGTCAATTGTCCACTCAAACTTAACATTTGTCATCTATCGCCCACCAGGTGCCTTTGGAGAGTTTCTCAATGAGCTTGACACATAAACTAATTTCCTAATGATGGCTCACTGCTCTTCGTATTTGGCAACTTCAACCTCTCGACGTATGCCTTCGATTAATTTCTTTCCAACTCTCTCTATTCCCTCCTTGCCTCTTTTGACCTCACCCTTTCCCAATCCCCTCCAACTCACAAGGCAGGCAATACACTTGACCTCCTCTTTACTAGAGGCTGTTTGCCCACTAATCTCACTGCAACTCCCCTCCAGGTCTCTGATCACTATTTTGTTTCCTTCTGTCTCCTTTTCCTCCAACCCTAACCACTCAGCCCCTACACAGATGATCATGTGCCGTCGCAATCTTCGCTCCTCTTCTATCCTATCATCTCTCCCTTCTGCTAAATTCTTCTGTCTCCTGATTCTGCCTCTTCGACCCTACTCTCCTCCCCCTATGACTCGCACTGTTCCATTTCCTCCTTGTTGTCTAGGCCCTCCCCTCCTGCTCCATGGCAGAGTGACTAATTGCGAACTTATAGAACATGACTGTTGGCAGCTGAGCAAAAATGGAGGAAAACTAAACTTCCTTATCATCCTTTCACTCCCTCCTCTCTACCTTCTCTTCCTCTGTATTTGCTGCTAAAGCCACTCTATCACTCTAACCCTAAACTATTTCCACCTTCTCTCTCCTTAATCCTGCACACCCTCCTCCCTCTCTGCAGACGACTTTGTCAACCACTTTGAAAAGGTTGACATCTGCTCCTCCGCCAATTGAGTTCACTGGTCCCACTCACACAGAACTACCCTAGGCATTAACCTCTTTCTCCCTTCACTCTCCAGATGAAATCTTCCGACTAGTGAGGTTTGGCTGCCAAACAAACCTCCCAGCTTGACCCCATTCCCTCCTCCCTTCTGGAGACCTCCCATTCCTTACTTCCCTGACCACTGGCTGCATCCCCTCTGACTTCAAAATGGCCTGAGTTGCTCCCCTTCTGAAGAAGCCAACATTCGACTCATCTGACGTCAAAAACTATAGACCTGTATCCATTCTTTTATTTTCAAAACACTTGAGCGCGCTGTCTCTGACCAACTGTCTTGTTGTCTCTCTCAGAACGATTTTCTTGACCCTAACCAGTCAGGCTTCAAGACGGGCCACTCAACCGTGACTGCTCTTCTGTGTCATGGAGGCTCTCCGCATGGCCAAAGCGGACTCTCTCCTCTGTTCTTATCCTCCTAGCTATATTTGCTGCCTTTGACACAGTGAACCATCCGATCCTACTCTCCGCCCTCGAAGGGCTGGGCGTCTCAGGCTCTGCACACTCCTGGATTGCATCCTACCTGGCTGGCCGCTCCTACTATGTGTTGTGGAGAAGATCTACAGTGCATTCGGAAATTATTTAGACCCCTTCACTAAAGTATTCATCCTGTTTCCATTGATCATCCTTGAGATGTTTCTATAAATTGATTGGAGTCCACCTGTAGTAAATTCGATTGATTGGACATGATTTGGAAAGGCACACACCTGTCTATATAAGGTCCCACAGTTGACAGTGCATGTCAGAGCAAAAACCAAGCCATGATGTCGAAGGAATTGTCCATAGAGGTCCGAGACAGGATTGTGTCGGTCACTCTACAGCACTCCACCAATCAGGCCTTAATGGTAGAGTGGCCAGATGGAAGCCACTCCTCAGTAAAAGGTACATGACAGCCCACTTGGAGTTTGCCAAATGCACCTAAAGGACTCTCAGACCATGAGAAACAAGATTCTCTGGTCTGATGAAACCAAGATTGAACTCTTTGGCCTGAAAGCCAAGCATCACGTCTGGAGGAAACCTGGCACCATCCCTACGGTGAAGCATGGTGGCAGCATCATGCTGTGTGGATTTTTAGCGGCAGGGACTGGGAGACTAGTATGGATCGAGGGGAAAGATGAACGGAGCAAAGTACAGAGAGATCCTTGACAAAAACATGCTCCAGAGCGCTCCGGACCTCAGACTGGGGTGAAGGTTCACCTTCCAACAGGACAATGACCTTAAGCACACAGTCAACACAATGCAGGAGTGGCTTCGGGACAAGTCTCTGAATGTCCTTGAGTGTCATACCCAAGAAGACTCAAGGCTGTAATTTCTGCCAAAGGCACTTCAACAAAGTACTGAGTAAAGGCTCTGGATACTTATTTAAATGTGATATTTCCGTTTTCTTTTTTATATATACACATTTGCAAAAACCTGTTTTTGCTTTGTCATTATGGAGTATTGTGTGTAGGTTGAGAAAAAAACTAACAATTTAATACATTTTATAATAAGGCTGTAACGTAACAAAATGTGGAAAAAGTCAGGGAGTCAACGCACTGTATGTCTGCACCACATACGCTCACTACTGCTGTCCCCAGGGCTCGGATCTTGGCCCTCTATACACCAAGTCACTCGGCTCCGTCATCCTCACATGGTCTCTCCTATCATTGCTATGCGGATGACACTCAACTACTTTTCTCTTTCCCCCATTCTGACACCCTGCGTGCCTGGCAGATATCGTAGCTTGGATGTCGGCCCACCACCTCAAGCTAAGGCCTGCCCACTCAATGACCTCTCCACCATGGTTGACAACTCCACAGTGTTCCCAGAGTGCAAAGAACCTTGGCGTGACCCTGGACAACACCCTGACATTCTCTGCAAACATCAAAGCAGTGACTCACTCCTTCAGGTTCATGCTCTAAAACATCCGTAGAGTACAACCCTACCTCACATAGGAATTGGCGGAAGTCCTAATCCAGGCACTTGTCGTCTCCCGTCTGGATTACTGCAACTCGTTGTTGGCTGGGTTCCCCGCTTGTGCCATAAAACCCCTACAACTTATCCAGAAAGCTGCAGCCCGCCTGGTTTTCAAACTTGCCAAGTTCTCCATTTCTACCCCGCTCCATGGTGCACTCCACTGGCTTCCAGTAGAGGCTTGCATCCACTACAAGACCAAGCTGTTTGCTTACAGAGCAGCAAGAGGAACAGCCCCTTCAGGCTATGCTCAAACCTTACACCCCAACCCAAGCACTCTGTTCTGCCACCTCTGGTCTCTTGGCCCTCCAACCCCTACGCGAGGGCAGCTCCCGCTCAGCCCAGTCCAGTCCAAGCTCTTTTCTGTGTTGGTACCCAAATTGTGGAACCAGCTTCCCTCTGAAGCTAGGACAGCAGAGTCCCTGCCCATCTCCCGAAAGCACCTGAAACCCTACCTCTTCAAAGAGCATCTTAAAAAATAACCTTCCTCACCTTGACACCCCCCCCCCCCAAAAAAAAAGAAATCCTGAACCAACAAAATTGCACTTGACCCACCCCTTACTATGCCTGTGATACGTGGTTGTCCCACCTAGCCATCTTAATTGGGATCGGTGTCCCGTCCGCTGGATGGTTGAGCTAACACAGGCTAATGCGATTAGCATGAGGTTGTAAGTAACAAGAACATTTCCCAGGATATATACATATCTGATATGGGCAGAAAGCATAAATTATTTAATCTAACTGCACTGTCCAATTTACTGTAGCTATTACAGTGAAATAATACCATGCTATTGTTTGAGGAGAGTGCACAATTTTGAACATGAAGTTATTAATAAACAAATGCTGCCATCTAGTGGCCAATCTAAATTGCACCTAGGCTGGAATAATACATTATGGCCTTTCTCTTGCATTTCAAAGTTTTTTCTTTTACCAGATCTATTGTATTATATTCTCCTACATTCCTTTCACATTTCCACACATACATTTCCATTTTAGTTATTTAGCAGACGCTCTTATCCAGAGCAGTAGTGAGTGCATACATTTCTTTTTTTTCTTCTCCGTACTGGTCCCCCGTGGGAATCGAACCCACAACCCTGGCGTTGCAAACACCATGCTCTACCAACTGAGCCAACACTTCAAAGTGTTTCCTTTCAAAATGGTACCAAGAATATGCATATCCTTGCTTCAGGGCCTGAGCTACAAGCAGCTAGATTTGGGTATGTCATTTTAGGTGAAAATTGACCGTCTGCTAAATGACTAAAATGTGGCAGTGGGGAGGCACGTCTATGAAAAAATAAATAAGATTCCATGTGCAGCAGCTCACGTTCATGGTCTTGCTCACATGGGAAAATAGAGGAGCTGCATTCCCAAGTGCCCTCCTCCCCTAGACTCTCACTTCAGCACCTTTTCAGGTTCCAGCCAGGAACCTGAAAAGGAATTCTCTCCCTCCGGTCTCAGACTAACAGAGCAGGATGACGGATTGCCAGTTGCCATCTATTTTGGTCCTTCTCTTATGCCCTGCACATTCTGCCTAAACTGTCCATTCTGTGCAAGCGAACACAGTTGAATAGGTTCACGAATACACCTCCTCAGAATGCCATGAGGGGGAACCATCACTCTAGGTGAGGAACGGGTTTTCTTGGCTAACTAACTCCCTTGGCCCACTCTCTTAAGGCACTTATTAGGCGACAGAGCCCCATACAACTATCTGTACCTCCCTTTACAGGAGTGAGCAGCTGGGTATACTTTTGCTGTTGTTAATCTTCATCTTCGGAGTAGGGACAAGAAAGACCAGACACATAGCTACTCTACTGCTTAGGATTAGGACGTCTGGGTAACCAATATGTTTCCTTTTTAGCTACACTGTTTGATGGCTTATGTTATTCCGCCGGCTGCTCTGTCTTGCCGATATCCCCGCTTGGTGACACCGTATAGCCAAACCTATTGCTGCAAACCTGTTGCTGCTCACTAGGGGCACAGTCTAAGAGGATCAAGTATGTTTTTCAGAAAATAACTCTCTGCTCATATGCCTCGTACACATTGCGAGGTATCCCAGTTACTGGGACACACTCTCTGCCCCTTTGGCAGCGTTGTTGCACTCAGGGGTGCGCATGACACGCGTATTCCAACCTCTAGAGAGCCCGCTGCTAGAAGTGACAACCCTCAGGGTTTTTTTGGTGACTCCATCGCCAAGTAGTGAAAATGCACCACAGGGGGAGAGAGGGGGTGATGCCAGCACACCCCTGGCAAGGGTGATGCCTTATGCTTTTTCCTTCTCTATGCCTGACACTCCCCACTCTGGTAAACATAGTGAGGAAACAAGGCTCATTCCTCATCTTAGAGTCCATCTATAGCCAGGGAAGCTCTGGTTTACAGAGATCACTCTCCTGCTTTACAACCAGCCCTGGCAGCTACCATTTACGCAGGGATCTTTTTGACCCAAGTGAACAAGGAGATTTTCTACTCTCACCCAGAAGCCATGGCCCTCTGGGCCTGGCCTGTGAGTGGATACATTTGAATACGACAGGATTGCAACGCAAGGTCATTGCGTTGCAATCCTGACTATCCAAAATGAAAGTTGGATGTTTGGAATGTCAGAACACTGTTTCAAATGGGGCGCCTTGCTCAAGCAATACAACAGATGCACAAATACAAACTCTGTTAGGAGTTAGAAGAAATATGGCCAGCTGAAGGAAAAAGGAGACTGGCAAGTGGGGACTCCGTTCTTAATTTGTCAAGCACAAATAGAAGTACCCAAGCATGATGTCCTACTCATAATAGGAGTTGAAGACAATCATGGAAGAGAAAAGGATAATGGGGAAATATGGCATCGGTGCAAGAAATGAAAATGGTGAACGTCTGTGCAGTTTGTGTGAAGAAAACAACTCGGTCATAGGTGGCACCCTGTTCGAGCATAAAAGGATACACAAGCTTGCATGTAAATCACCAGATGGCAAGACAGAAAGTCAGATTGACCACATTCTGATAAACAGCAAGTGAAGATCTCTGCAGGATGTATGAGTCAAAAGAATGGCAGACATCAGCAGCGACCACAATATGCCGATTGGAAAAAATATTAATGAAGCTGAGGAGGGCCAAACTGGAAACATCGTTTTGATCTATCCAAGTTGGAACACCCAGACGTGAAGAAGGATTTCAACGTCATCCTAAATAACAGGTTTGCTATCCTAGATGATGGTATGGAGTTAACCATAGAAAGCTTCAACAAAGCTATGGAAGAAGAAGGAGGGGGGGGAAAGTGCTTGGTCACAAGAAATCAAGAGTAGAGGAATGGATATCCCAATCTACCTGGAGAAAAATGGAAGAATGGAAACACATACGAAAACGTCTGCTTGATGCCATATCTACTCTACTGAAGGAAAGGGTAGAAAAATAACTCAGCAAAGGACAGAGGTCAAGAAAGGAGCAAGGAAAGACAAGAGAATATAGCTGCGAGCAGCAATGAACATGGTTCACAGGACGACAGAAGGGACACAAGGTCAGTTGGATAACAAAGCAAGCACTCTATCTTCCTTTATGTGCAATGATGAGTCTAAATACAAAATCTGGAGTGAATTTGGCGTCTGGTTCATGTGGAAAAGATGATTGCAGATGATTTTGAGCACAAACCGCAGCAGTTAAGATAAGCTCCTGCTAGAAATTTCTAAGCAGACAGAATGCACTCTTAATGTGCTATATTTTTAAAATGTCCTTTTCAAAAGCTTCGAATGTATATTTTTTTATTCAAAGGAAGTGCACTTTTTCCAACAACAGGACCAATTACAGGATTTATCAGCTTCAGGAAAAGCTAGAAAACCACTGAAATCTTCTGAGAACAACTATATCGGAAAAACATATTTCAAGGTCCTCAGGACTAAAGTATTGACAAACAAGTGCAAAAAGAAATTACAAGAGTAAACCTGTGAGTAAACTTGAGACACTTGAAGGGGAGGTAGGCCTACTCCTTTAATGATACTGGACTGAGCATAATTGTATCTTACTATAAGTCATTATTATTACTTATGTCAGAATATTTTGTTGTAATTGTATAAACCTCAATTGAAATATTTCAAAAACAAACAAAAGTCATTATAAAAAAAATCATCATCCCAGCATTGTTCAAGAGAAACATTGTCCAAGAACTTGTCATGGAGATTGTTTACCATGAATAATTACAAAGCACAGATGCCAAGAATCAAAGTATCTGTGCTTTAAAACCACTGCTAATATACACTGCTCAAAAAAATAAAGGGAACACTAAAATAACACATCCTAGATCTGAATGAATGAAATAATCTTATTAAATACTTTTTTTTTACATAGTTGAATGTGCTGACAACAAAATCACACAAAAATAATCAATGGAAATCCAATTTATCAACCCATGGAGGTCTGGATTTGGAGTCACACTCAAAATTAAAGTGGAAAACCACACTACAGGTTGATCCAACTTTGATGTAATGTCCTTAAAACAAGTCAAAATGAGGCTCAGTAGTGTGTGTGGCCTCCACGTGCCTGTATGACCTCCCTACAATGCCTGGGCATGCTCCTGATGAGGTGGCGGATGGTCTCCTGAGGGATCTCCTCCCAGACCTGGACTAAAGCATCCGCCAACTCCTGGACAGTCTGTGGTGCAACGTGGCATTGGTGGATGGAGCGAGACATGATGTCCCAGATGTGCTCAATTGGATTCAGGTCTGGGGAACGGGCAGGCCAGTCCATAGCATCAATACCTTCCTCTTGCAGGAACTGCTGACACACTCCAGCCACATGAGGTCTAGCATTGTCTTGCATTAGGAGGAACCCAGGGCCAACCGCACCAGCATATGGTCTCACAAGGGGTCTGAGGATCTCATCTCGGTACCTAATGGCAGTCAGGCTACCTCTGGCGAGCACATGGAGGGCTGTGCGGCCCCCCAAAGAAATGCCACCCCACACCATGACTGACCCACCGCCAAACCGGTCATACTGGAGGATGTTGCAGGCAGCAGAACGTTCTCCACGGCGTCTCCAGACTCTGTCACGTCTGTCACGTGCTCAGTGTGAACCTGCTTTCATCTGTGAAGAGCACAGGGCGCCAGTGGCGAATTTGCCAATCTTGGTGTTCTCTGGCAAATGCCAAACGTCCTGCACGGTGTTGGGCTGTAAGCACAACCCCCACCTGTGGATGTCGGGCCCTCATACCACCCTCATGGAGTCTGTTTCTGACCGTTTGAGCAGACACATGCACATTTGTGGCCTGCTGGAGGTCATTTTGCAGGGCTCTGGCAGTGCTCCTCCTGCTCCTCCTTGCACAAAGGCGGAGGTAGCGGTCTGGCTGCTGGGTTGTTGCCCTCCTACGGCTTCCTCTACGTCTCCTGATGTACTGGCCTGTCTCCTGGTAGTGCCTCCATGCTCTGGACACTACGCTGACAGACACAGCAAACCTTCTTGCCACAGCTCGCATTGATGTGCCATCCTGGATGAGCTGCACTACCTGAGCCACTTGTGTGGGTTGTAGACTCCGTCTCATGCTACCACTAGAGTGAAAGCACCGCCAGCATTCAAAAGTGACCAAAACATCAGCCAGGAAGCATAGGAACTGAGAAGTGGTCTGTGGTCACCACCTGCAGAACCACTCCTTTAATTGGGGGTGTCTTGCTAATTGCCTATAATTTCCACCTGTTGTCTATTCCATTTGCACAACAGCATGTGAAATTTATTGTCAATCAGTGTTGCTTCCTAAGTGGACAGTTTGATTTCACAGAAGTGTGATTGACTTGGAGTTACATTGTGTTGTTTAAGTGTTCCCTTTATTTTTTTGAGCAGTATATTATTTTCCACAATAATAGATCAGCCATATTGAAGACAGTGCTGTGCAGATCCTATCCCTATGTAAGAGAACAGGATATTAATAATTATTATAAATAAGGACGCAGAACTTGATATTCCCAAATTAACCATGGACATTTATGACAGTGGAACTGTCCCACAGTAATGAGGATTACCTTAAGTCATTTAAGGAATTCTTTACTACACTGAAAGCTGAAGTTGAAAAAGAGTCCTATTTTCTGCCAAGGATGATCACAACAAGGAACAATTTGAAGAGACATTTAATGCATCTAACTTTCAGCTTTACTTTTCCCAATACAAATAAATTATAGTGCACATATGAGGCAAGCCACATTCAGCACTTGAGGTATGGAATCATCAAAAACCAAATCTCTTAAGGAACTACGGTCTCAGATGAATGAATGACAACCAGACAATCGGTCTCTAAAAATACTAATTAAAGAGACCCAGGACAATATGGTGCAGTGGAAGACCCTTTCTAGTGAGCTACAATTTGTAAGTCAGGCAATGGCCCAGCCCAATGAACGCAGCCAGTTACACAAAGCTGAAATAAGCCATGTCACTCTACAGGATCACCAGAACTTATTGCAGAGCAAAAAAAACTAAACCACTGTTGGACTAATCTGAAATCCTTGACTAACATGCTGACCACACCACTCGTGTCGCGTGCGCGGCAAAATAAATCTACACATACATGTTATTCAATCATTGCACCTCATACTGCTCGCAGGCATCAGCGAGCGTCTGCGTGGGCAGGTGCTAAAATATGAATTGGTTCTATTTGTGACAGTCAACGCGCTGCAAGTCCGGCCTCTCCTGTCTCCTCATTGGTTTTTAGGAGCATATTCCCACATGCCATCTCCTCATTGGTTTTTAGGAGCATATTCCCACATGCCATCTCCTCATTAGTTTTTAGGAGCATATACCCACGTGGGTGATTGAAAGATTAACTCAGGTCCACACTCCGGTAGGTTGTAGTAAGGCTGTAAAGTTGGTTGCCAACCGCCATATAAAGTCCAATGAAGAAAAAGAAGCCTTAAGGAAGGAGAGATGACCCGAAATGAATTCGGTTTATCGTTTTATCTATGCATTAATTGTCGGAATTGAGGACTTTTGTGCATTTCAGGTAAAATAATAACCGAATGTTTATTATTCCAGGGAAAATTAGCTAGCAACAGCAAGCTATCTAGCTAAATTGCCATGAATGTTTAATGCTTTTCGACCTGTCCCCAAATTAATATAGTTGGTTCAGAGTTTGTTTTGATATTTCAACCTGCGTGTCCTGATCGCATCTAGTGTGGGTGAACAAAATCAACCTGCGTGCGTCCGGTTTGGTCAGCATGTAAGAGTCTATAGAAACAGGCAAGAAAACACTAACAGACCATCCTGATAGCCAGCCCTCAGCTTCCATGCAGACAGGAGGTGGTGACAAAATACCTCTAATGGACCCCAATAGAAAATACAGAAGAAGATCACGTCAACCCTTCCACTCTCAGGTGTCACGTCGACCCTTCCCCCTTCATCCAGAGGAGCCACGTCGACCCTTCCCCCTTCATCCAGAGGAGCCACGTCGACCCTTCCCCCTTCATCCAGAGGAGCCACGTCGACCCTTCCCCCTTCATCCAGAGGAGCCACGTCGACCCTTCCCCCATCATCCAGAGGAGCCACGTCGACCCTTCCCCCATCATCCAGAGGAGCCACGTCGACCCTTCCCCCATCATCCAGAGGAGCCACGTCGACCCTTCCCCCATCATCCAGAGGAGCCACGTCGACCCTTCCCCCATCATCCAGAGGAGCCACGTCGACCCTTCCCCCATCATCCAGAGGAGCCACGTCGACCCTTCCCCCATCATCCAGAGCAGCCACGTCGACCCTTCCCCCATCATCCAGAGCAGCCACGTCGACCCTTCCCCCATCATCCAGAGCAGCCACGTCGACCCTTCCCCCTTCATCCAGAGGAGCCACGTCGACCCTTCCCCCTTCATCCAGAGGAGCCACGTCGACCCTTCCCCCTTCATCCAGAGGAGCCACGTCGACCCTTCCCCCCATCATCCAAAGGAGCCACGTCGACCCTTCCCCCCTATCATCCAGAGGAGCCACGTCGACCCTTCCCCCCTATCATCCAGAGGAGCCACGTCGACCCTTCCCCCATCATCCAGAGGAGCCACGTCGACCCTTCCCCCATCATCCAGAGGAGCCACGTCGACCCTTCCCCCATCATCCAGAGGAGCCACGTCGACCCTTCCCCCTTCATCCAGAGGAGCCACGTCGACCCTTCCCCCTTCATCCAGAGGAGCCACGTCGACCCTTCCCCCTTCATCCAGAGGAGCCACGTCGACCCTTCCCCCTTCATCCAGAGTAGCCACGTCGACCCTTCCCCCATCATCCAGAGGGTCTACGAAAGACAACAGAGACATAACAAGGAAACTCTAGCTAACCCAACTGATTGAAGGCCCGACTAGGATAACAAAATCTACAAAGACACAACTGGACTTCATATTCTCCAATAAGTCTGACTGAATAAAAAAAATCATACAACTTAATTTCTGGTTTATCTAACCACAATCTTACTTTGGTTGCAACAAAACTCACCAAACAGAGGTTCAGATAGGACAGTAAGAGGACCAAAAGTAACATCTGTCGCATTCCTAAAAGAGATTTGGATCTTTTTGAAGATAAACTAAGGCAAATCAAATGGTCTGAAATAATTTATGGTGTACAATGCCTTCAGAAAGTATTCCTACCCCTTGACTTATTCCACATTTTGTTGTTACAGCCTGAATTCAAAATGGATTAAATTGACTTTTCTCACCCATCTACACACTATACCCCATAATGACAAAGTGAAAAGTACCTTTGGCCAAATTTGGTGTCCTTTGGTCCTATGGTTCATAAAATAAAATGTTTGCATATGAACGTATGTGGTAATATGCATCTGTTTTGACTTTGTAACACTAATGCTTAGAATAATCATACAAATATATTTATCTCATTGACCAAAAGTCAGATTCACTCCAGATTTGGTCTTTAGTTTGAGAAAATAACATTGATGCATTCAAAGATGGCCACACTATACCAACAGATGCATATTACCACGTACGTTAATATGCAAACATTTTCCTTTTATGAACCATAGGACCAAAGGATACCAAATTTGGCCCAAGGTACATGTCTTAACTTCTTGCGGATCTTTGGGACGCTATCGTCCCATCTGGCCAACATCCGAGGATATTGCAGAGTGCGAAATTCAATTTAAATTACTATAAATATTTAACTTTCATGAAATCACAAGTGCAATAAATCAAAATAAAGCTTAACTTGTTAATCCAGCCGCCGTGTCAGATTTCAAAAAGGTTTTACGGTGAAAGCAAACCATGCAATTATCTGAGGACAGCGCCCAACACACAAATGCATAACAAATCATTTTCAACCAGGGAGTTGCGACACAAAAGTCAGAAATAGCGATATAATATATGACTTACCTTTTGAAGATCTTCTTCTGTTGGCACTCCAAAAGGTCCCAGTTACATTACAAATGGTCCTTTTGTTCGATAAAGTCCTTCTTTATATTCATAAAAACTCAGTTTAGCGGGTGCGCTTCAGTCAATGACTTACCTTTTGAAGATCTTCTTCTGTTGGCACACCAAAAGGTCCCAGTTACATTACAAATGGTCCTTTTGTTCGATAAAGTCCTTCTTTATATTCATAAAAACTCAGTTTAGCGGGTGCGCTTCAGTCAATAATCCACTCGGTTTCCCTGCTTCAAAATGCATACAAAATGAATCTAAAATGTTACCAATAAACTTATCCAAACAAGTCAATCAACGTTTATAATCAATCCTTAGGTACCCTAATATGCAAATAAACAATACAATTTAAGACGGAGAATCGTTATTGTCTTTACCGGAGATAAACAAAAAGAACGCGCTCTCTTGACCATGTGCTTGGAAACACTACAGCCAAAATGGGAGCCACTTAGAAAAACTACAACTTCTCCCTCATTTTTCCAAAAACCAGGCTGAAACTCTTTCTAAAGACTGTTGACATCTAGTGGAAGCCCTAGGAACTGCAATCGGGGACGATTTCGCCCTATTATAAAAGTGCCAGCCATTGAAATCAGTGGTATGCTGATTTATTTTTTATGGTTTTTCCTCCATTTCAGTTCTGTTATACTCACAGACATTATTTTAACAGTTTTAGAAACTTGAGTGTTTTCTATCCAAATCTACCAATTATATGCATATCCTAGCTTCTGGGCCTGAGTAGCCGGCAGTTTACTTTGGGCACGCTTTTCATCCGGACGTCAAAATACCGCCCCCTATCCCAAAGAAGTTCCCTTAGTTTTTCTCAAACTAAGTTATTGGTGAAAAGAAGGTTGAGTTATTGACAAATCAAAAATCTGATTTTACGTGTCCATTTAAACCACTGTAAATCCACTCCACAGTGGCCTATCAACTTGTCATCACTTTCATGGATGTCCCTAAGGTGAACTACACTGAATTTGGTATTGATATAAAAAAACAAGGAAACGATTAACTCATTCTTTGTTTGTACAGATGAACGTGGTACCTTCAGGTGTTTGGAAATTGCTCCTTTTTTTCTGGGGTCTTGGCTGATTTCTTTTGATTTTCCCATGTCAAGCAAAGAGGCACTGAGTTTGAAGGTAGGCCTTGAAATACATCCACAGGTACACCACCAATTGACTCAAATGATGTCAATTAGCCTTTCAGAAGCTTCTAAAGCCATGACATTTTCTGGAATTTTCCAAGCTGTTTAAAGGCATAGTCAACTTAGTGTATGTAAACTTCTGATCCACTGGAATTGTGAAATAGTGAATTATAAGTGAAATAATCTGTCTGTAGACAATTGTTGGACAAATGACTTGTGTCATGCACAAAGTAGGTGTCCTAACCGACTTGCCAAAACTATAGTTTGTTAGCAAGAAATTTGTGGAGTGGTTTTAAAACAAGTTTTAAAATGACTCCAACTAAGTGTATGTAAACTTCTGACTTCAACTGTACCATGGGCCTACATACAGAATTTCGAACATATAGTTCATGAGAATACTGTACGATTTTCAAAGGTTGTCCAAAATTTCCAAGATTGATACAAATGTATCCTGACGGACCTTATGGGTCCTTGAGGAAAATGTGTTCAGCATAAGGAACGACACCTACATATACTGAACAAAAGTATTAACGCAACAATTTCAAAGATTTTGCCGAGTTACAGTTCATGTAAGGAAATCAGTCAATTGAAATAAATTCATTAGGCCCTAATCTATGGATTTCACAACTGGGCAGGGGCGCAGCCATGGGTGGGCCTGGGAGGGCATAAACCCACCCACTTGGGAGCCAGGCCGACCCAATGGGGAGCCAGAATTCGTTTTTCCCCACAAAAGGGCTTTATTACAGACAGACATAGTCCTTTGCTGTAAATGCCTAAATATGTAGAAAGACTTGCCTCTGGAGCAGAGATGGCAGTTAGAAGGAATGACATGAGGTAAGTGTACAAAATCACAAAGAAATTCACGAGAGACAAAAATGCCAGCCAAGATGTTCCACTGAAAGATGAAGACGGGAGACCGATGAAACAGATGAAAAAGAAATGGTCAGTCCAGTTTCTTGAACAGTGTTTGCATATTGACGATAGTTGTGCTACCTGAACAGTGTCTGAGCACTAACAAGGGTTTCGCTACCTAAACACTAACAATGGTTGCGGTACCTGAACAGTGTCTGCACATTGACGATGGTTCCGGTACCTGAACAGTGTCTGCACATTGACGATGGTTTTGGCATCAGCCATGTAGTCCTCCTCTGCACTCATGGTGCTCTCCTTGTCCACCACCACCATGTTGGCCGCAAAGGACACACCGCAGCGCAGGAGGTCATCCAGGCTATGCGAGACACACACATTTGACTTGAATTTGACTTCTTGACTTGAAAAGGTCAGGAAAAATTCCAGACCGTAATTATAGACTGTCAGGAAAACCTCTGGGCCCTGCATATGAGCTAGCTATATTTTTGAAAGATTCGCTGTGGAGAGAGAATTGTAACTAATAGTTTCTCAGGGGCTGTCTAGAAAGTTGACTTTTGACAAAGGACCTTTTTGAGAAATTGATACTTCGGTTCACTCAGTCCATTTCCTTTAGAACTATTCTTGATAGGGAGACTAATAGCATACAAATGCAGTACATGCACTACATTAGATATTTGATAAGGTTATAAGGTGATGTTGTGCGTCACATACTTATCGATGGAGCCGACCATGTAGAACACCATGGGGAACGAACAGATAGCCTCCAGGAACTGTGTGTCAGGCCTGGTGAGACAACATAACACATCACAACATAGAAAATAATAGAATAGAATGGAATATAATTAAATTGAATAGATCTTCATTGTCCATATAAACAGATAGTTATTTTTGTTTTCACAGTACCCAACCCCGACATATCCAAAAGAGACAGTCGCTTTTATAAAATAGAGAAAATATGGTAGGAAGTGCTGATTTGCTTGCGGTTAAAGTACCAAAAAGGGCGCTCATTGGTATCTTGCTGAATTCAAGATAAACTATAGCCATTCAATCTCGTTTGACATTCATTTAGCAGCTAGCACATAACGTTTTGAGAAACATATGTTTCTTAGAGCTTGGTGAGCGAGTGGTTGTCCTATGGTTATTGTTTTGAATACAACCTTCCCACAACTTTCTGGGAATGGTGCCAGATAGTTGCTTGCCTTTGGAACATTCTCAGCACATTTAAGGAACTTGACAACTTCACTACATTCCTTGGTATTTCATTACTGTGGGGGGTGGAGGGGGTCGGATGGTTGAGGAGCGGCTCTCGGGGGAACAGTTGGGGGATCTTGGATGGTTGGTGTCCTGGTAGTTGGGAGCTGGTGCAGGTCCCCGATTTGGCATGGTGGGAAATCTGTCAATGTGCTCTTGGGCGGGGCGCTTGTCCCTGGTTGCTCCTGTGGGTCACTCTGGATTGGAGTGTCTGCTAGACGACTGAATGTAATGTAAATGTTGAGCGGCTTCACTGCAGTTAGATTGTATGTTTTATAAATGTAAGGGAAAAAAAGACATATGCTTACTGTCGCTAAGAGTTGTTCAAGTTCAGCATAGCTAGCTAGCAAATTGATTCACATTTCTTGCTAGCTAACCAAATGACACTTGCATCTCTAGCAGTAGCCATCAAAAACGATATGAGGGGAAAAAGTCAGTCACTCATCCATTCCTCCAATGACATTACATCCTCATAGTAGCTAGCCAGCTAACGTTAGGCTCTGTGTTTTCAGCTTACAAAATAAATAATGAATGCAGCATTGCTGTATGTTGCACTCAAAATGTTTTGTAGTTTAGTAGCAAGTCTAGGCTACGCCCCTCATCACCACAAACGATTTCAATGATGGCAGTCTCAGACTAAAGTATGTCGCAAACGACAGAGCACCGGAATAATTTAGTGTGAGTCATCAGGCTAGACTAAAGTAACACTGACATCATCTTTTAGGGAGCGATAATGAGGTGACCAATAATGGTTGCAATTGAGATCAGCTGTGTGCTTATTGACGGTCTAACGAGATATCAACTGGCGATAATCTAGAGCCATCGATGGTTGCAATATGCCCCTTGTTATTTGATTATATTCCAATACATTCTGTAGGCTACCAGTTAGCCCATCCACTGTCACATAAGGTGTGAAACCCGATAATAGCCTACTGTTTGTGTTTCTGTGGATGAGTTGATTTGCAATGGTGTAAAGTATTTAAGTAAAAATACTTTAAAGTAGTAGTTAAGTTGCATTTATATTTTTGACAACTTTTACTTCACTACATTCCTTAAGAAAATATTGGACTTTTTACTCCATAATTTTTCATGAAACCAAAAGTACAAATTCCCGCACTTATCAACCGAACATTCCTGGTCATCCCTACTGCCTCTGATCTGGCAGACTCACTAAACACATGCTTCGTTTGTAAATAATGTCTAAATGTTGGAATGTGCCCCTGGATTTCTGTAAAAAAAAAAAAAAAAAAAAGGCATTGTTACTTTTACTCAAGTATGACAGTTGGGTACTTTTTCCACCACTGCTGATTTGGGCCATCAGTTGATTGGCAGATATAGGCTTACTGTAGAACAATACACTTACCTTCAGTGTGGATGCTCGCCCACGTTTTATAGCTAGGCTGTGTATAATTTGTCAATATACAGTAGTTATGGTCTTTGGCGTGGATGGCCCTTACATTGCTAAACTGTTATACGCCGGCTACAGTAGTACAGGCCTACTGTAACCACTGGACCACACTGACTCCACCACTAATTTATTCTGCTTATTGCTTGCCTTGAACATATAATAAAACTACATAGGCTACTTGAACTGGCGCCCAGTGGACCTGCAGTCTAAGGTACAACGTGGGTAGCTATGGTACTGCATTGTATACAAACACTGCTTCCAGCTGCACCCTGGCGGCGATTGTAAATATTCCTTCAGATATTCAAATCTTCCTGATGCAGGATTATTTTCATCCTGCGCCGAAAATCTGTAACGCTTTTACAATGGCGATCTGACCAAGAGGGCAGCACAATTAAAAGGGTAAGAAGATCAAATAAAACGCTGTTCTTACTGATTATCCAGGAGCAGCACAATCGGGTTCAGCTCTTTCTTTAGTCTGTAGGAAGCTCTAAGTGGGACGATGAAGTTGTACAGTCCATTCCCCGCCGTCTCAGCCGACACAATGATCAGCTTGTTCTTAAAGCTATACACTTTGGCGTCCTCAAAGTTGTTATGCTGACAACCCTATGGGGAAAATAACATTATGTTGTTGTTTTTTATGTATTAATTCAAATACATAAACAAATATGTATTTGAATTAAAATAGCATAGGCTATACTTTGTGGTCCGGTTTCCCGGACACAGATTAAGCCTAGTCTTGGACTAAAAAGCAGATTCCCCATTGTGCATGCATTTTAGTTCAGGTCTAGACTTAATCTGTCTGGAAACAAGCATCAATAGTGCCAATGTTTAACATGACTTAATACTACTTATATTGCTTGAACTGATTAAGTAACTTGCATTATTTACCCCTTCCAGTCTGAGGCAACAGTATGGTACTTTCTCCTTCAGTAGATGGCAAAGTGTTGGAGAACTACCGATGTAGGGCAGGTTGGGAGAATAGCCTTTCACATAGCTTCAAATAAACAGACACACAATTCATATTTTATGAGTATGGATCTCCCATTCAAATTCATAGCCAAACAAATGTCATTATTGTCTCACAAATCATAATCTACTGCAGGTGTTCTCCAATTCCAGTCTCGGCGAGAGCTACCTGGTGTGCAAGTTTTCGTTCCAGCACTAACCTACCTGAATCAATCAACTATGCATGGTCTTCAGTCTAGAACATACAGGTGTAGGGTCTTAATTTGATCACTCTTTTGTTGCTGAGAATTTTCTTGCACCACAGGAAATGCAGATGAGCTTTGTGATTTACATAAATTCACTGAAAACCTACACTAACACACATTTATATTAAAATTATTGGATATGTAACCTACTTTTGGCCAGCTAATAGCCTAACCACTGATCAAGTGACATTATGGACTAAACCAGTGGAGGCTGGTGAGGGGAGGATGGCTCATAGTAATGGCTGGCATGGCGTAGATGGAATGGAATTAAACACCTTCCATTCCATAAAGTCCATTCCAGCCATTACTATGAGCCGTTCTCCCCTCACCAGCCTCCACTGGACTAAACGTTCAAATCCTGTTGCTGCAGGATTATTGTGCTGTGACAAAATAGGTCAAATTAAGATCCTATATCTGTAGTTAATTGAATCAAGTGCACACTGTAGCACTCCAGGACCAAAGTTGGAGACCCCTAACTGAAATAACCAAAAGGCTTACTTTTTTTATCCCATTTTTTTTTTTAATTGGAGAATAAAAAGTAAGACATATTGCATGGTATCAATGTTTCCCAAAATATTTCTGGGGTTTTTTTGCGCAAAGTTTGGCTTACATCCTCTTATAGAAATAATACAAAACATACTCCTCAGTTGATAGGTCCTCGTCAGAGGGCAGGTTCTCGTCCTCTGATTGGTCGCTACAGAGGTCACCTGTGTGCAGATAGGAAGTGTCTGGCACCTCTAGCACGGGGCTGATGCTGGGCCTCCTGCTGTTACCCTTAACGTCCTCTGGGGGGAGACAGAGAGTGGGCCCACAGCGGGACTTGCAGCCTGCGTCCTGGAGGTCTATGGCCACAGTGCCTGAACAAGGATACAAAGTAGCACAACATTTACAACATGCTATTAATTGTTGGCATTTTTCTGTGTCTGTCTTACAAGTGAATTCATACATAATATTTCAGAAAAATACCAATTGTAGTTCAATAACGTAGAATAATCCATGTTAATATATACCAATATCCACACTAGCACACTATACTTGTCCAATACATTACTCACTTGTTAGTGTACATCACTTCATACTACGTAGTACATACATTTTGATATTGAAATAGAGCTCATATTACTGACCCATGCTGGCGATGACACTGGGTACTGGCAGGCTAGGCCGGCTGACCATCCTCTCCCTCTGGGTCTTAAAGGTAGAATACTCCTCCTTGGTGATGTTGATGTAGAAGCAGGTGTCATTGGGGCTCATTCGGAACTGGGGCCCGGGGTTCAGCAGGATGCTCTTACTGTCCTCCCGGCACACCCCGATCAGACACACACCATACCTGAGGACAGAGATAGAGATATACCTGGCCATGCTGCTGCTCCAGTTTCAACTGTTCTGCCTGCGGCTACGGAACCCTGACCTGTTCACCGGACGTGCTTGTTGCACCCTCAAAAACTACTCTGATTATTATTATTTGACCATGCTGGTCATTTATGAACATTTTAACATCTTGACCATGTTCTGTTATAATATCCACCCGGCACAGCCAGAAGAGGACTGGCCACCCCTCATAGCCTGGTTCCTCTCTAGGTTTCTTCCTAGGTTTTGGCCTTTCTAGGGAGTTTTTCCTAGGGAGTTTTTCCTAGCCACCGTGCTTCTTTCACATGCATTGCTTGCTGTTTGGGGTTTTAGGCTGGGTTTCTGTACAGCACTTTGAGATTTCAGCTGATGTACGAAGGGCTATATAAATAAATTTGATTTGATTTGATTTGATATAGGGCAAGTGTTAGATTATACAAAGTGGAGATACAGAGGAAAATAACAGAGGGAGAGAAAGCCTATTCAAAGCCTATTTGACTGGGCGCCTGAGTTTTTCCTGACCACATGATGAGACCAGAGTGTTTGCTAAGGCCCTAGGTTTTTCCAGGTATGGTCATGAGGAGTCGCTTGAAGCGTAAGAGGAATTGGAGATGGAGGAATACAGCGCTGAGGCAGAGGGCTCGTAGAGAGGACGACAGGCTACTATTCTGAACATTGTGGTGAGCTTTCTATTGCCCAGAGCTGCCGACGCATCACCCAAATGGGTGCTTCACAGAGTGGAAGAGGAGAAGTCCAGTGGCTATATGATTAATGCTGGTTCCGACTTGCCCTCTATAAGATCATCAGTAGACTCCATCACCATCATTTACCATCCTCTGAACAGCTTTCAAAGACTTGATTGGTTGACCTGTCATGATATATTGCTTGTTTGTTTGTTTTGTGCTTATGAAGTGCTTTGGATTTCTGTTATGAAAAGTTCTATAGAAGTTTAATCCATTATTATTATTATTATTATAATTGTTATTATTATTGTGGTCAAGGCCCTACTCTTGCCCTTTGATCTACATTTTGTCACCTGTATTAGAATACTCATAAATAGGACTGGTTTTAAATATGTAGGATCAGTCCTAATTTCAGCAAAAACAGAAACGTCCTCTCACTGTCAACTGCGTTTATTTTCAGCAAACTTAACATGTGTAAATATTTGTATGAACATAACAAGATTCAACAACTGAGACATAAACTGAACAAGTTCCACAGACATGTGACTAACAGAAATTGAATAATGTGTCCCTGAACAAAGGGGGGGGTGAAAATCAAAAGTAACAGTGTGGCCACCAGCTGCATTAAGTACTGCAGTGCATCTCCTCCTCATGGACTGCACCAGATTTGCCAGTTCTTGCTGTGAGATGTTACCCCACTCTTCCACCAAGGCCCCTGCAAGTTCCCGGACATTTCTGGGGGGAATGGCCCTAGCCCTCACCCTCCGATCCAACAGGTCCCAGACGTGCTCAATGGGATTGAGATGCGGGCTCTTCGCTGGCCATGGCAATCACTCACAGAACGAGCAGTATGGCTGCTGGAGGGTCATGTCAGGATGAGCCGCCAGGAAGGGTACCACATGAGGGAGGAGGATGTCTTCCCTGTAATGCACAGCGTTGAGATTGCCTGCAATGACAACAAGCTCAGTTTGATGATGCTGTGACACACTGCCCCAGACCATGACGTACCCTCCACCTCCAAAATCGATCCCGCTCCAGAGTACAGGCCTCGGTGTATCGCTCATTCCTTCAGCGATAAACACGAATCCGGCCATCACCCCTGGTGAGACAAAACCGCGACTCGTCAGAGAAGAGCACTTTTTGCCAGTCCTGTCTGGTCCAGCGACGGTGGGTTTGTGCCCATAAGTGGCGTTGTTGCCGGTGATGTCTGGTGAGGACCTGCCTTACAACAGCCCTACAAGCCCTCTGCCCAGCCTCTCTCAGCCTATTGCGGACAGTCTGAGCACTGATGGGAGGGACTGTGCGTTCCTGGTGTAACTCGGGCAGTTGTTGTTGCCATCCTGTACCAGTCCCGCAGGTGTGATGTTCGGATTAACCGATCCTGTGCAGGTGTTGTTACACGTGGTCTGCCACTGCGAGGGCGATCAGCTGTCCATCCTGTTTCCCTGTAACCCTGTCGTAGGTGTCTCACAGTACGGACATTGCAAATTATTGCCCTGGCCACATCTGCCGTCCTCATGCCTCTTTGCAGCATGCCTAAGCCACGTCCACGCAGATGAGCAGGGACCCTGGGCATCTCTATTTTGGTGTTTTTCAGAGTCAGTAGAAAGGCCTCTTTTGTGTCCTAAGTTTTCATAACTGGGACCTTAACTGCCTACCGTCTGGAAGCTGTTAGTGACTTAATGACCGTTCCACAGGTGCATGTTCATTAATTGTTTATGGTTAATTGAACAAGCATGGGAAACAGTGTTTAAACCCTTTGCAATGAAGTTATTTGGATTTTTATGAATTATCTTTGAAAGACAGGGTCCTGAAAAAGGGACGTTTCTTTTTTGCTGAGTTTATGTACATAAAGTAGTCGGAGGTTTACATGCACTTAGGTTGGAGTCATTAAATCTCGTTTTTCAACCACTCCACATATTTATTGTTAACAAACTATAGTTTTGGCGAGTCGGTTAGGACATTAAGTTAACTGTGCCTTTAAACAGCTTGGAAAATTCCAGAAAATTATGTCATGGCTTTAGAAGCTTCTGATAGGTTAATTGACATAATTTGAGTCAATTGGAGGTGTACCTGAATATGTGGACAACTACAAATACCTAGGTGTCTGGTTAGACTGTAAACTCTCCTTCCAGACTCACATTAAACATCTCCAATCCAAAATTAAATCTAGAATCGGCTTCCTATTTTGCAACAAAGCATCCTTCACTCATGCTGCCAAACGTACCCTCGTAAAACTGAGCATCCTACCGATCCTCGACTTCGGCGATGTCATTTACAAAATAGTCTCCAACACTCTACTCAACAAATTGGATGCAGTCTATCACAGTGCCATCTGTTTTGTCACCAAATCCCCATATACTACCCACCACTGCGACCTGTTCACTCTCGTTGGCTGGCCCTCACTTCATACTCGTCACCAAACCCACTGGCTCCAGGTCATCTACAAGTCTTTGCTAGGTAAAGCCCCGCCTTATCTCAGCTCACTGGTCACCATAGCAGCACCCACCCATAGCACGCGCTCCAGCAGGTATATCTCACTTGTCACCCCCAAAGCCAATTCCTCCTTTGGCCGCCTTTCCTTCCAGTTCTCTGCTGCCAATGACTGGAAAGAACTGCAAAAATCACTGAAGCTGGAGACACATATCTCCCTCACTAGCATTAAGCACCAGCTGTCAGAGCAGCTCACAGATCACTGCACCTGTACATAGCCCATCTGTAAATAGCCCATCCAACTACCTCATCCCCATACTGTATTTATTTATTTATTTATCTTGCTCCTTTGCACCCCAGTATCTCTACTTGCACATTCATATTCTGCACATCTACCATTCCATTGTTTAATTGCTATATTGTAATTACTTCGCCACCATGGCCTATTTATTGCCTTACCTCCCTTATCTTACCTCATTTGAACACAATGTATATATACTTTTTTTCTACTGTATTATTGACTGCATGTTTGTTTATTCCATGTGTAACTCTGTGTTGTTGTATGTGTCGAACTGCTTTGCTTTATCTTGGCCAGGTCGCAGTTGTAAATGAGAACTTGTTCTCAACTGGCCTACCTGGTTAAATAAAGGTGAAATAAATAAAAAATTACAAAAATAAACCTGTGGATGTATTTCAAGGCTTACCTTCAAACTCAGTGTCTCTTTGCTTGACACCATCGGAAAATCAAAAGAAATCAGCCAAGACCTCAGAAAACAAAATGTAGACTTCCACAAGTCTGGTTTACATTTAAGTCATTCAGCAGACGCTCTTATCCAGAGCGACTTACAAATTGGTGCATTCACCTTATGATATCCAGTGGAACAACCACTTTACAATAGTGCATCTAAATCTTTTAGGGGGGGGGGGGGGGTTAGAAGGATTACTTTGTCCTATCCCAGGTATTCCTTAAAGAGGTGGGGTTTCAGGTGTCTCCGGAAGGTGGTGATTGACTTGGGAGCAATTTCCAAATGCCTGAAGGTACTATGTTCATCTGTACAAACAATAGTACGCAAGTATAAACACCATAGGACCACGCAGCCATCATACTGCTCAGGAAGGAGATGCGTTCTGTCTCCTAGAGATGAACTACATTGGTGCGAAATGTGCAAATCAATCCCAGAACAACAGCAAATGACCTTGTGGAGGAAATGCTGGAGGAAACAGGTACAAAAGTATTTATATCCACAGTAAAATGAGTCCTATATCAACATAACCTGAAAGGCCGATCAGCAAGGAATAAGCCACTGCTCCAAAACCGCCATAAAAAAAAAGACAGACTACGGTTTACAACTGCACATGGGGACAAAGATCAAACTTTTTGGAGAAATGTCCTCTGGTCTGATGAAACAAAAATAGAACTGTTTGGCCATAATGACCATTGTTATGTTTGGAGGGAAAAGGGTGAGGCTTATAAGCTGAAGAACACCATCCCAACCGTGAAGCACGGGGGTGGCAGCATCATGTTGTGGGGATGCTTTGCTGCAGGAGGGACTGGTGCACTTCACAAAATAGATGGCATGATGAGGCAGGAAAATTATGTGAGTATATTGAAGCAACATCTCAAGACATCAGTCAGGAAGTTAAAGCTTGGTTGCAAATGGGTTTTCCAAATGGACAATGACCCCAAGCATACTTCCAAAGTTGTGGCAAATGGCTTAAGGACAACAAAGTCAAGGTATTGGAGTGGCCATCACAAAGCCCTGACCTCAATCCTATAGAAAATGTGTGGGCAGAACTGAAAACGTGTGTGCGAGCAAAGAGGCCTACAAACCTGACTCAGTTACACCAGCTCTGTCAGGAGGAATGGGACAAAATTCACCCAACTTATTGTGGGAAGCTTCTGGAAGGCTACCCAAAACGGTTGACCCAAGTTAAACAATTTAAAGGCAATGCTACCAAATACTAATTGAGTGTATGTAAACTTCTGACCCACTGGGAATGTGATGAAAGAAATAAAAGCTGAAATAAATCATTCTCTCTACTATTATTCTGACATTTCACATTCTTTAAATAATGTGGTGATCCTAACTGACCTAAGACTGGGAAACTTTACTAGGATTAAATGTCAGGAATTGTGAAAAACTGAGTTTAAATGTATTTGGCTAAGGTGTATGTAAACTAGAGGTCGACCGATTAAATCGGAATGGCCGATTAATTAGGGCTGATTTCAAGTTTTCATAACAATCGGTAATCGGTATTTTTGCCCACCGATTTGGCGATTTTTTTTTTTAATAATAATAATATTTTTTTTATTTTCTTACACCTTTATTTAACTAGGCAAGTCAGATTAAGAACACATTCTTATTTACAATGACGGCCTAGAAACGGGGGTTAACTGCCTTGTTCAGGGGGGATTCGTTTTTGCAACCTTCGGTTACCAGTCCAACGCTCTAACCACCTGCCTTACATTGCACTCCACAAGGATTAACAGGCTGACTACCTGTTACGCGAGGGCAGCAAGAAGCAAAGGTAAGTTGCTAGCTAGCATTAGACTTATAAAAAACTATCAATCTTAACATAATCACTAGTTAACTACATATGGTTGATGATATTACTAGTTTATTTAACGTGTCCTGTGTTGCATATAATCGATGCGGTGCCTGTTAATTTTCATTGAATCACAGCCTACTTCGACAAACGGGTGTTGATTTAACAAGCGCATTTGCGAAAAAAGTACTGTCGTTGCACCAATGTACCTAACCATAAACATCAATGCCTAACAGGAATATTTAGCCTTAGCCACCCGTTAGATTAAATACGGAACGGTTCCGTATGTCACTGAAAGAAAAAAACTTTTGTTTTCAAGATGATAGTTTCCGGATTCGACCATATTAATGACCTAAGGCTCGTATTTCTGTGTGTTTATTATATTATAATTAAGTCTATGATTTGATAGAGCAGTCTGACTGAGCGGTGGTAGGCAGCAGCAGGCTCGTAAGCATTCATTCAAACAGTCCTTCGCTGTGCTTCAAGCATTGCGCCGTTTATGACTTCAACCTGGGTGGGTATAATTTGTGGAACGTTCCAACAGGAATCTATTCCAAAAACTTCGTAAATAACAAGGTTTCCAAAAAACAACGCATACAAAGTTGTATAGCGGCAGAATAAGATACCGGGTAGGGAGTGGTCTATTTCATTGCGTTTTTCACTCATCACATTTATTCCGAAAAATGTCTGTCCTCACTCTGGTTGCCTATGTACAAACATTAAGAATAAGCTACGTGGTGAGTTGATGCCTATTCGGCAGCTAGTTAGCTAGGTTTGTATGCGTTGCTACTTTGTATGCGTTGTTGGTTGGCAACCTTTTACTTTACATTTTTTGGAACAGATTCCTGTTGGAACGTTCCACAAATTATACCCACTCCTTCAAGCCTATCAACTCCCAAGATTAGGCTGGTGTAACCGATGTGAAATGGCTAGCTAGTTAGCCGGGTGCACGCTAATAGCGTTTCAAACGTCACTCGCTCTGAGACTTGGAGTAGTTGTTTCCCTTCCTCTGCATGGGTAACGCTGCTTCGAGGGTGGCTGTTGTCGATGTGTTCCTGGTTTGAGCCCAGGTAGGAGCGAGGAGAGGGACGGAAGCTATACTGTTACACTGGCAATACTAAAGTGCTTATAAGAACATCCAATAGTCAAAGGTATATGAAATACAAATCGTATAGAGAGAAATAGTCCTATAATTCCTATAATAACTACAACCTAAAACTTCTTACCTGGGAATATTGAAGACTCATGTTAAAAGGAACCACCAGTTTTCATTTGTTCCCATGTTCTGAGCAAGGCACTTAAACATTAGCTTTCTTACATGGCACATATTGCACTTTTACTTTCTTCTCCAACACTTTGTTTAGCATTATTTAAACCAAATTGAACATGTTTCATTATTTATTTGAGGCTAAATTGATTTTATTGATGTATTATACTAAGTTTAAATAACTGTTCATTCAGTATTGTTGTAATTGTCATTATTACAAAAAACTAAAAATAATCAGCCGATTAATCGGCACCGTCTTTTTTGGTCCTCCAATAATCGGTATCGGTATCGGCGTTGAAAAATCATAATCGGTCGACCTCTAATGTAAATGTCCAACTTCAACTGTATCTACCTTAATTACAACGTACCCCTGCACATCGATTCGGTACTGGTACCCTGTCTATACAGCCAAGTTATCATTACTCATTATGTATTTATTATTACTTTTATTATTACATGTTATTACTTTTCTATTATTACTCTATTTTCTATCTCTCTGCATTGTTGGGAAGGGCCCATAAGTAAGCATTTCACTGTTAGTCTACAGCTGTTGTTTAAGAAGCATGTGATGAATAAAATAACATTTGTTGGTGAAAAGTGTTTCTTGAGCATTTAAGCCCACATTTCCGTCCTCATCCATGGATACAAATTAAATAGCACAGTACATCTAACCATTAGAACCAGGATCACAAGAAAATATGGTCATTTGTCAATAGGGCTGTTAAATGGCAAGTCTGTGACCCTTGACCCCCCCCCCCCCAAACGTATTGGTGTTTTCTACTTACTTCTTATGCGATTTGAAGGAGGTGTAGGTGAAGCTTTTCCCCATGTATTCCGAGAAGATGATGCTGTCTCTCATGGCGATGTTGTAAACCTCGTTCCCGGAACACTTGCCATAGGTCCTGTGCCAATGCTCTGGAGACTGCTGCCCCTCCCTGAAGCACATAGAGTAATGAAGAGGGTATTCATATGAAGTGTAACCGTTTAGTTGGGTTTAGTTTAGGCTTTCGCTGCAGACAATTGAACAGGTATCACATGAGGGTCTGTAGCGTTTTTTCCTTTCGTAGACTTGGTGGGTAGAGGAAAGACTTGGGTAGAGACTTGGTGGCTTGGTGGGTTGCCTACTGTACTTTGCAGATCTTATGGAGTGTACACCATTGAAGTGTTGACTAGATATGAGGGTGGATGTGTACTTACAGGCCCTGTGAAGTGTGGACCAGTAGGGTTATGAGGGTGGAGGTCGCTGGACAGATGCAGTTCAGGGCCAACATGGCGTACTTGAATTCCTCCTCACACACAACATGATCTAAGGCAAAGGAGAATAATAAAATTTGACTACGTTTTAAAAAGAGTTTTACTGGGATGGGACTCAATGAGACTAACCTGAATGCATAGAGAAAATATAAATACAAAACTATAGAAGGAAGGGTTAAACCATTATTGGGGCCACAATTCAGGATATTCCCAAAAAATCTATGCCAAGGTCCCATATCATCTAAACAAACGTTTCTTAACAATACATTCATCCGTCTTTACCTGCAAATTTCACATGGAATTTATTCTCTGGCTTTAGAATCTGGACATAAATGGGGCACTTTGGAGCGAAATCCTTCACAGCCCAAGCTCGCAGAATTGTCTGATGGTCCTTAGAGGCAAACAAGACAACAAAAACACATCAGAGGTACATTTGTTAGAGCTGTTTAAAGTTACATTGCTTTATGCACTGCAGTGTGGTTATAACATTGGCGCCTAAAAACAATGTGTGAACGAGCATTCTGGGGTCTCGGGACCTGGCTCTGGAACGAGCTCCACCTCCACACACCCCAGACCACCACTGCCTTTAAGTCTGAGCTCAAGAAATACTTCTTCAAACTGGCTTTCGCTAATTGTGATACATTTTGTGGTGTCTTCTGTTGGTCTTATACGTTAGTTTTAAGTTGTATTGTTTTGTCCTTGTCGCCTCATTATTTTGTGTATCTTGTATAGTGCTGTGCTACTAGCTATCTTTCAATTTCTCGCCTAATGTTTTTAGCCCTTTTATTAAAGCATTTTTCTTTTAATGGTTGCTTTTAATGTAAAGAGCTTTGGAATTTACTTCAATAAATGAAAAGCGCTCTACAAATGCAATTTATTATTGTTATTAGAGGTATGTTTATGTCAGATGTCATACAAAGCTTGTGCAATACAAAAGTCCCTCTGTCTACCTTGTATAAGTGATACTCTTACCGGTGTGTATCATAGTATTGTCAACTTAATTTGCAATAAACACTTATTTTAACTCCACCATGCTATAACCAGTCAGATCAGGCAGAGCTTGAACACTACTAAACTGAATAAACTGCTGTATCAGAAATTAGAGGCATGGTTTCATGAATTCTTCAATGCGAATCTACTCATAATGACATGTTCAGAACAGTTTCATAGCGCAGTTTCGCTGCCCCCCGCAAAGTCAGAGCAAGCCCCCCCCTTCCATGGGGCAGAAAAAAAATGTGCAGTATTATAGCTAATCTCATTCGATTTTACACATTTTGACAGGCTGAGAGGAAATGTTGCTTTTATAGAGCCCAGGGATTCTTGAAAGACGGTACTCAACTGAACTTTTTCCCCACAAATATTTGTGTTAACATTAAAAAGTTTCAGCTATCACACAATGAACAACCAAATTTGTTTTGTTATTTTTTATCATAACATGCAACTAACTGGATTTATGTCATTTCCATCAGACACCATAAAAGGCATTTCATTTTTACAGTTATTGTCCAACAAGTGTTTAAACGACTTAATTGTTTAATTCGAACTTTAGATTACTGAAATATGTAATACAAATCTCCAAACTTCTTTTTGCTTTGTTTTATAGTACTATTAAATGGTCAAGGGCTAATTTCGTTAGCATTTTGGGATGTGTTTCTCGATTTATACTGATCAAAAATATAAATGTGTTGGTTTCATGAGCTGAAAATAAAAGCGCTGAATAAAATAGATATTTTCCATACGCACAAAAAGCTTATTTCTCTCAAATGTTGTGCACAAATATGTTTACATACCTGTTAGTGAGCATTTCTCCTTTGCCAAGATAATCCATCAACCTGACAGGTGCGGTATATCAAGAAGCTGATTAAACAGCATGGTCTTTACACAGGTTCACCTTGTGTTGGGGACAATAAAAGGCTACTCTAGAATGTGCAGTTTTGTCAAAGAACACAATGCCACAGATTTCTCAAGTTTTGAGTGAGCGTGCAATTGCCATGCAGACTGCAGGAATGTCTACCAGAGCTGTTGCCAGAGAATTTAATGTTAATTTCTCTACCGTAAGCCACCTCCAACATAATTTTATAGAATTTGGAAGGAAGTTCAGCCGGCCTCACAACCGCAAACCACGATTAACCACACCAGCCCAGGACCTCCACATCCGGCTACTTCACATGCGGGATCATCTGAGACCAGCCACCCGGACAGCTGATGAAACTGTGGGTTTGCTCAGCCGAAGAATTTCTGCACAAACTGTCAGAAACTGTCTCAGGGAAGCTCATCTGCATGCTCATTGTCCTAACCGGCGTCGTAACCAAATTCAGTGGTGAAATGCTCACTTTCGATGGCCACTGGCATGCTGGAGAAGTGTGCTCTTCACAGATGAATCCCGGTTTCAACTGTACGGTGCAGATGTCAACATTGTGAACAGAGTGCCCCATGTTGACGGTGGGGTTATGGTATGGGCAGGCATAAGCTACGGACAATGAACACAATTGCATTTTATCTATGGTAATTTGAATGCAGAGACATACCGTGACAAGATCCTGAGGCCCATTGTCATGCCATTCATTCGCTGCCATCACCTCATGTTTCAACTTGTAGACTTGTTTACGTGCTGCTGTGCGGTTTGTTGCTAACCTTACTTTGCTACCTGCCAACTTTACGGTTTTTATTTAATTACTGTTTTATATTTTTATTTATTCCCTCGCTCGACTTCTTTCATTCAACTTTTTCATCACGGACGCTTTATCTGGACGTGGTTCGTCAGGACGTCCACCAGCCAAAGCTAAGTAGTAACAATAACATTATGCCTTCTAATTGCAGTCGCTGTACTCCTAATTTACAGGGGAACGATCGCCTTATGGCGAGGATAGCTGTGCTGCAAGCCCAGATTCAGACGCAATCATTAGGCAAGGGTAATTTAAGTGGAGGAAAGGATGAAACAGCGTCTGTGCCACCAGTAAGTACAGATAGTAACGTTAGTATAAATCCCCTCGCACCGTCCCCGCAGCCAGACAATTTTCTCATGGCTTCTGGTAGGAATGCTCAACCGGTGTTGCTCACAAACTTTCAACCGGTTCTCCCCATTAAGCAACGGGTCGAAGTCAGAGGCCGAGCCTTCTCTGGTCTCTACTCCTCCCATTACGGGGTCTGAGACGCCGAAGCCTCCCACCATTAGCTCTGACAAATTGAAAACCCTAGTCATTGGCGACTCCATTACACGCAGTATTAGACTTAAAACGAATCATCCAGCGATCATACACTGTTTACCAGGGGGCAGGGCTACCGACGTTAAGGCTAATCTAAAGACGGTGCTGGCTAAAGCTAAAACTGGCGAGTGTAGAGTATAGGGATAGTGTTATCCACGTCGGCACCAACGATGTTAGGATGAAACAGTCAGAGGTCACCAAGCTCAACATAGCTCAACGTGTAAATCAGCTAGAAAGATGTGTCTGCATTGAGTAATTGTCTCTGGCCCCCTCACAGTTAGGGTGAGTGATGAGCAGAGTCTCACAACTCAATCGCTGGTTGAAAACTGTTTTCTGCCCCTCCCAAAAGATAAAATGTATAGATAATTGGCCCTCTTTCTGGGACTCACCCACAAACAGGACCAAGGCTGGCCTGCTGAGTGACAGACTCCATCCTAGCTGGAGGGGTGCTCTCATCTTATCTACGAACATAGACAGGGCTCTAACTCCCCTAGCTCCTTAATGAGATAGGGTGCAGGCCAGGCAGCAGGCTGTTAGCCAGCCTGTCAGCTTAGTGGAGTTTGCCACTAGCACAGTCAGTGTAGTCAGCTCAGCTATCCCCATTGAGACCGTGTCCGTGCCTCGACCTAGGTTGGGCAAAAGTAAACATGGTGGTGTTCGCCTTAGCAATCTCACTGGAATAAAGACCTCCTCCGTTCCTGTCATTATTGAAAGAGATTGTGATATCTCAAAATAGGGATACTTAATGTTAGATCCCTCACTTCCAAGGCAGTTATAGTCAATGAACTAATCACTGATCATAATCTTGATGTGATTGGCCTGACTGAAACATGGCTTAAGCCTGATGAATTTACTGTGTTAAATGAGGCCTCACCACCTGGTTCCACTAGTCTTCCCTGTGGCTCAGTTGGTAGAGCATGGTGTTTGCAATGCCAGGGTTGTGGGTTCGATTCCCACGGGGGGCCAGTACAAAAAATGAAATGTATGCATTCACTACTGTAAGTCGCTCTGGATAAGAGCGTCTGCTAAAATGTCTAAAAAAAAGTAGTGACCATATCCCCCGCAAAGCTGGAGGTGTTGCTAACATTTACGATAGCAAATTTCAATTTACAAAAAAACAGCTGCGTTTTCGTGTTTTGAGCTTCTAGTCATGAAATCTATGCAGCCTACTCAATCACTTTTTATAGCTACTGTTTACAGGCCTCCTGGGCCATATGCAGCATTCCTCACTGAGTTCCCTGAATTCCTATCGGACCTTGTAGTCATGGCAGATATATATTTTTTTAAACTTTAATATTCACATGGAAAAGTCCACAGACCCACTCCAAAAGGCTTTCGGAGCCATCATCGACTCAGTGGGTTTTGTCCAACATGTCTCCGGACCTACTCACTGCCACAGTCATACTCTGGACCTAGTTTTGTCCCGTGGAATAAATGTTGTGGAACTTAATGTTTTTCCTCATAATCCTGGACTATCGGACCACCATTTTATTATGTTTGCAATCGCAACAAATGATCTGCTCAAACCCCAACCAAGGATCATCAATAGCCGTGCTATAAATTCTCGGACAACCCTATTACAGGGGCTGAGTCACTGGCTTACTGGTGCTCTTCCATGCCGTCCCTAGGAGGGGTGCGTCACTTGAGTGGGTTGAGTCACTAACGTGATCTTCCTGTCCGTGTTGACGCCCCCCTTGGGTTCATGCCATGGGGGAGATCTTCGTGGGCTATACTCGGCCTTGTCTCAGGGTAGTAAGTTGGTGGTTGCAGATATCCCTCTAGTGGTGTGGGGGCTGTGCTTTGGCAAAGTGGGTGGGGTTATATCCTGCCTGTTTGGCCCTGTCCAGGGGTATCGTCGGATGGGGCCACAGTGTCTGCGCACCCCTCCTGTCTCTGGTATTTATGCTGTAATAGCGTATGTGTCGGGGGACTAGGGTCAGTCTGTTATATTTGGAGTATTTCTCCTGTCTTATCCAGTGTCCTGTGTGAATTTAAGTATCTCTCTAATTCTCTCTTTCTTTCTTTCTTTCTCTCTCTCAGAGGACCTGAGCCCTAGGACCATACCTCAGGACTACCTGGCCTGATGACTCCTTGCTGTCCCCAGTCCACCTGGTCGTGCTGGTGCTCCAGTTTCAACTGTTCTGCCTGCGGCTATGGAACCCTGATCTGTTCACCAGACCTGCTACCTTGACTCAGACCTGCTGTTTTCAACTCTCTAGAGACAGCAGGAGCGGTAGAGATACTCTGAATGATCGGCTATGAAAAGCCAACTGACATTTACTCCTGAGGTGCTGACCTGTTGCACTCTCTACAACCACTGTGATTATTATTAATTGACACTGCTGGTCATCTATGAACATTTGAACATCTTGGCTATGTTCTGTTATAATCTCCACCCGGCACAGCCAGAAGAGGACTGGCCACCCCTCATAGCCTGGTTCCTCTCTAGGTTTCTTCCTAGGTTCCGTTCTTTCTAGGGTTTTTTTTCCTAGCCACCGTACTTCTATACCTGCATTGCTTGCTGTTTGGGGTTTTAGGTTGGGTTTCTGTACAGCACTTTGTGACATCAGCCTATGTAAGGAGTGCTTTATAAATACATTTGATTGATTGATAATGCACAGCCCTATGTCTGAAGGATATGTACACAATGCCTTGAACCTGAAAATGTTCCAGTCTTCCATGGCCTGCATACTCACCAGACATGTCACCCATTGAGCATGTTTAGGATGCTCTGGATTGATGTGTATGACAGCATGTTCCAGTTCCCACCAATATCCAGCAACTTCGCACAGCCATTGAAGAGGAGTGGAACAACATTCCACAGGCCACAATCCATAGCCTGATCAACTCTATGCGAAGGAGATGGGTCGCGATGCATGAGGAAAATGGTTGTCACACCAGATACTGACTGGTTTTCTGATCCACACCCATACCTTTTTTTTAAGGTATCTGTGACCAACAGATGCATATGTGTATTCCCAGTCATTTGAAATCCAAAGATTAAGGCCTAATGAATTCATTTCAATTGACTGATTTCCTTATATGAACTGCAACTCAGTAAAATCATTGACATTTTTGCATGTTGAGTTTTTATTTTTGTTCAGTATAGAACATAAAACTTTATCCATTAGGTCTAGCACAGCAAATACTTTAATTGTTTAAGCATATGTTGCAGAACAGTGATCAAAATATTATTTCAGAATATTGACGGGCCTCCCGAGTGGAGCAGCAGTCTAATGGCATCACTACAGACCCGGGTTCGATCCCGGGCTGTATCACAACCGGCCATGATCGAGAGTCCCATAGGGCGGCGCACAATTAGCCCAGTGTCATCCGGGTGGTATAGCTGACATTGCCTATTCCGGATTAATTTATGATTTTAGACAAATTTGACATAGTTCATCAAGTCTATAGACACATCTTTTATGAATCACAGTTTTGAGATAAATATTATTTAAAGTCACAGAGGGCTATTGCAATAAAATATATATATATATATATATATATATATTATAACTATGCTAACTAGTAGTTAGTTACCTTTAGCATATGGTTTGCTAGTGCCCATTCAGGTCTGTATTGACCTAATGACCACACGCTGTTTATTCACATTATGCTAATGCTCCCGAGTGGCGCAGGGGTCTAAGGCACTACATCTCAGCGCTAGAGGAGTCACTACAGACCCTGGTTTGATCCCGGGCTGTATCACAACCGGCCGTGATCGGGAGTCCCATAGGGTGGCGCACAATTGACCCAGCGTCTTCCAGGTTAGTGGAGGGTTTGGCTGGGGTAGGCCGTCATTGTAAATTAAGAATTTGTTCTTAACTGACTTGCCTAGTTAAATAAAGGTTAAATACATTTAAAAAAAACGCAAATGCTACATAAGCCACTAATGTTCCTTTATGCTTAGTATGCTTAGGACACCTGAATATCACAGTATAATTTGCACTATGACTTAGTCTTTAGTTTCAGTAGTACAATACAACTCCACTCTAGCCTGGTCTTATAAGCCACTTCATGTATTTATTTCAGTTTATATGCCCTACACTCACTAGAAGTACAGTTCTGACTGAACTCTGCCAGAGAGAACAACAGACAAATGGTCTACTGGTGTGGGCAAATAGAGGAAACTATCTGTACTTTTAATAATCAGACTAGCTGAAACTAAAATGATCTAATAATATTACTGTACACTGGCTAAAATGCCTTGGGTATCAGCAAGTTTTGTTTACGGATATTCAGCAATGAACAAAATATGAATTTAACCTCAATCTAACACAAAAAGTCTGTGTCACACCCTGATCTGTTTCATCTGCCTTTGTGCTTGTCTCCACCCCTCTCCAGGTGTCGCCCATCTTCCTCATTATCCCCAGTGTATTTATACCTGTGTTCTCTGTCTGTTGCCAGTTCATCTTGTCAGGGCCTACCAGTGTGTTTTCCCATCTCCCAGCTTGTTCAAGTTCTGTTCCCCAGTTCTGACCATTCTGCCTGCCCTGACCCCGAGCCGACCTGCCATTCTGTACCTGCCTGACTCTGACCTGTTTATGAACCTCTGCCTGTCCTAACCCACGAGCCTGCCTGCTGTTCTGTACCTTATTGACTCTGCCCTGGATTACGGACCTCTACCTGCCTTTGACCTGTCTTTTGCCTGCCCCCTGTTTTGGGTCAATAAACATCTGTGACTCTAGCTGTCTGCATCTGGATCTTATCCTGAGTTCTGATAGTTTGGACAAATGCCTGGTGGGCTGGTCACTCCTTAGGCCAGTGGGCTGGTATCTTGGTCCCAGTCTGCCACTGATTTAACACTTGTTCTAGTGGTAATAGTAGCAAGTGTACGTACTGCGGCAGTGCGGTCGACCTCACAGCGACTGCTTAGGATGAAACAAGCCTCGGCATTGTCCAGTCTGGAAAAGAAGGACAGCCATTCAATACTAAGTGGTAACATCTCAATATTCTACAGTGGCTTCCTCTCATCTCCAACTGTATACCTACCCACACTCATCTTAAACATAGGAGAGGTGAAAGGAAAGCAATATGGTGGATGCCTATTGCCTATTCACTATTGGTTTTTACCAGTCCAGCTCTCCACATCAGTGCAGTTGAAGGAAAGGAGACCAAAGAGAGGAAACAATTTTAGCGAAATGAGACGCAGCCCTTAGTGTTGGTGACTCACTTGGCCCGTATGAGGTCCTGGTCTTTGAGGGCTGAACCCTGGAGGTAGATGACACGCTGGGACCACAGGGGGATCTGGAGGACCCGACGAACCTGGGGGTCCATCTCTGTCGGACACAGGATGATGACGTAGTGGTCCTGAATGGGGAGGAACACAGAGGAACAGCCTGGGTCGTGTTCATTAGACACCAAATAGACAAAAACGGACTTAAACAGGGAGGGACTACCTGGACTTGTCCAATAAATAATGCACATTTCTGTTACCAAGTGTTTTAAAACCTTTCCTGTTATGTGCCTGAATGAACAAGACCCAAGCATACACGCACGCACACACACACCAACTCAATCACCAACCCACACGCATGCATGCACGCACATACAAACACACACACCTGCAGCCCGGGGTGGGCGTAGAACTCATTGAGGAAGTCCATCAGGAGGTCTATCTTGAGGGAGCTGACACACAGCACCACATGTTTCTCCGTCTGGGCCCGGTGACGGCTGTAGTTCCCCCCCGACTTCTGTCTCTCCATCCACAGGTAGGCTAGCTGCTCAAACTGACCAACAGCGCCCAGCACAGGCACACCTTACTAATAATACTGCTCATTGTTGTGCAAAACAAATGCTCAAATCAATCAAATAGGCTAAATACATGGCTAAATGCATACAGTTCACCCAATCCAACACATTTCGGAATATAGAGTAAAGCATTTATCTTTTATCGCTGGGTTCTTCCATCCTGGTCTTATTGAGCTATTATTTTCTCCAGCCCAGTACCAACACACCTGATTCATACAGTCAACTAATCATCAAGTCAGGTGTGTTATTACAGCTAGCTGGTACAAAAGCCTGCATACCCTTTGGGTCTCCAGGACTAGTACTAGAAAAAAGCTGCTTCAACAGAACATTGAAATTGTGTCCATAAAAAAGGCGGCAGTAAATGCCTGTTTTTGTCTTCATTGAGGCAATATGTTTACAGGGAGAATGGCAGAACAGCAGCAGTAGGGATACTTTTGGCCTACCAAAGCCTTGAGCATGATTATGCACCGTCTGGTTCAGCTGACTCCCTACTCGCATGTGTTCTATCGATTTGGCATTTCCTAGATGTCCAAAAATGAGTCCAGTTGATTTCCCTTTAGCAAACCGTGTGGTAATTTTGTGTGTGTCTGTCTGTATGTGCGGTGCAATGTGTGTGTTTTTGGCCAACTCTCTCACCTGAATGGGCAGCACTACAAGGGCCACTGAGATCATGATGATCACTAGCAGTTTGGAGGGCCACACGTTGGGCGTGACGTCGCCGTAACCCACTGTGGAGAACGTGACAACACAGAAGTACCAGGAGTCGAACAACGTCAGATTCTTGCCCGCCCGCTCCAAGTGCTGGATTCCACAGATACTACCAGGGATACAGGGAAGCAGTAACACAGAGGTTGTGAATGGAGTGGTGTCTTTGCATCATTTGGGGACAGTTTACCAGACACAGATTAAGCCAAGTCTTTGATTTATAAGGATTTTCAATTTGAGGTTCGACATTGAGTTTGTGTTTTAGTCCAGGGCTAGACTTAATCTGTGTTGGAGAAATCGGCCCTTGGTGTCTACACTGAAACATATGAAGTAGGCCCGAGACTTTTTCCAGACCACATGACCAAACCAGGAAAAACGCTGGGTCTTTAACCTTTAACTAAGACAGATGGTCAAGAAAAACTATTGGTACTGCACATAGGGCCAGTTTTCCGGACAGTTGTTACTGTTACTCCTTGAATGTTACTCCTTGACTAAAAAGCACTTTCAATTGAAATTCTCATTGAGCTTTTTGGACCGGGACTAAACTTAATCTGTCTCCGGGAAACCGGCCCATATGGTTTTAGTCGAGAAGAAACAAAGCTACAAGACTTTCATCTGAACTCCCCAAAGCCAGGCATATTTCCTGAAATCTCTTTGTAACATATATCGCTCATCGATATATTTATATGTACATATTCTTATTCTATCCCTTTACTAGATTTGTGTGTATTAGGTAGTTGTTGTGGAATTGTTAGATTACTTTTTGATATTACTGCACTGTCGGAACTAGGAGCACAAGCATTTCTCTACACTCGCATTAACATCTGTTAACCATGTTTATGTGATCAAATAAATGTGATTTGTTTAGATTTTTTTTATTGTTAATGATGATCGATATACTGTATGCCCTCAAATATATCTGAGGATGTATTTATTAACAAAAATGCTCTGCATATTGTGGAAACTTATTTTTTCAATCCTTCAATGAATACATAGTATCCATCCTATCGTTTTTTTTGTTGAACGTTGTGGTCAGTCGTATTGACATTGGAAGTAGCTTAACCTGTGATCCCACTGGTCCAATACATCGATTAGTAAAACTTGGCCAACTGAATAAGTGTTTGGACTTATTGTATTTTTTAGAGGAATGATTACATGGAGCAATGTCGTCATTCCAGTAAAGCTGCATTTACCATCCTGGACAAACAGACCTTAAGAGGAATATTCTGTCTACACAGACATAAGTGTGTCTCAACGTGATTTCATTTAATATCCGTTTTTTTTTTTTTTTTTACATCCTATACATCTAAATATCATCTCTAACATATATGTTGTTTTGAGAAATGATAACTGGCGGACTACCAGACAAGGGTGTGTACGCACGTGCGTGTGTGACCATCATCATGAGTATCACTTTATGACCATACAGGGACAGAGAAAAAAAACCACTATGTTCACACACACACACACACACACACACACACACACACACACACACACATTATGGGCAGGGCAGCAAAAGGCAGAACTGAGATCACTTAGCGGCCATTACCCCCAAGGCCATTACCTACTCATTTCTGGGTTTTTCTTTATTTTACTACTTTCTACATTGAAGAATAATAGTGAAGACATCAAAACTATGAAATAACACATATGGAATCATATAGTAACCAAAAAAGTGTTTAACAAATCAACATATATTTTAGATTTTAGATTCTTCAAAGTAGCCACCCTTTGCCTTGATGACAACTTTGCACACTCTTGGCATTCTCTCAACCAGCTTCACCTGGAATGCTTTTCCAATAGTCTTGGAGTTCCCACGTATGCTGAGCACTTGTTGGCTGCTTTTCCTTCACTCTGCGGTCCAACTCATCCCAAACCATCTCAATTAGGTTGAGGTCGAGTGATTGCGGAGGCAGGGTCATCTGATTCAGCACTCCATCACTCTCCTTGGTGAAATAGCCCTTACACAGCCTGGAGGTGATAGTCCCACTAAGCACAAACCCGATGGGATGGCGTATCACTGCAGAATGCTGTGGTAGCCATGCTGGTTAAGTGTGCCTTGAATTCTAAATAAATCAGCGACAGTGTCACCAGTAAAGCACCCCCACACCATCACACCACCTCCTCCATGCTTCACGGTGGGAACCACGCATGCGGAGAACATCTGTTCGCCTACTCTGCGTCTCACAAAGACAAAGTGGTTGGAACCAAAAATCAAAAATTTGGACTCATCAGACCAAAGGACAGATTTCCACTGGTCTAATGTCCATTGCTTATGTTTCTTGGCCCAAGCAAGTCTCTTATTATTGGTGTCCTTTAGTAGTGGTTTCTTTGTAGCAATTCAACCATGAAGGCCTGATTCACATAGTCTCCTCTGAACAGTTGATGTTGAAATGTGTCTGTTACTTGAACTCTGTGATGCATTTATTTGGGCTGCAATCTAAGGTGCAGTTAACTCTAGTCAAGTCAGTTAAGAACAAATTCTTATTTACAATGACAGCCTAGGAACAGTGGGTTAACTGCCTTGTTCAGGGGCAGAACGACAGACCTTGTCACCTCAGGGATTCAATCCACCAACCTTTCGGTTACTGGCCCAATGCTCTAACCACTAGGCTACCTGCCTCCCCTTATCCTCTGCAGCAGAGGTAACTCTGGGTCTTCCTTTCCTGTGGCGGTCCTCATGAGAGCAAGATTCATCATAGCCCTTAATGGTTTTTGCGACTGCACTTGAAGAAACTTGGCATTTTCCGAAATGACTGACCTTCACGTCTTAAAGTAATGATGGACTGTCGTTTCTCTTTGATTATTTGAGCTGTTCTTGCATTAATATGGACTTGGTCTTTTACCAAATAGGGCTATCATCTGTATACTACCCCCACCATGTCACAACACAAGTGATTGCTTCAAACGCATTGAAAATGAAAGAAATTCCTCAAATTAACTTTAACATGGCACACCTGTTAATTGAAATGCATTCCAGGTGACTACCTCATGAAGCTGGTTGAGAGAATGCCATGAGTGTGAAAACGTGTCATCAAGGCAAAGCGTGGCTCCTTTGAAGAATCTCAAATATAACATATATTTCGATTTGTTTAACACTTTTTTGGTTACTACATGATATCATAGGTGTTATTTCATAATGTTGATCCCTTCACTATTATTCTACAATGTAGAAAATAGTAAAAATAAAAGAAAAAACATTCAATGCGTAGGTGTCCAAACTTTTGACAGGTACTGTATATTTAATAGATTTGAAATACATTCCAAAATATATTATGGAATGTATTTAAAGCGTATATATACATATATTGCATTCGGAAAGTATTCATACCACCATGGCCTTTTTTGCCTTTACCTCCCTTATCTCACATCATTTGCTCACATTGTATATAGTCTTATTTTTGTCCACTGTATCATTGATTGTATGTTGTTTTACTCCATGTGTAACTCTGTGTTTTTGTATGTTGTCGAACTGCTTTGCTTTATCTTGGCCAGGTCGCAATTGTAAATGAGAACTTGTTCTCAACTAGTCTACCTGGTTAAATAAAGGTGAAATAAAATAAATAAATAAATAAAATACCCCTTGACTTTTCCCACATGTTGTTACGTTACAGACTTATTTTAAAATTGATTAAACATTTTTTTTTTTACTTCTCATCAAACTGCACACAATACCCTATAATGACAAAGTGAAAACAGGTTTTTAGAAATTTTTGCAAAGGTATTACAAATAAAAAACCTTATTTACATAAGTATTCAGACCCTTTGCAATGAGACTCAAAATTGAGCTCAGGTGCATCCTGTTCCATTGATCATCCTTGAGATGTTTCTACAACCTGATTGGAGTTCACCTGTGGTAAATTCAATTGATTGGACATGATTTGGAAAGGCACACACCTGTCTATTTAAGGTCCCACAGTTGACAGTTGTGATAGAAACAGTACGTACAGTGAAGTCGGAAGTTTACATACACCTTAGCCAAATACATTTAAACTCAGTTTTTCACAATTCCTGACATTTAATCCTAGTCAAAATTCCCTGTCTTAGGTCAGTTAGGATCACCACTTTATTTTAAGAATGTGAAATGTCAGAATAATAGTAGAGAGAAATATTTATTTCAGCTTTTATTTCGTTCATCACATTCCCAGTGGGTCAGAAGTTTATATACACTCAACTGGTATTTGGTAGCATTGCCTTTAAATTGTTTAACTTGGGTCAAACGTTTTGGGTAGCCTTCCACAAGTCTTCCATAAGTTGGGTGAATTGTGGCCCATTCCTTCTCACAGAGCTGGTGTAACTGAGTCAGGTTTGTAGGCCTCCTTGCTCGCACACACTTTTTCAGTTCTGCCCACAGATTTTCTATAGGATTGAGGTCAGGGCTTTGTGATGGCCACTCCAATACATTGACTTTTTAAGCCATTTTGTCACAACCTTGGAAGTATGCTTGGGGTCATTGTTAATTTGGAAGACCCATTTGCGACCAAGCTTTAACTTCCTGACTGATGTCTTGAGATGTTGCTTCAATATATCTACATCATTTTACTTCCTCATGATGCCATCTATTTTGTGAAGTGCACCAGTCCCTCCTGCAGCAAAGCACCCCTACAACATGATGCTGCCAGCCCCGTGCTTCACGGTTGGGATGGTGTTCTTTGGCTTGCAAGCCTCACCCTTCTTCCTCCAAACATAACAATGGTTATTATGGCCAAACAGTTATATTTTTGTTTCATCAGACCAGAGGACATTTCTCCAAAAAGTACGATCTTTGTTCCCACGTGCAGTTGCAAACCGTAGTCTGGCTTTTTAATGGCAGTTTTGGAGCAGTGGCTTCTTCCTTGCTGAGCGGCCTTTCAGGTTATGACGATATAGGCCTCGTTTTACTGTGGATATAGATACTTTTGTACCTGTTTCCTCCAGCATCTTCACAAGGGCCTTTGCTGTTGTTCTGGGATTGATTTGCACTTTTCGCACCAAAGTACATGCATCTCTTGGAGACAGAAAGCATCTCCTTCCTGAGCGGTATGACAGCTGCGTGGTCCCATGGTGTTTATACTTGCGTACGATTGTTTGTACAGATGAACGTGGTGCCTTCAAGCATTTGGAAAATGCTTTTGATTTTCCCATGTCAAGCAAAGAGGCACTGAGTTTGAAGGTAGGCCTTGAAATACATCCACAGGTACACCTCCAATTGACTCAAATTATGTCAATTAGCCTATCAGAAGCTTCTAAAGCCATGACATTTTCTGGAATTTTCCAAGCTGTTTAAAAGGCACAGTCAACTTAGTGTATGTAAACTTCTGACCCACTGGAATTGTGATACAGTGAATTATAAGTGAAATAATCTGTCTGTAAACAATTGTTGGAAAAATTACTTGTGTAATGCACAAAGTAAATGTCCTAACCGTCTTTCCAAAACTATAGCTTCTTAACCTTATCTTGGATTGGGGGCAGTATTTTCACGGCCGGATAAAAACGTACACGTTTTAAACTGTTTACTACTCTTGCCCAGAAACGAGAATATGCATATTATAAGTAGATTTGGATAGAAAACACTCTGAAGTTTCTAAAACCGTTTGAATGGTGTCTGTGAGTATAACAGAACTCATATGGCAGGCAAAATCCTGAGAAGATTCCAAGCAGGAAGTGGCCTGTCTGCGAATTTGTAGTCCTTCTGTTGCTTCTCTATCAAAACTACAGTATCTGAGCTGTTATGTGACACTTTCTAAGGCTTCCATCGGCTCTCTAAAGCCTTCAGAAACCGGATTGAGGCGTCTCCTGTCTCTGGGCAGATATCAGGAGCACAGTTTGTTAGTGGACTGCCTGGTGACAAAGAGATTGAAGATGCGCGTTCACGAGATCACGCCATTTTTTCTTTTCCTCTTTGAATGAATACAGCATTGTCCGGTTGGAATATTATCGCTATTTTACGAGAAAAATAGCATTAAAATTGATTTAAAACAGCGTTTGACATGCTTCTAAGTACGGTAATGGAACATTTTGAATTTTTTTGTCTGGAAATGCGCTCGCGCGTTACCCTTTGGATAGTGACCTGAACGCATGACCGAAACAGGGGTATTTGGACATAACTATGGATTATTTGGAACAAAAACAACATTTGTTGTGGAAGTAGCAGTCCTGGGAGTGCATTCTGACGAAGAACAGCAAAGGTAATACAATTTTTCTAATAGTAATTCTGAGTTTAGTGAGCCCCGAAGTTGGCGGGTGTCTGAATAGCTAGCCTGTGATGGCTAAGCTATGTACTCAGAATATTGCAAAATGTGCTTTCGCCGAAAAGCTATTTTAAAATCTGACATAGCGATTGCATAAAGGAGTTCTGTATCTATAATTCTTAAAATAATTGTTATGTATTTTCTCAACGTTTATGATGAGTAATTTAGTAAATTCACTGGAAGTTTTGGGTGGGAATGCTAGTTCTGAACATCACATGCTAATGTAAAAAGCTGTTTTTTGATATAAATATGAACTTGATTGATCAAAACATGCATGTAATGTATAACATAATGTCCTAGGAGTGTCATCTGATGAAGATCAAAGGTTAGTGCTGCATTTAGCCGTGTTTTGGGTTTTTGTGACAAATATGCTTGCTTTGAAAATGGCTGTGTGATTATTTTTGGCTGTGTACTCTCCTAACATAATCTAATATTTTGCTTTCGCTGTAAAGCCTTTTTGAAATCGGACAATGTGGTTGGATTAACGAGAGTCTTATCTTTCAAATGGTGTAAAATAGTCTTATGGTTGAAAAATTGAAATAATTGCATTTGAGGTATTTGTATTTCGCGCCACGTTCTTCCATTGGATATTTGGCGAGGCGTTCCGCTAGTGGAACGTCTAGATGAATAACAACAAATTTGTGGAGGTGTTGAAAAACGAGTTTTAATGACTCCAACCTAAGTGTATGTCAACTTCCTACTTCAACTGTATTTAACTGATCTATTTGATATTAATGGTTAACAATTCATATTTAACTAATAGTAAGAGATTTCTGTCCTACTAGTGTCTGTGTTTTCATGGGCTCCACTCTCGTTCCCTGTAACTAATTTGGGCGTACAGTATGGTCACTGGAGATGGCTTAAGCTTACAAATGAGTTAAAGACTGCATCGCATAGACAAGAATGTGTTTTACTAGAGATAGCTTAGGAGTAGAACAATCCCTCATTGTCTCAAAATCATCCTTGCATCTGGGAAACTAAGCACGGGTGGGGTTAAGACAACAACCCACGTGCAGATAATGACAGGATGAACCCAGAGTGGCTTATGATGCCCCTTGGTCTGCATGAGGTGAGTTGAACCAACCATGACTGAGCATTGTTAGTGTCCACTATATATAGTACTCTGCATTTGTGTAAAGGTTAGGTTACTCGGTCCAACACTCAAGGGTGTGGGGATGACCAGACTCATTATTGCAATAATGAATCACTATTAAATAAAGATGGTTGTTTGAAGAAATGACCAAGTCTCTCTCAGTACTGAATTTCCATGACACCGTGCATGGACTCAAGGACATTCAAAAACGTATCCCGAAGCCACTCCAGCATTGTCTTGGCTCTGTTCTTAGGGTCGTTGTCCTGTTGGACTTTTTCCATTTAAGAATGATGGAGGCCACTGAGTTCTTGGGGACCTTCAATGCTGCAGACATTTTTTGGTACCCTTCCCCAGATCTGTTCCTCGACACAATCCTGTCTCAGAGATCCAAGGACAGTTCCTTCGACCTCATGGCTTCGTTTTTGTTCTGACATGCACTGTCAACTGTGGGACCTTATATAGACAGGTGTGTGCCTTTCCAAATCATGTCCAATCAGTTGAATTTACCACAGGTGGACTACAATCAAGTTGTAGAAACATCTCAAGGATGAGCAATGGAAACAGAATGCACTTGAGCTCAATTTCGAGTCTCATAGCAAAGGGTCTGAATACTTATGTAAATAAGGTATTTCTGTTTATTTTTAATAAATGTGCAAAAATGTCTGAAAACCTGTTTTCACTTCGTCATTGTGGGCTATTGTGTATAGATTGCTGAGGAATTGTTTTTATTGAATCAATTTTAGAATAAGGCTGTAACGTAACAAAATGTGGAAAAAGTCAAGGGGTCTGAAAACTTTCCAAAAGGTACTGTAAATACAAAATGCAAGCATAAACACTTCCATAAAAACAGACACATTCATGACTAATATAGTCCTCAGAATACATTTTAAGGCATTACCTGCATTTGAGCAAAGATGCAAATGTACTACATGTGACTTTTAATATATTGCTTTTTTCATATGGGATGACTTTATTTCACATTTGAAAGATCAATTGATAATGACAGATTCACACATTGTATAAGATTACTTCCCAAGCAAAGTCTAATTTCTTTGCAATGCCATAGAGACAAAACAAAGATATTCCCATGTGCATCAGCGTTGAGTCATCCTCGGGCATGTTACCACTTGTTGTTAGCCTAAAGCATAGCAGATTTGAGTGTTTTAGGTACAAACAATTGCAAATTGTAAAAAATAGATATATATTTTTTATCCCTCAAATCAAGGAAGGTCCCACGCCCCTACACGAAATGTTGCCCCTAGATTGGGGACCCCTACCTTAGATAACATAACTAATCACTGTCCTTCCATTTCACTTCCATCTGGTCATTCGACTACCTGTCTACTGACTAGCTGTCTATTGACCAATAACAAACCAATTCAGTATTGTGACATCATTCTATTACCGTCACGAAAAGCAACGGCAACATCGTGCTAGCATTATACCTTAAAAACAAAATAAACCATGATCTCACTGGGCACACACTAGTTCAGTCAATGTTTTTTTTAAACGTAATTTCAACAAAATTATGTTTAACCAATGTGGATAGACGTTGAATTGACATCTGTGCCCAGTGGGATATTTAATGTTGTAGGCAATGTGAATAAACACAGTGAAATACTGTCTGTTGAGTGCAGGGTTGGTTCTTTGGAATATGTGCCTTCAAACTTCCTTAAAAATACATTTTCCAGGATCTAGTAGTAATTGCTGCCACTACCTTGCTTTTGTGGCATAGCACACATTACATTAATGGTCTTGTGGCAGTCAACAGGAAGCCAGATATTGAGGGAATTGTTCCGAGGTAATTGACATTGTAATGCCATTTACACAGAGTGCACTGAAGAAAATAGGTCCCAGAGCTGTACACTTGGTAACCCAGAAATATGATGTCAGACGTGGTGCATTAGTGGCAAATGACTGTAAGTGCTTGAAGCTCTGAGGTGGAAAACCACAGATAATGGCCAGCAATTCAATCTGGGCTGACCCCGTAAGATCCTATTGGATGTGGGAGAGATGGTCCAAAGCAGGGTGCTTTGCCTCCTCCATCCACTTATTGAGTTAGCAATTTAGCATGTCCTCTCAGTCTAAGTGCTAACATCTTTTTTGTTGTTGTTTATTGTAGTTTCTGAAACTAATTGTTTGCTTCATTTAAAATTGGTTTTCGAAATGCCCATGTTTGGGATGCAGACTGCAATTTACCAGCGCACACACATTCAAGCACACACTCACACACTCACCAAGTGAATATGAGGCAGAAGAGGGTGGAGATGAGGATGAGCACCTGGTTGAAGATGGCAGACTGTGTTCGCTGTATGGCACGATGCAGGTCATTCTAGGAGGGAGAGGTTATGGATGGTTGGTAAACCTCTTACCTGCATTTTTGTAAAGAATTTTTTATTTTTTTTCATTGCTAAATAAGGTAGATACACATAGTTGAGATGGGGAGACAGAACAGAGGGATAGAGCAGTGGCAGGACCAGGGATCGAACCACTGCCTCCCAGATGTAATGTGTGGTCCAGAGGCAGCAACACTATCGCGACATGCTGATTCAGCCGTATCTGAGTTGAGGCAGGTTAAAACTCACAATCATATTCTCCAAGGCGTGCTTGGCCAGCCAGCAGTTCAGGAACACAGGGATGAAAAGGTTCCGCAGAGGGAGCCACATGATCTGAAAGAGCACAGAGATCGTTATAGGCCATCCCATCTACAGAAGCCCAAAAACGTTCCTGACAATGTTGCCAGATACAAAGAGATAGGTTATCACAATGTTTCAGCATTGTAGCTGTGTTAGCTGTGACTATGGGATGAGACCATTATAGCCCTGCCATAGCATTGTGTTTTGCTAGAGTCCAGGGCCCATATTCACGTCTCAGAGTGGGAGTGCTGATCTAGGATCAGGTCCCCCCTCTTAATTATTATTTAAATGGAAAATCTGATCCTAGGCCCTGTTAGAGTGTGTTAACTCTTACGGTGAGCAGGAAAGGCACTGTGTTCACCATCTCCAGGATAAACGTCAACCGAATTATCTGCTCCCATATGTTGCCCTGAGGACAAAGTAGAGAGCAGTCATGTTTCTTTCTTTGTATCTCTTTTAGCCCTTTTGGGGGTTTATCTTCTGCTTCCCTGTGGGGTTGCAGGTAGCCTAATGGTTAGAGTCTTGGTCCAGTAACTGAAAGGTTGCTGTATCGAATCCCCGAGCTGACAAGGTAAAAATCTGTCGTTCTACCCCTGAACAAGGCAGTTAACCCACTGTTCCCCAGTAGGCTGTCATTGTAAATAATAATTTGTTCTTAACTGTCTTGCCTAGTTAAATAAAGGTTATGTTAAAAAAATTCACAGTTAATCTGTTTCACAATCTATTGACTTTGTATATAGATATAGATATTGATATGACTGTAGAGTAGACATTACAATGAATGTTTCCTTAGACTGAGTGACATCCTATGGAGTGGGATGGTACTTACCTTGTAACTCAGGTAAGTCAATAGAATAGTTTCAAAAAGACAGATAACTGCCACAGACACCTGTTGAAGAAATAGAAGCATGGACTCTTTGTTTTCATCGAGTCTTATAAAAAATTATTGGGAAGCAGGTTAACTGAGAAAATAAACGACAAACAGTAGTAATTTCCTAGTGCCCATGTATACAGTAGTTAGCAAACAACTACAATTGAATAAATTATGAAGACAATTTGTTGGCAGAAATTTCACCTGTAACGGCCATATTAGAAGACTTCGTTCGACCCACATTATTGGAGACCTGGTGGGGAAAAAAGCTGTGTGTTAGTTCACAACTGGAGATTGAGATGAAGAGAGATATTTGAATCATGTCCAGAGATTGACTAGCCATCAGGGGTGTGTAGGGAATAACTAATTGGTTGTGCTTGATGTTGGATTAAAGACAATAAATTGTCCAGGAGTTTTCCCAAACTTAGACTAAGTAGGACAATGTTTCTGTTCAGGATGGTACCCTAGTATGAGAGTGGATTTAGGGACACTGGTGTAGGGTTGAGACATGAAACCACTACAAACATCTGACAAGGCTTTAGAAAAGGCGAACAGCTAAAGCAGTGGATGGCTGTCCTATTGCTTGCAGTCATCATGGTGTGTTATAGCGACCACCTGCTGGCTTCCGGTGGCTGTTTGTGCAAATTCAACATGTAGAATTGTTGGGAAATAACTGGAAAATGGCGTACGATTTTTTTTGGTCAGAACCACGTTGTTCTGCTATGTTTCCTCTCTAAGTGAGTGTGTCTCGATGCATTGTTACCGGGTAATATTGATTATTATTAGGTCTGGATATGCTTCTCTTTTATTTAACAGAGTAGATAGAGTAAACACTCACCAGTCAATCTTTAAAAAGATGTATGTTTGATTGGGGCATCCCCAGCTGTAGAGAGAAAAAATATGTCAAAATATTTAACATGCACTATGCACAATAATATTGAAGAAAATTAAATTCTACAGTCATTTCAAAACAAGGACAACGGCAAGGAAACTGACTGTACCCACCTCATAATTTTATCAAAACTGAGTACAACGTGAACCAACTCTTATTTGCTTATGTTTCCAGATGAAAATGATGTATTGTAAAAGCATTTCGATTTACAAAGCTTACATAAAGTAACCCAATTGAAGCTACGCTGACAAAAATGTAATAGCTCAGATCAAAAAGCGACTCAGATGTAGGTTACAATGCTTTCTGTCCACCAGCATTATAAAGTCCACCCACACAGACATGGCCAGAGAGGAAGAGGCACAGCAAGAGGGTTTACTCAAAATCCTAAAATCTATCAACGTTAAGCAGATCATTAATTATTAAGCCAGTTTTTGCCTGGGGGACAACAACTGTCGAATTTAGACAATATAAAAATGTATTGCTATTTTGATACGAGACTTATTTGATCTAATAGAAGTTTCTTAATGCTTAGGTTATTACGAGTGTACTGATATACAGGGCATTTGGAAAGTATTCAGACTCCTTCCCCTTTCCCATGTTTTGTTACGTAAACAACCTTGTTCTAAAATTGATTCAATTATATGTTTTGTTAATCAATCTACACACAATACCCCATAATGACGAAGTGAAAACAGGTTTTTAGACATTTTTGCAAATGTATAAAAAAATTAAATAAATGCAAATGTTGTAGTCCCAGACATGAATCAGGTGATTTTTCAGTTTTTTTCTTTTTACTGCTGTTTTGACTGGAGTTGGGAAACACTGAGCTAGAGTCTAGAAAGAATGATACAGTGAATTGAATGATTCCGTACATGTTCAGTGCATTCACTTCCTCTGTTTCCAGGCATAGAAATGAAAGTATTAGAATCATTGTCGTTAGCTAGGTTTCCCTCCAATTGGCGACAGATTTTCATGTGAATATTAAAAAAATACTGACATTTTCCCACCATAGATGTGTTTCCATCAAACTGACTTATTGCGGTAAAAGGCTGTGCATGATGACATAGTGCACATAAAAATAACTGTGGTTAAATTCCCATGTACCGAATAAAACGTACAAGTTAAATGGGTTTCCATAGAATCTTCAACTCTACTGATCCCATTGGGCACAAACTGGTTGAATCAACGTTGGTTCAACATCATTTGTCAACATATTGTGGCGTGGAATCTAAGTGGAGAATACATTGGATTTGAAAAAAGTAATCAACTGTTGTTTTGAGGGTGACATTTCAGCCACAGGATTACGTCATCATGGTAACCAAATTTCAACATAGACAAACCTTGTATGAAATATGTTGAATTTGCATCTTTAAAACAATGTCAGATCTTCAACATTATATTCACTATCAGAAAAAAAACACAGGACAGAACGTCCTACTGGAGAGTTGATCTGTCTACATCTACCTTTTGGTCTCCAATCCAGGGTTTTAACCAAGTTCAGCCCTTCTTAGCTATGTATGATATTTGTCACTGACTATTACCGATGAGCTATTGTGAGAATGACTGTTGAGAGATCGCCATGTAAAAACTAAATAGATTCCCTGTTGCTATTGAAATCATTCCAAAAGGGTAGATTTAAGAGCAAATGAAATGTAACCATACTTGATCACTCATAAATCAATGATGCTATTTAGGCCTATATAGCATTTGCAAAGTCATCAAAAGCTATTGTTTCATTTCAACACAGAATTCATCAAATATACAATACAATAGGCCTTGGGTTTCCAACATGAATCCAGCATATCAATTATTAATTTGTAGACCAACTGGAATTAAAGCCAGACTAAGTCAGTGGCACAGATGGAACTATCCAAGCAGAATATAAATCCCCTTTAAATGTTTATATTTGGTTGCATTGACAACCAAACACGATTCAATATCTCTTTTGAAATACAATAAATAGCCTATTAACTTGGCAAAAAGTTAACAAATTATATTCTGAATTCGCCACTTAAACTCCAAAAATAAAAGTTTTCCTTTATTCAAGCTGTAGATACAACTCCTTTAAATGTTGATATTTGGTTGCATTGCGTTGCCAACTGAACACAATTCAATATTACCTTTGTAATACAGCAAATAGCCTAAAGTTAAGGTTATCTTACAAACTAATGTAACATTTAACCTTAAAATGTGTGACACATACATTGCCACATTGAGGTTACTGTAACTATTAATTCATTTTTATGTAATCATGTTCAAGATAGCATGCATAGGATGTCACAGGTCTGTGGTGATTTCCACAATTGCTATAATAATCTGAGCAGAACCTCAAACGGCATTGATCACCTGCACCATGTACTTTAATGTTATCTCAACTGCAATCCAGGTTATTTCGTTCTGCCATTCGATGAAGCACAGTGATAACACATTATTCAGTTGTATAAATAAACAAAATATCTGACATTGTATTCCTACTGTATTTGGAACTTTGCATAATTAATTATACCGACACAAAAAGATCCCACTATGTCGAATGAACTAATTGTCTGTCGACATTATAAAGGTGAACCGGCATTTTCTGTTTCCATCAGCCCGATTGTGATTTTTTTCATGCAACAGGTAATTCATCCGCATGAAATGGCTGGATGGAAAGCTGGTTAGTAAAACATTTTCTATTTCATGGTTTTGGTACTGTTAATGGCTAATAGTTTCCACATTCTCTATTAATTATCCCTTGTTTCTTCTCTGAGAATTACTATACCTTGAGGGCCATCTTTAGAGGCTGTTGTCAAATTGTAGTCATAAAAATGCAACATTTCTGTGACAATTCAGTGAACACCAGGTGGTATCTACATGTACCTACGAGACAGTCAATAACTATCCTTACCAGCCATGTCCTTTGGATGGGTCATCTGTCAATACGCGACACATGTATAAGACACAGCTCAGGACCTTTAGGGAGAAGTCAAACACTTGTATTCTCAGGCCTGGGAGACAAAGACAGAGAGGTTATAATGTCATACCTAGGGTCAGTACTTCCTCACCATGTGACCTGACCAGGAACATCTCTGGGCCCCTTTGCTATAACTGGTTCAACAGTTTGCTATTTGTTACTGATACAACGGGTGTATTTTTACTATATCTTTAAAATAAAGTACAAATAAGATTTATTAGATAGATAGTAACAGCATAATGTGTAGTTCAACTGTCACTACACAGTTAAAAAACATGACTTACTTGATCTTTGGTTTTTGATGAAGAACAGTTTAAGTGTCTCTTTGAAAGTACTTTCATTGGCATAAAATTCGACTTGCACCCTTAAAAAGAAATATAAATAGTTTCTATAAATAAAATGAATAATGTCATATTTACTAAGCATTTTCACATGGGTAAGGCTGGATATTAAACAAGTGCAAGGATTCCACAGATGCAAACTCTTAAATAATATACCATGTTAAACCACATGATAATTATGTCTTTTTTAAATTGTAGCCAACACGTCAAACAAACTCAACCTACCTGTCATCATTTAGTAAATTCTGGTCCCCGAGAAGTAAGTCCCTGAATCTATACCTCGAGGGAAGACGGGGTACTTCGCTCTCCAAATCAACCATAGTTCTCCTTAGCTGTAGCTACATCAGTTGGAACAAAAGCTCGATCCAGATCTCAAATGTACACTTTTATAACAATGTTTCAAAACAAATTGTTGCACTCTGTCGTGCATCCTTTTTCCAAGCGCCCGTAAAGACTGCATCCATCACAAAAATATTGTTTAATTATTTGGAAAACAAGGAAGCAGCTATATAGGCTAATTATTCAAAATCGTTCCATTGTTGAGAATCCTTGAGTGCATGTGTGCGACTAGACACCCAAGAGCATCATCATGCTCGAGACGTTGTGCATGTGTCATCTCACTGCAAGCATCATCCAAAGCGCACATCGCAGTCATTGGAGTCGTCAGTTTATTGGTGATGATGATTAGGCTAATAATGATGATGTGAATATACACTATATATAAAAAAGTATGTGGACACCCCTTCAAATTAGTAGATTTGGCTATTTCAGCCACACCCGTTGCTGACAAGTGTATAATCTCCATAGACAAACATTGGCAGTACAACGGCCTTACTGGAGAGCTCGGTGACTTTCAACATGGCACCATCATAGGATACCACTTTTCTAACAAGTTAGTTCTCAAATTCTGGCCTTGCTAGAGCTGCCCGGTCAACTGTAAGGGCTGTTATTGTGAAGTGGAAACTTCCAGGAGCAAAAACGGCTCAGCTGCGGTGGTAGGCCATACAAACCCACAGGACCGCCGAGTGCTGAAGCGCGTAAAACTCGCCTGTCCTCGTCTTGCAACAATCACTATTGAGTTCCAAACTGCCTCTGGAAGCAACGTCAGCACAAGTACTGTTCCATGGCTGAGCAGCCGCACACACACCTAAGATCACCATGCGCAATGCCAAGTGTCGGCTGGACTAGTGTAAAGCTCGCCGCCATTGGACTCTGAAGTGGTGGAAATGTGTTTTCTGGAGTGATGGAACATGCTTGAAGTTACATCCTATACTATTCAAAACAATACTGTTTTGTTTGAAATACATTCATATGCGCAAAAATGTAGGCTACATAGCCAGAGAAGAAGAGGTGAAGCAAGAGGATTTACTAATCTGTCTGTGTGAGATAAGCACTTTTCACTCAGAGTACAACAGTATGATTCATAATATCCATAAAACCCAGCGGTCAAACAGGGAAATAGTTCTAATCATTTTTCCACCATACATTTTTTTCTCCATAAAGATTTTAGAAATAATTCAAATAAGGGCTGTGTTTCGTGTAGGCTTACCCTGGCGTGACGTTTTGATAACCGTGTAAATCTCTCTAGGACAAGGTGACTTTTACGCAAAAATTACCCAATTATCCAAGCTGAAATGACATGGTGTGCCCAGTGGATAATGACCCAACAGGTTCATTTTCACAGATCTACTGTAACTTTCTCTAACAGGTGATGAGGCCCCACTGCCAGACCACAACCTAGTGGCTCAGGTCTATTTTTACCTGGTAATGCAAACTTTTTACCAGACTATTTTATCATATTTAGTGACTCAAATAGAAGCTAGTCCAGTAACACTTACATCCAAGTATAATGATGACATGATTACAAGGTATATAAAAGGTTATATTATACCTGGATTCTCAAAGTTGAGTGTTACTGTCAAACAGTCGAGGCTAGAATCTAGCCGTACTACGCCACTAGGTGTGATATGAGCCCTAGGAACTCAATTGAATAACTATAAAATAATAGGTTCTTGGTTTGGGGAGGAAGCAGTGTAACAGTGACCCAGAACCAAACCAAGAACCTATTACATTCAGTTTCTTGGGCTCATATCACACCTAGGTGGCGAAGTACGGCTACATTCCACCCTTGGCTGCCTGACATTTGGCATAGTCGTCAGAATTGGGTTTTTGGGAGCAGTGTGCAGTTGACCAATGGACAGCTTTAAGCTAAACAAACATGATGCTAATATACCCCGGTGCACCCTGGGTGCCCATATTTTTATTTGACCTTTATTTAACCAGGTAGGCTAGTTGAGAACAAGTTCTCATTTACAACTGCAACCTGGCCAAGATAAAGCAAAGCAGTGCGACACAGAGTTGGAATAAATACACATGGAATAAACAAACATACAGCCAATAACACAATAGAAAAAAAAGTATATATACAGTGTGTGCAAATGAGGTAAGATAAGGGAGGTAAGGCAATAAATAGGCCATAGTGGTGAAATAATTACAATTTAGCAATTAAACACTGGAGTGATAGACGTGCAGAAGATGAATGTGCAGGTAGAGATACTGGGGTGCAAAGGAGCAAAAAAAATAAACAGTATGGGGATGAGGTAGTTGGATGGGCTATTTACAGATGGGCTATGTACAGGCGCAGTGATCTGTGAGCTGCTCTGGCAGCTGGTGCTTAAAGTTAGTGAGGGAGATATGAGTGTCCAGCATCAGTGATTTTTGCAATTCGTTCCAGTCAATGGCAGCACAGAACTGGAAGGAAAGGCGGCCAAAGGAGGAAAATGTAAAGGCCCTAATGGTCATTTGAAGTATGGTGAACGGAAAGAGCCGATTCAGGCGCTTTTAGGCATTCAAGAATTTACAGGAACAAAAATCCGAATGAGGACCTTAATTAGGGAAGCTAAGTAACAGGTACTGTAAGAGGGGGACCGCGACAGAGCCACCAAGATATTTATGCATTTAGATTCCCTTTACAGTAAGATCAGTTTTATAGTTACAAGCAAAAGACTGATGAGACTAAAAGCATACGTATTACGTTTAAGGGAACTAATTTGCAGGCTTCAGCAGCACAGCCCAGAGGATGCCCCAACTGACCGAAACCTATTGGATCAGTTTCTTGGACTTGAAGATGGCACCCTGGGCTAGGTCTTTTTGACCTATGCAGTGGTGCAATTGTCACACTTGAGTAAAAGCATTGACAACTTAATAGAAAGTCAGTCAAGTAAAAGTCACCCAGTAAAATAGTACTTGAGTAAAAGTCTAAAAGTATTTGGTTTTAAATATACTTAAGTATCAAAAGTAATTGTAATTGCTTAATATAAGGAATTTTAAATTATTTTTACTTCTACTTTTGATAATTATAATTTAGCAAAGCAGACACCATTTTCTTGTTTTTAAAATGTGCGGACAGCCAGGGGCACACGCCAACATTTACAAAAGATGCATTTGTGTTTCGTTAGTCCACCAGACCATAGGCAGTAGGGATGACCACATGTTCTCTTGATAAGTCTGAATTTCACAATTTTCCTATCCTGCTAAGCATTCAAAATGTAACGAGTACTTTGGGTTGTCAGGAAAAATGTATGGAGTAAAAAGTACAATATTTTCTTTAGGAATGTATTGATGTAAAAATTGTCAAATATAAATAGTAAAGTACTGTCACGTTGTATAAATGGTTGGAGACAGGCGCAGGAATACGTAATAGGGGGTTTTAATACTCAAACTACACAACATGCCATGAAAGGCACGGGGACGAAGCCCAAAACAAACACATATACAAAACACGCAGGGATGTAACCCAAACAAAAGAGTGAGGTTAAATCTCTAATAATTGCACGGGACGAGACCCGTAATAACAATTGCACAAATGTATTTAGAAATCCTTTTTTACATCAGCAGATGTCACAAAGTGCTGTACAGAAACCCAGAACTAAAACCCCAAACAGCAAGCAATGCAGATGTAGAAGCACAGTGGCTAGGAAAAACTCCCTAGAAAGGCCAGAACCTAGGAAGAAACCTAGAGAGGAACCAGGCTCTGAGGGGTGGCCAGTCCTCTTCTGGCTGTGCCGGGTGGAGATATAACAGAACATGAGCAAGTTAGTCAAACGTTCCTAGATGACCAGCAGGGTCAGATAATAAACACAGTGGTGTTAGAGGGAGCAACAGGTCAGCACCTCGGTAGTAAATGCCAGTTGGCTTTTCATAGCCAATCGTTCAGAGCACGCAGCACAAAAGTCGAAACAACACCACATGTACTCACAGGACCAACGGACATGGTAAGAAAAACCAAACAACACAATGGTGAACAGAGGGCACATATATACTGTCACGCCCTGATCTGTTTCACCTGTCCTTGTGCTTGTCTCTACCCCACTCCAGGTGTCGCCCATCTTCCCCATTATCCCCTGGGTACTTATAACTGTGTTTTCTGTCTGTCTGTGCCAGTTTGTTTTATTCGTTCAAACCTACCAGTGGTTTCCCTTGCGCCTGTCTTTGCTATAGTCCCTGTTTTCCAGTTTCCCGGTTTGACCTTTCCTGCTTGTCCTGACTCTGAGTCTGCCTGCCTTGGCCCACTATTCTGGATTACCGACCCCTGCCTGCCTTGACTTGTCGTTTGCCTGTCCCTGTTGTTGCAATAAACATTGTTACGTCAACACAGTCAGCACTTGGGTCTTAAATGAAATGTGATAATATACAATTAATAATCAGTGGGAAATAGAAACCAGGTGTGCGTAATTAGACAAGACAGTCTGGGATTGGTGGTAATGAACCAGTTCAGTGACACCTAGTAGCTGGTGATCTAGAAGTTCGGATTTGGTGCACGGAATGAGCCGCAGTACCGGAGGGATCCGTGACAAGTACAGATACCCCAAAAACTACTTAAGTAGTACATTAATGTATTTTTACTTAAGTACTTTTCACCACTGGACCTACAGTTAAAGTCAGAAGTTTACATACACTTGGAGTCATTAAAACTCTTTTTCAACCACTCCACAAATTTCTTGTTAACAAACTATAGTTTTGACAAGTCGGTTAGGACATCTACTTTCTGCATGACACAAGTAATTTTTCCAACAATTGTTTACATACAGATTATTTAAATTATGATTCACTGTATCACAATTCCAGTGGGTCAGAAGTTTACATACACTAAGTTGACTGTGCCTTTAAACAGCTTGGAAAATTCCATAAAATGATGTCATGGCTTTAGAAGCTTCTGATAGGCTAATTGATATAATTTGAGTCAATTGGAGGTGTAACTGTGGATGTATTTCAAGGCCTACCTTCAAACTCAGTGCCTCTTTCCTTGACATCGTGGGAAAATCAAAAGAAATCAAACAAGACCTCAGAAAAAAACTGTAGACCACAAGTCTGGTTCATCCTTGGGAGCAATTTCCAATCGCCTGAAGGTACCACGTTCAACTGTACAAAAAAATTGTACTCAAGCATGAACACCATGGGACCACGCAGCCGTCATACCGCTCCTAGAGATGAGCGTAATTTGGTGCGAAAAGTGCAAATCAATCCCAGAACAGCAAAGGACCTTGTGAAGATGCTGGAGGAAACAGGTACAAAAGTATCTATATCCACAGTAAAACGAGTCCTATATCAACATAACCTGAAAGGTCGCTCAGCAAGGAAGAAGCCACTGCTCCAAAACCGCCATAAAAAAGCCAGACTACGGTTTGCAACTGCACATGGGGACAAAGATTGTACTTTTTGGAGAAATTTCCTCTGGTCTGATGAAACAAAAATAGAACTGTTTGGCCATAATTACCATCGTTATGTTTGGAGGAAAAAGGGGGAGGCTTGCAGAAGCGGTTGGAAATTGTTGTTCTAAAGCCATGACCATACTTTTCTGGAATTTTCCAAGCTGTTTAAAGGCACAGTCAACTTAGTGTATGTGAACTTCTGACCCACTGGAATTGTGATACAGTGAATTATAAGTGAAATAATATGTCTGTAAACAATTGTTGGAAAAATGACTTGTGTCATTCACAAAGTAGATGTCCTAACCGACTTGGTAAAACTATAGTTTGTTAACAAGAAATTTGTGGAGTGGTTGAAAAACAAGTTTCAATGACTCCAACCTAAGTGTATGTAAACTTCTGACTTCAACTGTAGATTTTTTTTGGGGGGGGATACAGGAGCCCTTCCTAACTCAGTTGCCGAAAAGGATGGGATTTCACCATGATGCCAATGGTGACTTTAAAACAGTGTTTAATGGTTGTGATAGGAGAAAACTGATGATGGATCAACAACATTGTAATTACTCACAACAAAATGTATGTTTTATCCTGAATACAAAGCGTTATGTTTAGGGCAAATACAACACATCACTGAGTATCACTCTTCATATTTTCAAGCTTGGGGGTAGCTGCATCTTGTTATGAGTATGCTTGTCATCTGCAAGGCCTAGGGAGTTGTTTTTATAAAAATGAACAGAATACAGCTATAAGCACAGGCCAAATACTAGAGGAAACCCTGGTTCAGTCTGCTTTCCAACAGACACTGGGAAACTAATTCACCTTTCAGCAGGACAATATCCTAAAACACAAGGCCAAATCTACACTGGGGTTGTCTAGCAATGATCAACAATCAAATTGATGGAGCTTGAAGAATTTATTTTAATAATAATGGGTAAATGTTGTACAATCCAGGTCTGCAAAGCTCTTGGAGTTCACCCCAAAAGACTTGCGGCTGTAAACGCCGCCAAAGGTGCTTCTACATAATATTTACTCAGGGGTGTGAATACTTATGTAAATTAGATATTTCTGTATTTCATTTTCAATACATTTGCAAACATTTCTTAAAACATGTTTTCACTTTGTCTTTTGAGGGTATTGTGGGTAGATGTGTGAGAAATCTATTTCATGTATTTTGAATTTAGACTAACACAACAAAATGTGAAATAAGTCAAAGGGTATAAATACTTTCTGAATGTACTGTACATACTGTATAATGTGTGTAAAACAGTATGTATACATTATTAAAGTGACCAGTGTTCAATGACTGATAGGGCAGCAGTCTTTAAGGTGCAGGGTAGAGTGCCGGGTGGTAGCCGGATAGTGACAGTGTCTAAGATTCAGGGCAGGGTACTGGGCACAACAGTCAGATGGCCTGGAGATAGAAGCTGTTTATCAGTCTCTCAGTCCCAGCATTGATGCACCTGTACTGTCTCCGCCTTCTAGATGGTAGCGGGGTGAACAGGCCGTGGCTTGGGTGGCTGAGGTCTTTGATTATCTTCTTGGTCTTCCTGTGACCCCGGGTGCTGTAGATGTCCTGGAGGACAGGCAGTGTGTGTTGGTCTAACCTCACCACTCTCTAGAGAGCACTGCGGTTGTGGGCGGTGCCATACTAGGCGGTAATATAGACCGACAGAATGCTCTCGATGGTGCATCTGAAGACATTTGTGTGGGGTCAAACCAAATTTCTCCAGCTTCCTCAGGTTGAAGACGAGCTGTTGCACCTTCTTCACCAAGCTATCGGTGTCAAGGAACCATTTCAGGTCCTCAGTGATGTGCATGCTGAGGACCTTGAAGCTTTTGAAACTCTCCACTGCGGTCCCGTCCATAACTTATGCACACTCAATGGACTCTACCCACACACTCGCTACACTCACACATGCTACACTGACACTCCGTCACACAAGCACACACAAGGTCTTGTACAGCTAACCTTGCTGGGACACACAATTCAGTCCCATTCAAAATCCAATTTTCCCTAAACCTTACCCGTACTCTAACCATAACCCTAACCATAACCCTAACTTTAACCCAAAACCTAACCTTAACCCTAACCCTAGTTCCTAACCTTAAAATGAACCATAGCTCCTGACCCTAAACCTAATTCTAACTTTAACCCTAAACCCCCTAGAAATAGCATTTGACCTTGTGGGAACCAACAAAATGTCCCCATTTGGTAAAAAGTTTTTTTGGGGGGGGTTGTTTACTATTCTTGTGGAGACTTCTGGTCCCCACAAGAATAGTTAAACACATCCACACACACTCACAAAACACACACACATGCATATTGATGCCACACACACACATTCAGACACTCACACTTTTACCCCTACCTACATGTACTGTACACATTACCTAAATTACTTCAACTACCTTGTACCCCTACACATTGACTCGGTATCGGTACTCTTTGTGTATAGACTCATTATTGTTATTTTATTGTGTTACTATTTCCTTTTTTAATTTTCTTTTTTACTTGCTAATCTTTTCTTACTTTTTAACTCCGCATTGTCCGCTCATTTTATGCACGAAGGTGATGACTAAAGTGTCTTATTAGGAATGTTGAAATCTGACTTCTCTATGTGGCCGTGTATGGAAGTTATATTTTTAGTGAAATATACTGCTCAAAAAAATAAAGGGAACACTTAAACAACACATCCTAGATCTGAATGAAAGAAATAATCTTATTAAATACTTTTTTCTTTACATAGTTGAATGTGCTGACAACAAAATCACACAAAAATAATCAATGGAAATCCAATTTATCAACCCATGGAGGTCTGGATTTGGAGTCACACTCAAAATTAAAGTGGAAAACCACACTACAGGCTGATCCAACTTTGATGTAATGTCTTTAAAACAAGTCAAAATGAGGCTCAGTAGTGTGTGTGGCCTCCACGTGCCTGTATGACCTCCCTACAACGCCTGGGCATGCTCCTGATGAGGTGTTGGATGGTCTCCTGAGGGATCACCTCCCAGACCTGGACTAAAGCATCCACCAACTCCTGGACAGTCTGTGGTGCAACGTGGCGTTGGTGGATGGAGCGAGACATGATGTCCCAGATGTGCCCAATTGGATTCAGGTCTGGGGAACGGGCGGGCCAGTCCATAGCATCAATGCCTTACTCTTGCAGGAACTGCTGACACACTCCAGCCACATGAGGTCTAGCATTGTCTTGCATTAGGAGGAACCCAGGGCCAACCGCACCAGCATATGGTCTCACAAGGGGTCTAAGGATTTCATCTCGGTACCTAATGGCAGTCAGGCTACCTCTGGCGAGCACATGGAGCGCTGTGCGGCCCCCCAAAGAAATGCCACCACACACCATGACTGACCCACCGCCAAACCGGTCATGCTGGAGGATGTTGCAGGCAGCAGAACGTTCTCCACGGTGTCTCCAGACTCTGTCACGTCTGTCACATGTGCTCAGTGTGAACCTGCTTTCATCTGTGAAGAGCACAGTGCGCCAGTGGCGAATTTGCCAATCTTGGTGTTCTCTGGCAAATGCCAAACGTCCTGCACGGTGTTGGGCTGTAAGCACAACCCCCACCTGTGGACGTCGGGTCCTCATACCACCCTCATGGAGTCTGTTTCTGACCGTTTGAGCAGACACATGCACATTTGTGGCCTGCTGGAGGTCATTTTGCAGGGCTCTGGCAGTGCTCCTCCAGCTACTCCTTGCACAAAGGCGGAGGTAGCGGTCCTGCTGCTGGGTTGTTGCCCTCCTACGGCCTACTCCACGTCTCCTGATGTACTGGCCTGTCTCCTGGTAGCGCCTCCATGCTCTGGACACTACGCTGACAGACACAGCAAACCTTCTTGCCACAGCTCGCATTGATGTGCCATCCTGGATGAGCTGCACTACCTGAGCCACTTATGTGGTTGTAGACTCCGTCTCATGCTACCACTAGAGTGAAAGCACCGCCAGCATTCAAAAGTGACCAAAACATCAGCCAGGAAGCATAGGAACTGAGAAGTGGTCTGTGGTCCCCACCTGCAGAACCACTCCTTTATTGGGGGTGTCTTGCTAATTGCCTATAATTTCCACCTGTTGTCTATTCAATTTGCACAACAGCATGTGAAATTTATTGTCAATCAGTGTTGCTTCCTAAGTGGACAGTTTGATTTCACAGAAGTGTGATTGACTTGGAGTTACATTGTGTTGTTTAAGTGTTCCCTTTATTTTTTTGAGCAGTGTAGTTCAACTGCAGTACCGAAGCAACACTGTAGGAGCAGTCGAAACCATAACTCTAGACCAGAACCCTGACCCCTTGCTTGAGACAATGGCTGCAATCCAAACACTTAAAAGACACACCCTATCCCTTCAGCCCTCAAATTAAGTGGAAAACTTCTGATGGCGTATAATGACGTCTGACGAGTGTACACTTGCAGGGCGAGGGCCGAGGGAGGAAGGAATAATTTTTTAATGGACCGCCCTTGCCCGGAAATTAGTAACTTGTTCATCCGCGATGATTGTGTTTTCAGCCACCGGTAGCTTGTGGTTGCTTTATATGCACTACAGTCAATTATGATTGCATGTCTACTTACATTAAATATATAATTATTAATATATGCTTACTGTATGATAGCTAGCAAATTAATTAGCTAAATAACTTTAGCCTGCCTAGCTGTAACTTCTGACAAAGGAAAATTGTTTTATTTCTACAATTTCCAAAAGCATCATTATTTGGCTCACATCAACAGCATCCTCCCGGACACCCTAGACCCACTTCAATTCGCATACCGCCCCAACAGATCCACAGATGACGCAATCTCAATCGCACTCCACACTGCCCTTTCCCACCTGGACAAAAGGAACACCTATGTGAGAATGTTGTTCATTGACTACAGCTCAGCGTTCAACACCATAGTGCCCACGAAGCTGATCACTAAGCTAAGGAACCTGGGACTAAACACCTCCCTCTGTAACTGCATCCTGGACTTCCTGACGGGCTACCCACAGGTGGTAAGGGTAGGCAACAACACGTCTGCCATGCTGATCCTCAACACCGGGGCCCCTCAGGGGTGTGTACTTAGTCCCCTCCTGTACTCCCTGTTCACCCACAACTGCGTGGCCAAACACGACTCCAACATCATCATTAAGTTTGCGGACAACACAACAGTGATCCTGATCACCGACAATGATGAGAAAGTCTATAGGGAGGAAGTCAGAGAACTGGCAGTGTGGTGCCAGGACAACAATCTCTCCCTCAATGTGAGCAAGACAAAGGAGATGATCGTGGACTACAGGAAAAGGTGGGCTGAACATCGACGGGGCTCTAGTGGAGCGGGTCGAGTGTTTCAAGTTCCTTGGTGTCCACATCACCAACGAACTATCATGGTCCAAACATACCAAGACAGTCGTGAAGAGGGCACAACAAAACCTTTTCCCCTCAGGAGACTGAAAAGATTTGGCATGGGTCCTCAGATCCTCAAAAAGTTCGACAACTGCACCATTGAGAGCATCCTGACCGGTTGCATCACCGCCTGGTATGGTAATTGCTCAGCATCTGATCGTAAGGCGCAACAGAGGGTAGTGCGTACGGCCCAGTACATCACTGGGGCCAAGCTTCCTGCCATCCAGGACCTATATAATAGGCGGTGTCAGAGGAAAGTCCATAAAATTGTCAGACTCCAGTCACCCAAGTCATAGACTGTTTTCTCTGCTACCGCACGGCAAGCAGTACCGGAGCGCCAAGTCTAGGACCAAAAGGCTCCTTGACAGCTTCTACCCCCAAGCCATAAGACTGCTGAACAATTAATCAAATGGCCACCGGACTATTTATATTGACCCACCTCCATTTGTTGTACCCCCTGTATAAAGCCTCGTTATTGTGTTACTTTTTAATGTATTTTTATTTTTTACTTGAGTTTATTTGGTAACTATTTTCTTAACTCTTCTTGAACTGCACTGTTGGTTAAGTAAGTAAGCATTTCACGGTAAGGTCTACACTTCGGCACATGTGACAACATTTTTATTTGAGATGGGTTTGTGCCATCATGTGCATTAGTAGCACAATTTCTAACTTATTTACATTTGTTTTTACTTACACTTGTATGTTAACTCCATATTGACGTTGAGGTTTTAATTTTTGGCTGACTTTTCTTGGCGGATGTACAATCGTCGCGAATTGAATTATGGGGAGTTACAGGCCCTGAGGTGAACATAGTTGTACACTCAAACTCGACTAAAAATGAGGGCTGAGGGACTTACGTTGCAAACTTCCCTTGCTTGGCTAATAATTTGGACCGCCCTCCAAGATGAACCACATTGCTAATCTTGTGCCTAACCCTAACCTTAAATGAACACCAAAAAATTCATTTTTGTTTTCATAAATTTTGGACGATATAGCCAATTTTGAAGTTGTGGCTGTGGTAACTAGTAGAAACCGTTGATAATACCAGAGTCCCATAAGAATCCGGGAGGGTGAGGAAAACCAAGGTGTCCGTCAGGAAACCAAATTTCCCTCGAGTCATCAGTGAAGTACCAAAACTGTGTATAACATACCATTCGGAGAAGTCTTAGAAACCAGGAAGTAATTAAATCTGGGCAGGTCAATACAGTTCCCTGTCATTAACGTTTCAAGACTGCCACCTTGTGGCCAAAAGCGGATACAACTTTCAACCTGAGCGATAAGAACGTGTCATCTATCTGTAGAGTAAACCATTATAATATCTGTGAAGAGGCCCTCAAATCATCACCCTTAAGATGTTGGGAAACCCAGGGACTGAATGCAAAATCAATTAGTATATGGTAACATTGATGGACCATCAGAGTAATGTTGACTTAAAATATGTCATTTATCTTCCCCAGAATATGACAAGCCATAGTTAACTACAACAAGCCATAGTTTGTTTATAATAAAATGCAGTAATTCTGTTGTGATACTCACACTAAGGTCAGAGTTCACCATGCTGTGGTAAGAAGTGCAGGGGTGCCTCTGTGGAGTGCATCTGATGTGCCAGTTGCAAAGTTGACCTACAGCCACCCCGACCAACCACCCTCTTTTTGTTTTAGCCTTAAGTAACCTTCTGTCTTATGTAACCAAACTTAGCATATCATACTCATTTGAGTGTCCCGGATTTTCAAATAAAATCAAATAACATTTTATTTGTCACGTGCCAAATACAACAGGTGTACCTTACCGTGAAATGCGTACTTACAAGCCCTTAACCAACAATGCAGTTTTAAGAACAATAAGAGTTAAGAAAATATTTACAAAATAAACTAAAGTAAAAAAATATATAAAATAAATAACACCCCAAAATAATAATAACGAGGCTATAAACAGGGGGCACCAGTCAATGTGCGGAGTTACGGGTTAGTCAAGGTAATTGAGTTAATATGTACATGTTGATATGGGTAAAGTGACCTTCAGAAAGTATTCAGACCCCTTGACTTTTTCCACATTTTCTTACGTTACTGCCTTATTCTAAAATGGATTAAATAAATACAAATCCGGAGCAATCTACACACAATAACTCATAATGACGAAGCGAAAACAGGTTTTTAGAATTTTTTTCAAGTTTATAAAAAATGTACCTTATTTACATAAGTATTCAGACCCTTTGCTGTGACTCAAAATTGATCTCAGGTGCATCCTGTTTCCAATGCCAAGCTTGAGATGTTTCTACAACTTGATTAGAGTCCACCTGTGGTAAATTCTATTGATTGGATATGATTTGGAAAGGCACACACCTATCTATATAAGGTCCCACAGTTGACAGTGAATGTCAGAGCAAAACCAAGCTATGAGGTCAAAGGAAATGTCTGTAGAGCTCCGAGACAGGATTGTCTCGAGGCACAGATCTGGGGAAGGGTACCAAAAACTTTCTGCAGCTTTGAAGATCCCCAAGAACACAGTGGCCTCCATCATTAAATGGAAGAAGTTTGGAACCACCAAGACCCTTCCTAGAGGTGGCTGCCCAGCCAAACTGAGCAATCAGGGGAGAAGGACCTTAGTCAGGGAGGTGACCAAGAACCCGATGGTCACTCTGACAGAGCAGAGGTTCTCTGTGGAGATGGGAGAACCTTCCAAGAGGACAACCATCTCTGCAGTGCTCCACCAATCAGGCCTTTATGTTAGAGTGGCCAGATGGAAGCCACTCCTCAGTAAAAGGCACATGACAGCTCGCTTGGAGTTTGCTAAAAGCCACCTAAATACTCTCAGACCATAAGAAATAAGATTCTCTTCTCTGATGAACCCATGACTGAACTCTTTGGCCTGAAAGCTAAGTGTCACATCTGGAGGAAACCTGGCACCATCCCTACGGTGAAGCATGGTGGTGGCAGCATCCTGCTGTAGGAATGTTTTTCAGCGGCAGGGACTGAGAGACTAGTCAGGATCGAGGAAAAGATAAACGGAGCAAAGTACAGAGATCTTTAGTGAAAACCTGCTCCAGAGCGAAGGTTTACCTTCCAACAGGACAACAACCCTAAGCACATAGCCAAGACAATGCAGGAGTGGCTTCGGGAGAAGTCTCTGAATGTCCTTGAGGGGCCCAGCCAGAGCCCCGACTTGAACCCGATCGATCATCTCTGGAGAGACCTGAAAATAGTTGTGCATCGACGGTCCCCATCCAACAGATCTTGAGAGGATCTGCAAAGAAGAATGGGAGAAACTCCCCAAATACAGTTGTGCCAAGCTTGTAGCATCATTCCCAAGAAGACTACCAAGAAGGCTGTAGTCGCTGCCAAAGGTGCTTCAACAAAGTACTGAGTAAACAGCCTGAATACCTATATAAATGTGATATTTCAGTTTATTATTTATCCATATGCAAAAATTTCTAAAAACCTGCTTTTGATTTGTGACTATGGGGTATTGTGTGTAGATTGATGAGGGGGAAAAAACAACATAATCAATTTTAGAATTAGGCTGTAACGTAACAAAATGTGGAAAAGTCAAGGGGTCTGAATACTTTCTGAAGGCACTGTAGATAATAAACAGTGAGTAGCAGCAGGTAGAAGCTGTTAAGGAGCTTTTTGGACCTAGACTTGGCGCTCCGGTACCGCTTGCCCTGCGGTGACAGAGAGAACAGTCTATGGGTAGCTGGAGTCTTTGACCATTTTTAGGGCCTTCCTCTGACACCGCCTATTATAGAGGTCCCGGATGGCAGGGAGCTTTGCCCCAGTATGTACTGGGCCGTACGCACTACCCTATGTAGCGCCTTGCGGTCGGAAGCCAAGCAGTTCCATACCAGGTGGTGATGCAACCAGTCAGGATGCTCTCAATGGTGCAGTTGTAGAACTTTTTGAGGACCGGAGGACCCATGCCAAATCGTCTCCTGAAGGGGACTCGTTTACTATGTTATGTCTAATCTATGAGACTAGGCTGGTTTGTCCTCAGGTCTATTGACTGGGAAAGAGTGAAACTTAGTCAAGAAGACCAACTCAAATGCCTTCACTACAGAATGGCATAAATATCCAACAGAGTGAAAGTTAGACAGGACATGCACAGAGGATGTTGTTCCTACTGTGACCATAAGAACTTATCCAAACCAAAAACGTGGATAGATGGCAGCATTTGCGCAAAACTGAAAGCGTGAACCGCCGCATTTTAGCACGGGAAGGTGACTGGGAACATGGACGTGTACTGTACAAACAGACCAGCCATGACCTCCATAATGCAATCCCTTACAAAAAAAGTCCTACAGGAATCCTGCCGGAATTCAACCTTTTGTGAAGGAATTGTGCAGGTGTCCTGCAGGAATCCTGTAGTTTTGATAAAATCAGGAAAAGTCCCTGACAATAACAACTTATCCAAACCAAAAACCATGGATAGGTGGCAGCATGTCCTGCAAAAGTTTTGAAAATCCTGCACAAACATGACAATTCCTGCAGGACCAAAACCTTCAGGATTTTGATATTCCTGCAGGATATGCCAAGTCGTGTAGGACCATGGCAATTCCTGCAGGACCCAAAACCTGAAGGATTTTCATATTCCTGCTGTCACAGGATCCAACGAAAGTGGCGCCCCTCCTCGGTCGGGCGGCGCTCGGCGGTCGTCGTCGCCGGCCTATTAGCTGCCACCGATCGTTGTTTCTGTGTCGTTTAGTTTTGTCTGTCTGTTCCGCACCTGTTTTGTGTATGTCATTTGTGGTGACTTATTTAATGTGTGTTTTCAGTTGGGATTTTGTGCGGGATTGTTTATTGTCCACGTTGTGAGATCGACAGTTTGCTTTTGTAGTAAGATTTACCGGGCTGCGCTCCTTACCTTGGGAATTATATTTTGTGCTGTACGGGCGCAGTTCACTAATTACTGGTACTTTGTATAGCGCCCTGTACTTTTCGGCGTGTGTGTGAGTAGAATTATTAAAAGACACTCATCTCCAGCACCTCTGTCTCCTGCACTTGATTTCACCTATCAGCCAGTCCAAGTCCGACGTGACACCTGCAGGATATGGCAATTCCCGCTGGACCAAGAATATCCCAGCATGAATCCTAAAGAACCGAATCCTGCAGGATTTTGATATTCCTAGGGCCATATCAGATAGTCAAAGTGCTGGAGAAGATAAAGTGTGTGGAGGTGAAAAAAAGGGTTTTAAACTCTCCTTTACAATTTACAACAAGAAGACGAACAGTCATGTGACATCTTGGTCACAATGGTAACAATTGACAGTTGGCAGTAATAGCTGCCAGTCAGTTTAGCTAGCTAGTTCAAGTACTGCTAATATTACAATTTCTTTTCAGGTAAGGAGTCAGAAACATACTAAAACTACAACACATTCTATATGAATATGTTAGGGGGTATCAGTTATTTTTTTATGTGTTGTATTTGCAAAATATGTGTTAGTTAGCTTTGCTCGTGTGTTCTCTATCACTGGCTGCTAGCTAGCGAGCTAGCTAGCCTCCAACATATTTTTTGAGAATTTGGCAGTACGTCCAACCGGCCTCACAATCGCAGACCAAGTGTAACCATGCCAGCCCAGGACCTCCACGTCCGTCTTCTTCACCTGCGGGATCGTCTGAGACCAGCCATCCGGACAGCTGATGAAACTGAGGAGTATTTCTATCTGTAATAAAGCCCTTTTGTGGGGAAAAACTAATTCTGATTGGCATGGCTCCCAAGTGTGTGGGCCAATGCCCTCCCAGGCCCACCCATGGCTGTACCCCTCCCCAATTTGTCCACATTACATCAGCCATAATAGCAGTATTTTGTCAGTATATTGTGTTGTTTGGCTCCATCTAGTGGGTGTTTATAGAAAGTCAGCCACACCAATGTGTCAGAAGAAACACTTCCAACAGGCAACTGCTGTCAGCTTGCAGGTGCCCAGCCCACCACAAGGAGTCACTAGAGCACAATGGGACAAGGAAATCTCAGCCAGCCAAACCCTCCCCTAACCTGGATGACGCTGGGCCAATTGTGCACCGCCTCATTGGTCTCCCAGTCACAGCCAGTTGTGACACAGCCTGGTATTGAACCCGGTGCTGTAGTGACACCTCAAGCGCTGCGATGTAGTGCCTTAGACCACTGCAGCACCCACCACTTTTGCCCTCAGAACAGCTGGAACATGGACTCTACAAGGTGTCAAAAGCATTTTTATTTTTTATTTGTATTACTAGGCAAGTCAGTTAAGAACACATCTTTATTTACAATGACTGCCTACCCCAGATGTGATATAGCCTGGATTCAAACCAGGAAATGTAGTGACGCCTCTTGCACTGAGATGCTGCGCCACTCGGGAGCCCCTACGTCATTGAAAGAGCAGATGTTCTTAATGTTTTGTATACTCAGTGTTCATGCCATTTCACTTGTTAAGATCAACATAATATCCCAGTGTGAAATCTCTTTTATTAATGTTTTGTATACTCAGTGTAGAGACACATCAGGGCCTCCCGAGTGGTGCAGTGGTCTAAGGCACTGCATCGCAGTGCTAGCTGTGCCTTTAGAGATCCTGGTTGGAGTCCAGGCTCTGTCGCAGCCGGTGGTGACTGGGAGACCCATGGGGTGGTGCACAATTGGCCCAGCATTGTCTGGGTTAGGGGAGGGTTTGGCCGGCAGGGTTGTCCTTTAGAAACAGGTTAGGAAAACTTACCCAGCAGGTTAGGGGAATTAACTTAGCAGGTTTGGATAATTAGATTATGGTTAGGGAAAGGTTTAGGTATAGCTAGAATGCTCTCCTGACCTGCTACAGAAAGTAACTTCCAGTCGTAGCTGTACTCTTTTGACAATCGTGGTTACTGCCTTCATCTCATCCTCATTCGTCCTTCTCCATGTCTTCTTTGGGCAGCAAACCTTCCTTTTACTTCAACAGTATTTAATGTTCTGCCCTTATTCTCCCTTATTTCAGACTCACTTGCAATTTGTATTTTGAATATGACATGCTGTTCACATACGGTACATTAGGCAACTCAGTATGTCAGCATCAACAAATATAAATTAATCAGCATAAACGTAAAAACAATACCTCAGTGAGATTTACTGACGTCATGCAAATTGGCTGCCTATGTACAGTATACTACTGCTGTCTTTTACTGTACAGTAGGTTTGATTCCACGCGTTTACCAGTGTTTCATTATTGAACATGTTTTGGTGACAGAAGTGCCACAGCGAGACAGACTACAGCCATATTGCCTCCGCTGGCCTCTGGCCAATGCAGATTCTGCCTCAACTGGCTAAACGCACACTACTTAACAACTACGTAAGAGAGGGGTCCTCCTACTCCTAATATAGGTGAGGTAGGTTCCAGTCTCTTATGTAAGCTTTCGTGTTTCTCGAATGGAGATGTTCACCATTGCTCAAATTAGTCCTGTAAACTCCTCCCTGGACAACACTCCATTTGTAAGACATTTTAAGTGCATTAACTTAATCCAGAATAAGCTATTTGGCTTGTCGTGATCCCAGCATTAGACTGAACTGGGCAGCCATTCATGTATGGGGGAAACACAAGGGAAGAAGCTGATATCTGTTGTTATGGTTTCCAAACCACTTCTATGAAATGCAATGGAGTCATATATCGATATTTCGATTTCTTCTGATTAGGAGGACTTGGCAAGGACCATGTTGAGAATCAACGTGTGTGTTTGGATTTTGTGGTTGTGCTATACAGGTAATTTTGCTCTCTTGTTCATGCCCACTGGACACAGACGTCAGTTCTGATTTACATCTAGCTTTGATTTACATTTGGTTGAGTTGTCAACTAACGTCAATTCAAGGTTAAAAGTTGGGTGAAAAAAAATACAAATGTCCCTTTGATGACTTAAAAAAAAATCAAATCAGTTTTCACACATTGATTCAACATTTTTGTTTTATGATATGGAAACAATGTTGATTCAATTAGTTGTTGCCCAGTGGATGTTGTTTGTTGTTTGTTCTGTGAGGTCCCATGCTATATAGTGTGCACTGTATGTTACAATGAGTATATACAATTGTGTCATCATGCTAATGTTTGCATATACAGTTGAAGTCGGAGGTTTACATACGCTTAGGTTGGAGTCACTAAAACTCGTTTTTCAACCACTCCACAAATCAAACTATAGTTTTGGCAAACTATAGTTTTAGGCCATCTACTTTGTGCATGACACAAGTCATTTTTCCAACAATTGTTTACAGACAGATTAATTCACTGTATCACGATTCCAGTGGGTCAGAAGTTTGCATACACTAAGTTGACTGTGCCTTTAAACAGATTGAAAAATTCCAGAAAATTATGTCATGGCTTTATAAGCTTCTGATAGGCTAATTGACATCATTTGAGTCAATTGGAGGTGTACCTGTGGATGTATTTCAAGGCCTACCTTCAAACTTAGTGCCTCTTCGCTTAACATCATGGGAAAATCAAAAGAAATCAGCCAAGAACTCAGGAAAAGAATTGTCGACCTCCACAAGTCTGGTTCATCCTTGGGAGCAATTTCCAAACGCTGAAGGTACCACGTTCATCTGTACAAACAATAGTACGCAAGTATAAACACCATGGGACCACGCAGCCATTAAACCGCTCAGGAAAGAGACGCGTTCTGTCTCCTAGAGATGAACGTACTTTGGTGTGAAAAGAGCAAATCAATACAAGAACAACAGCAAAGGACCTTGTGAAGATGCTGGAGGAAACAGGTACAAAAGTATCTATATCCACAGTAAAACCAGTCCTATATCGACATAACCCGAAAGGCCGCTCAGCAAGGAAGAAGCCACTGCTCCAAAACCGCCATAAAAAAAGCCAGACTACGGTTTGCAACTGCACATGGGGACAAAGATCGTACTTTTTGGAGAAATGTCCTCTGGTCTGATGAAACAAAAATAGAACTGTTTGGCCATAATGACCGTTGTTATGTTTGGAGGAAAAAGGGGGAGGCTTGCAAGCCGATAAACACCATCCCAACCGTGTAGCAGTGGCAGCATCATGTTGTGCGGGTGCTTTGCTGCAGGAGGGACTGGTGCACTTCACAAAATAGAAGCCATCATGAGGAAGGAACATTATGTGGATATATTGAAGCAACATCTCAAGACATCAGTCAGGAAGTTAAAGCTTGGTCGCAAATGGTTCTTCCAAATGGACAATGACCCCAAGCATACTTCCAAAGTTGTGGCAAAATGGCTCAAGGACAACAAAGTCAAGGTATTGGAGTGGCCATCACAAAGCCCTGACCTCAATTCTATAGAAAATGTGTGGGCAGAACTGAAAAAGCGTGTGCGAGCAAGGAGGCCTACAAACCTGACTCAGTTACACCAGCTCTGTCAGGAGGAATGGGCCAAAATTCAACAAATTTATTGTGGGAAGCTTGTGGAAGGCTACCCAAAACGTTTGACCAACGTTAAACAATTTGAAGGCAATGTTACCAAATACTAATTGAGTGTATGTAAACTTCTGACCCACTGGGAATGTGATGAAAGAAATAAAAGCTGAAATAAATCATTCTCTCTACTACTATTCTGACATTTCACATTCTTAAAATAAAGTGGTGATCCTAACTGACCTAAGACATTTTTACTAGGATTAAATGTCAGGAATTGTGAAAAACAGAGTTTAAATGTTTTTGGCTAAGGTGTGAGTAAACTTCCGACTTTAACTGTACCTTTTTAACCTAATGATGTATTTTCTATCATGTTAAAACTAAATGTAACAAAATAAATTACAAGTATCTATTTCCAAAATTAAAGTTATATTTATTGTTTGATATCGAACAAGTAATGAACGTGTGCAAGTACGTGAACATGTTCTACCAACCAATAGTGTCATACTTCCCTAGATAAAGTAATTAACTAGTTCTATGTGAATATGGATATATTAGGCAATAACGATGGATGAAGATTTTTTTAACCAAACTAGTAATCACTGGCATGTCATGGGCCAAACCTTTGGATTAATGTTTCTTAGTATGGCCAAATTCACATGCAAAAAAAATATAGAATTTGTCCATTTCCAATAGGTGCCATATAATATGAATAACATATCAATTCCAAATAGATGCAAAATGAATTGCCAACTGGTTATGTTATCTGATTATGTTTACCTATCTACACAGGTGGTCTCTGTGAGGAGGACACTTATGCATGTGAACTGCAACCGTGTCAGAATGGTGGCGTCTGCGACAGCCAACATGGCGGCTACAGGTGCCTCTGCTCTCAACAGAGCCAAGATGGCTTACTGTACGGAGGCGAGAATTGCACAGTCGCCCTCCTGGGCTGTGACGGCAACCGCTGCAAGAATGGTGGCATCTGCTCTCCCCTCTTCCTGAACTACCGCCACACCTACACCTGCACCTGCCGCGCAGGCTTCACCGGCTCCAAGTGTCAGACGTCCACCATCTTCTCCTTCGAGTCCAGTGGCTACATGTATGTGGAGACCCAGCTATCGGACCCTGAAGTCCCTCTCAACGTCACCCTTAGCTTCAAGACGGATCGGCCTGTCGGCACCCTCCTCCAGCGTCGGGTCGACGACCTGCTGCTCACCATCGAGCTGGTAGACAGCCGCTTACGCCTCAGCATGCTAAGAGCTCAAGGGACAAGAAACCCAGTATTTCTGGAGCTACCGCCAAGCGTGGCGGACAGCCAGTGGCACACGGTGGAGGCCTGGCTGGGCTGTGAGGAGGAGGGGAGCAGTGTGAGGCTGCTTCACTCCCCCTGCGCTGAGGTGGGCTGCACCAGGGAGTTCCCCGCCACCGAGACACCCCTGCTGGAGCAAGGCTCCGGCCTACGAGAGCCCAGCTCGGTTCGCCACAGCCTCTTTCTAGGAGGGGTGGGACTGGGCTGGGGCTCCGGTGGGGTGGCAGGAGAAAGGGAGGCTGAGGCTGCAGACGCGCCTGCCCCACCTGGTCCAGCTGCTTACTTCCTGGGCTGTTTCCGGGACGTGTTTGTGGAGTCACAGCTGGTAGTGCCCGCCGTCGCCAACTCACCGGCTCAGGTCAACGTCACAGCCGGGTGCAACGACAGGGACAAGTGTGAAGACAGCCCGTGTCAGAACCGGGGGCATTGCATAAACCAGGGATGGAGGAGCTATGTGTGTGAGTGCTACAGACCGTACGAGGGGACTACGGACTGCACTGAGGGTAAGGCCTGAGGGATGTGGTCTTGCGCTTGCATGTCTGAAAACACTGTAAATGTAGCAGCAAAACACTTGAACAGTGCAACATATGAAAACAATGGGCATAATGTAGCAGTAACATGATACAATATGAGATCTATTCCATTTCAATGCAATAATCTCACATATCCTATTAGAGCCAGCGTGTGCTTCTCATGCAGCTCTGATAAATGTAGCTTACAACAAAACGTTCAAACTCAGAAAGTAGGGATAATTTTGGACTTCACTAAAGACTCTGGTATGAGTTTCATAAACGAATCACCTGAGGTCAACAGTTCAGCCTCAATAGAATCACTCCAAAATCTAAATGGCTGGCATCCTAATGTGGCACATAAGAGGTGAATAAAAGTAACCTGTGGTAGACTGCAAAGGAGCTTAGAGAACTAGCTAAAATAGCATGTAGAATACACACACACATGCAACCATGTAAACACACACTTACACACACCCACGCATGTACACATATGCATGTACACACATATACATACACAGTAACACACAGATATACACACAGGCAAAGAGGAGCAGACAAACAACACCTGACTCTAGGATTAAGGAAATGTTTAGGGATTAAGGACCGCCTTCACTTGCCGTAAAACAGGGTTGCCCAAGGACTCGCACGACAGGGGTGTCAAACTTATTCCATGGAAGGTCTAGGGTCCGCAGGTTTTTCTTTTTTTTCTTTCAATTAAGACATAGACAACCAGGTGAGGGGAGTTCCTTACTAATTACTGAACTTATTTCATCAATCAAGTACAAGGGAGGAGCAAAAACCCGCACACACTCGGGCCTCCGTGGAATGAGTTTGTCACGTGCGCTAACATGATAGGTGGAAATAACTGTTCTGAGTACCGGTCCGCTTCACCTAGAATTAGGGATGGGCAACTGCTTGGGACCGGATTGCCCCAGCTAACACAACTGACTCTAATAATCAACTAATCATGGTCTTAAGTTTAGAATGCAATTTGTTTAATCAGGTGTGTTGGCTAGGGAAAAAGTGATACCAATCTGACCCTCGAGGACTGGAATTGCCCATCCCTGTGACTTGAAGGAGTGATATAAACATCTCAGGGTCATACCAAGTCAAAGTTGGGGGCAATTTCATTTGAATTCACTTCCTGACTTGATTCAGTTTAAATGGAATTGGCACCAACTCTTTTACCCATGTCAGTAAACAAAACCAAAAAAAGGCACAGGCACACAGTAGTTCACCCGGAAATAGAAAGGTAGTGGAAATCATGCTATTGTCTTTGTATTTTGACACTCTCTCTCTCTCTCTCTGTTAGTTCTTCATCTATCCATTTAGTAATTGGGAGGATAGTGTATGGAATTTTATTAATTGTTAAAAACTCTCTCTATTTCTGTACCAACACAGAGTACAACGCGGCCAGGTTCGGCAATGAGGACGTGGCGAGCTATGCCGTCTTCTCCTTAGATGACCCCCCGGGTTCTGGCACCATCGCCATATCCATGTTTGTGCGCACGCGACGCTCGAACGGCCTCCTCCTGGTCCTGGCCAACAGCACCAACCAGTACCTCCACCTGTGGCTGGACGATGGCCGGGTAAAATTTCAGGTGAACAACTTAGAGAGCCTGTCGGGTCGAGTCGTGGTCAGCGACGGCCACTTTCACTTGGTGACGGTGCGGCTGGAGGGCGACTTTGTGACCCTGTTCCAGTCGGCCCATAGCCAGGGAACCATCCCCATCCGGCCCGTGGTGGCTCAGCCAGGGGACCTGGTCTACGTCGGGGGCCTGGCTGACCAAAGAGCCTCTGCCTCCTTTGGGGGTTACCTGAAAGGCTGTGTCCAGGACCTGAGGATTAACAGTAAACGGCTGCAGTTCTTCCCCATAGCAACCCCAGTGGCATCGTACGGCCTGGTGGAGCTGGTCAATGTCACACAGGGATGTACCAGTGACAACGCCTGTAGTGTGAGTAGCTGGATATACAGTATTCAATACACATACAGGTATTTTGCCACAACACAGTTGCGCCATGACAATACCAGTTCTTAAACCCAGAGTTCCAAGTGGCCAATATTTCTGGGAATGCCCGCGAATCAGACCAAACAGAACAGACTGGGATTTGGGAAGCCAAAGGGAGCGTGAAAAATAACTTCCTTAGATTGAAGTCCACATCTAGTCATACAGCTAAATTTGATTTAACCCACCCACTAGAGTTGTAGCCGTGCCATGCAGCTTAGCTGTGGATTTCTCTGGAATAAGAATGTCCAAAAAGTACATTTTCCAGGAAGATTTCAAATAAATATTTGGATCAACAACAAAAAATGTATTGCCTTTTTGGCAGCAGTTAGGGCACACATTAACACTTTCAGTTTCATCTAATCCAATAGAATGTCAAATATTTCCTAGTAGAAACAGACCAGGCGACATAGGTACATTTACCTCTATCAAGGTGCGAAGAAGGTATTTAACGTACTGTATGTCCAGAGGTCAGAGACCACTGGGCATTCCCGAAACATGTGTACATAGCTCCGGACTGAACCAAGAGTGCAACCGTTGCAGAGATTATTGCCAGAGAGTTTAATCTGGAAGCGTCGATAAGGTATATAATAACATTTGTGAATACATATAAATGAATTAACTGGTGAGAAAAGTTTTCTGATGAGAAAACATTGTTCCATATCAACTTTCAGTTCAAATGTTCTCAGAAAAACCTAGAACTTCTCTGTTCCAGATGGAAGTGACCGCAGCTGCACTCTTGTCGGTAGAGTTACATTTGGAGTAGAGAGTGGAAACCAGGCCAATAGATTTGGGAATATTCAAAAGTCTTAACCAGGATCAGAGAATCCCAGGTACTCCGAAGGCTTTTAGAGCCGAGCGGAGCCTACGGTAAAAAAAAAAAGTAAGCAACTCCTATGATTCTTTGAGGTCTTGAAAAGTTTGAAGACCTGAATTGTTAAAGATGTCACTGAGGGTGAAAATATTTCTACTAGACCATTGAGGAAAATCAAAGGGTTTTGAGCCTGATAAGATTAGGTTATTGTTTCACAAGTGAGAAGGGCTGTGAAAATGGAGCAATTATTGGACCCATTCTGAGACATGTAGATTTTTGTTTACAGCCAGAGAATAAGAAGTCTTGTAGTTTAATAGGTTTTATTAAAGCCTCTTCATTGGGACCCAATGCGGCTTGATTAGTGGGATCTAGACAGCTTTTCAGAAATCTCAAATGGAAAGAAAAGTAATTATTTAAAGTTAGGTAGAGCCAGTCCACCAAACGGTTTGGGGCGCTGCAGGGTATTCTGGGTCGTTTGTCTTTCCAGCTGAAATTCCTGCACAATATATACAATTCTTTGAAATATTGAAGAGGGGTGATTTGGGAAGCATAGAAAATACAAAATTAAAGCAAGGAAGAAAGTTCATCTTAATCACTGAAATTCTACCCCGAAGTGTAATATGTAAGGGAGACAAGTGGGCCAAGTCCTCTTTAATTTTCCCAATAGTAGCTGAGTAATAGTCTTGTACCGTTAGTTGGAAAGTGGGCTAGAATTTGATCCCCAGATAGGTGAAACCTATTGGATTTAATTGGAGAGTCTGTGTTGTGGGGAGAGAGAACTTCTCAGCTGCAGGATTTAGGAGCTATAAAATGGACCAATTGATATTATATCCTGAAAAGAAACCAAAAGGTTCAAATAATTTAAAGGTGCAATCTGCAATTGCTACAGCCATTTTCGGACTTGTGAATTAACAATATGTACACACCCATTGATTCTTGAAGAATATAATTTATAATTGCCTCATGAGCTTAGTTCAACTGTCATACCCCATCAGAACCCAAAATATATTTTACTCCAATGTTTGTAAGCAAAGTAAATGTAAACAAACACTATAAAAACATGGTTGAAACTATCATTTTGATAGCAGGGATGGCCAGTCTTTGCGTCCATAGCTCAGTCAATGAATTTGAGAGTAGTTACATTTCTTAGCCCCATCCCTCAGCTTTTTACCGAAAAAGGGGCGCTCTGTTATTGTTTCAACTGCTGATTCCCATTTTAAGAGAATGACGTATAGAGTTAGAAATATCTGATAAGAAAACTAGAACATCATCTGCATACAAGGAAATATGATGGACAGTACTTTTAATACTAATAGGTCTCTGGACTTTGTTGCACAGCCTGGGCAAGAGGCTCAAGAGACAAGGCAAATCAAATTGGGGATAATGGACAACCTGGTCTTGAGCCTCTTTGCACCCTAAACTGCGGAGAAGTGGATCAGCCAGTGAGAACTTGAGCAAAAGGCTCGTTGTAGAGAGTCTTAGTCCTGTGACTGATAGAGGAGCCAAACCCAAAACACTTTAACACAACCCGTAAGTACAGTGAGGGAAAACAGTATTTGATCCCCTGCTGATTTTGTATGTTTGCCCACTTACAAAGAAATGATCAGTGTATAATTTTAATGGTAGGTTTATTAATAAAAAAATCCAGAAAAACGCATGTCAAAAATGTTTTAAATTGATTTGCATTTTAATGAGGGAAATAAGTATTTGACCCCTCTGCAAAATATGACTTAGTACTTGGTGGCAAAACCCTTGTTGGCAATCACAGAGGTCAGACGTTTCTTCTAGTTCGCCACCAGGTTTGCATACCTCTCAGGAGGGATTTTGTCCCACTCCTCTTTGCAGATATTCTCCAAGTCATTAAGGTTTCGAGGCTGACGTTTGGCAACTCGAACCTTCAGCTCCCTCCACAGATTTTCTATGGGATTAAGGTCTGGAGACTGGCTAGGCCACTCCAGGACCTTAATGTGCTTCTTCTTGAGCCACTCCTTTGTTGCCTTGGCCGTGTGTTTTGGGTCACTGTCATGCTGGAATACCCATCCACGACCCATTTTCAATGCCCTGGCTTGAGGGAAGGAGGTTCTCACCCAAGATTTGACGGTACATGGCCCCGTCCATTGTCCCTTTAATGCGGTGAAGTTGTCCTGTCCCCTTAGCAGAAAAACACACCCAAAGCATAATGTTTCCACCTCCATGTTTGAAGGTAGGGATGGTGTTCTTGGGGTCATAGGCAGCATTCCTCCTCCTCCAAACACGGCGAGTTGAGTTGATGCCAATGAGCTCCATTTTGGTCTCATCTGACCACAACACTTTCACCCAGTTGTCCTCTGAATCATTCAGATGTTCATTGGCAAACTTCAGACGGGCATGTATATGTGCTTTCTTGAGCAGGGGGACCTTGCGGGTGCTGCAGGATTTCAGTCCTTCACGGCGTAGTGTGTTACCAATTGTTTTCTTGGTGACTATGGTCCCAGCTGCCTTGAGATCATTGACAAGATCCTCCCGTGTAGTTCTGGGCTGATTCCTCACCATTCTCATGATCATTGCAACTCCACGAGGTGAGATCTTGCATGGAGCCCCAGGCCGAGTGAGATTGACAGTTCTTTTGTGTTTCTTCCATTTGCGAATAATCACACCAACTGTTATCACCTTCTCACCAAGCTGCTTGGCAATGGTCTTGTAGCCCATTCCAGCCTTGTGTAGGTCTACAATCTTGTCCCTGACATTCTTGGAGAGCTCTTTGGTCTTGGCCATGGTGGAGAGTTTGGAATCTGATTGATTGATTGCTTCTGTGGACAGGTGTCTTTTATACAGGTAACAAACTGAGATTAGGAGCACTCCCTTTAAGAGTGTGCTCCTAATCTCAGCTCGTTACCTGTATAAAAGACACCTGGGAGCCAGAAATCTTTCTGATTGAGAGGGGGTCAAATACTTATTTCCCTCATTAAAATGCAAATCAATTTATAACATTTATGACATGCGTTCTTCTGGATGTTGTTGTTGTTATTCTGTCTCTCACTGTTCAAATAAACCTACCATTAAAATGATAGACTGATCATTTCTTTGTCAGTGGGCAAATGTACAAAATCAGCAGGGGATCAAATACTTTTCCCCCTCACTGTATGTCCATTCTAAGCGGTCAAGGGACAGCACCAAGGAACAGCACTGCACAGGAAGATTGTGCACAGGAGCATGAAAGCGACATTGGATATTATCTCAGACGAGTCTGCCTCTCATAAGACGTGATCAAAATGGATCAAACCATGCACCTGCTTCTCCAATCTCTTTGTCAGCACCTTAGAATAGATTTTAAAATAGCTGTTCAAAGTGCAATAGGCCTATCTATAGCTTGAGCATTCAAGAGAGTCCTTATCCTTCTTAAGAAATAGGGAAATTAGGGCTGTTTTTTTGGTCCCAGTGGAAAGAACCCATTTGTAAAGACTGGTTTATTGAATTTAAAAGTAATGGCCAATTAAATACCAAAGTGCTAACAGGAGTTTTAGAGGCATCCCTCCAGGCCTGGGGATTATAATTTTTCTGCATAGATAAGGCGGCCAATTTCAGTTCATGGATTGAAATGGGACATTCATGTTCTTCCGCTTGTTGTAACGAGATGGAAATCTCAAGTAGTTCAGATGAGGTTGGTAAATCAGGATCTTAAGAAGATTTGGATGTGTAGAGATTAACACCTGATTAATGTGGGAGGGTGAAGAGCATAAGGTTCCATTGGAGTCTTTGATGGCATCGATAGAGGCTAGACATTCAGATTGTTTAAGCTCCAAGAGCCTGCTAGGTCTATCTGCATTTTCATAATTCGATTGTCTAGTTTGTAAGTATAAGAATTCACCTTTAGCATTTGTGAATGTTTCATATTCTGGGTTTAGAGAGGCAAATTGTTTAGTTCTGTCTATTTGGAATTGTTATTTTTGTAGTGTTTCTGCTATTTCTTTCTCCAAACAAGCAATTTCAGAATAACAGTTTCTATTGAAATTGGATAATGAAGTACAAGCTCCTCTAATGAAACATTTAGTGACTTCCCAAAGGTAACGAGGGTTATTCGTTGTTTTAGAGTTTAGGTGTAGAAATTCTGTAATTCTTTTTGAAATAAATGTATGGAAATAAAGATGTAATCCATGTAAGAGCAGGTTTTGTGCTTTCCAGAGAAGGTGTAACCTTTGCAGATTTTTTTTTTAGTCGCCACGTGTCAACAATGTTGAGCTCCTTTAGGAATGATTGGAAGTAAGTTGAAGCGGTCAAACGGGATGGAATTGTCACGCCTACACCCGCTCCCCCTCCCTGGCGCTTGAGGGCCAGGATACCCGTCATCATATGCAACTGTTACCATTATTACGCGCAGCTGCAGTCATTGGACTCACCTGGATTCCCTCACTTTGTTGATTGCCCCTGCATATATGTCTGCTCCTCTGTATTCCCTGCAATAGCATTGTTTGTCGTGTTTATGTCCAGACACTGTTCCGTCTATATTAAATGGCTCACTCCCTATACCTGCTTCTCATCTCCTGCATTGGGTGTTACAGTAATAACACTGTGAGAAGAATCTAAGTGCGGGTTGAGAAGGAGATTAAAATTGCCCGCCATTATTATGGCTGTGTCTGTAAAGTCCAGCATTTTGAGTTTTAGATTTTTTTGAGGTGCATATACCGACACCAGACAGAGTCTTGCACCATTCAAAGTGATAGTTACGAAACAGTATATTTCCATCAAAACGCCCCTGGTTTTCGAATGTGCACGAGTGTGCAATAATTCCTGTTCAGAAACCGTTTTACATCTTGTTTTAGACGAGTTTCTTGAATAAAATCAGTATCTATGCATTTTCGTTTGAATAAATCAAAACTCCATAATCTCTTGAAAGACGAATTAAGGCCTTTGGTGTTCAGACTCTGTATATTAACATTAGTCATTGAGATGTAAACAAATATACTTTCTTGGTGAGTAAAGTAAAAATTTTACATGATCGAGAACTGTTTATCGAATATAGAAATTACTAACTTCACTTTAAATGTAGGAAAGTGATTACCTCAATTGTATCAGTTAGCCTTAACTCAAATATAAATCAGTAAATGCAAAACAGTTAACTACACCCAAAGCAAAAATTCAGAAGCATTCTATCTGTGTTGACTTTAGCCTAGCCCTAGAGCTCAAAGAGAGCGGCTGAGACCTGAGACACACGTATAATAGTTATCGGCCCTGTCATTACTCAAACCCTTTCAAGAAACCTGTTTCACTAAATATATCTGAGTACAGTTACATAAAGTGATTTTTTAGTCATTAGTCAAACCAATAGTAGCTACTGAGTACTGTTACATGCACACAATAATGCGATTATTGTGAATAGTTAGATTAATATAATAGTTTGATTAAAATGTTTGAGCATATTTGATTCTGAGTTCGGACATGTAAAGTTTGTATGTGAAAACTACTTCTAAGACGCATACATTCAGTTGTTTTGAACTCACTTCACTCAAGCTAGAGAGGTAGGCTCGCTCGGCTAGTGCTACCACATGCACAGATCAAATAAATAGTGTGCAACCGCAGCCCGCAATTCGGGGCGATCCTGCATGTGGGTATACGCACAACGTCTTCATGCATGTGACACTTTTGAATGTACAGTACCAGTCGAAAGTTTGGACAACTTCTCATTCAAGTGTTTTTCTTTATTTTTCCTATTTTCTACATTGTAGAATAATAGTGAACACATCAAAACTATGAAATAACACATATGGAATAATGTAGTAACCAAGTGTTAAACAAATCAAGGCAAATAAATGATCTACTTTGAAGAATCACAAATATAAAATAAAAAATATATTTGTTTAACACTTTTTTGGTGACATGATTCCATATGTGTTATTTCATAGTTTTGATGTCTTCTACAATGTAGAAAATAGTCAAATAAAGAAAAACCCTTGAATGAGTGTGTTCAAACTTTTGACTGGTACTGTAGGTCAAAAGGGAAATAAAAGTATTATCTAAGTTATTTTGCTCCCGTCTCTGGAGTCCTCCTTGCTAACTAGTAGGAGCGAAAGCGGTAGACAGCGTCCTTCGCTCCCACCTGCCCTCACCATCATTAACAGAACTGCGGGAAAACAGTGCCCGACAGCCGGGGGAAAAGGACACTCTACCGGCCGCCCCCGCCTCCCGCTAGCACATCAGGTGGGAGACTGGGGCGACACAGTGTGGTAGCTAACTAGCTAGCTTGCTATACCGTGTGCTAGCATGCTAGTTAGCTAACTAACTCGCACCCGCCATCTGTGTACTGGACTAGCTGGCTAAGCTAGTACACAGTGTTCTTCACTCCCTCCTGCTGAACACCTGCCCATCGTAAACAGAACTGCGGGAAAACAGTGCCCGACAGGTGGGGACAAAGGAGACTGTCTACCGGTGTACGGCTAGCTAGCTACCCATTGTCGCCCCCGCCCCTTCTTTTGTGGGGTTTATCGGCATCTGGCATCCAACCTTATTGTGCATTAACGTCACCTACTGTACTGGAGTTCCCCGCCTGTCCAAATAATTAAAAACATTTCTCTGAAAACAAGGTGTTTTAATCGGTGTATGCTTACTTCGATTTTGCCTTTATGCCAATTAAGATAAGCAGAGTAAACTGTTTAAATGACTATTGCATAATCTGCCTACTGCCATAATCAGTTTGATACCAAATTATTACTGAGCATGTAACGCCCCCACTAAGCCAGGCCTTGAGTGAACTGTAGACTTTACCACCCATGACTGTATTTGATAGTGACAGAGTCATGGTTGATGAATTTGTTCATTTTCAACCCTGTGGCCTTCACCAAGTGAGTTCCCAGGTGAATGTTATCATTATAATTAAACTCTTTATGACAATACATATCTCATAAGACCTCATTTTGAAGCCTAGCATTACCCTATACAGTGGCCTGAAACTCAAAGTAACAGGCCACATCAGCCCTGCTAGGATATCCAACAGTTGAAATTTGTATTCACCTGCAACCTGCATTCATAATGATTGCTAGGGTTAGGAACAGTGGGAGCAGACTACCGAAGCCATTTAAACTGAAACAACCATTTTAATAACGGGTGTAAAAATTCTAACTAAATGATTGGATTAGTTTAAAAATATATATATATATATATTATTTATCTTTGTTTAGTATAAGATTAATCAATCAATCACTCAATGTACATGCAAAAAAATAGTTGTATCAACCTGTAGTAGAGCATGCTGGGAAAAATACTTTTAAAAGAGAGTTGGTGTAACTTCTCATTTAGTTTTGAGTCAGTACCACAAACATTTTAAGTAATAATGTATTTTCATTGACTTGGGTTCAACTTACTAGAAATATTTGTATAAAAATGCCTTGGAGTTTAAAGTGGCAAAATACGAATATTCATTGACATTCTGGAGTAGGTGCAAGATAATAAGAAAAAAATATTACACGGGTTTGAGTGAGAGCTCTAAGTGGTGTTTCCTAATGGCCACACACCTCTCCAAACTGTGCACAGTTCAGGCTAATAATTTCAATGCACGTTTATGACCTAAGGAAAGAGCCTCAACTATAAGGTGCATTTTTTTCCCCATTAAGGAACTGAAGAAAGCACACTTGTAGTTTTTTGTTTGGAACAAAGCCCTGCCACTGGGCACTAAAGTCAATTCAACATCTATTCCACGTTGGTTTATCGTTATGTCATTGAAATGAAAACAATTTGGAAACAATGTTGATTCAACCAGTGTGTGCCCAGTGTGCTGCGTCACCACTATCCCACAATTACTGTCGTTGTTTACGCAATCCAAAAATGTTCCATTATTAAATGTTCCAACATGGCTAGCTAAGTTTAAAATCCAATCTTGCAGGTTTTGGCTTTCAAAAGGCACCTCAGGCAGTCAGATTGTAATGTTGGTGCGCATAGAAAGGAGTCATGAGTTCATTCAAGTGCGTGTTCCGTGACGTATTTTATTCACAACATGACAAACAGGCTCATTGTGTTCAGGACAACCCAGGGTATAACGCATGTTATCTTTGCAACTGTGGATCAAACATAGTGATCATATATGTTGATACTGTAATGACATGAGTTTTATGATATTGAAATGTGAAGTGCACATTTGGACTCATGGGTGTGTGGATTGCTTGTATGACATCAAAGTGGTATTCATTATAATCCTCAACCTCTCATCTTTCAGAACACATTTCCCTCACTCAGACAACAAATGTGCAAATGTAGCGGGAGGGATAGGGGCATATTCTTGTGGCGCACGGTGCTCAAGTTTATAGCGGCTGTCAGTCAAAACCCATACAGCGCTGTGAAGCAGAGCCCTGACTTCATGTATAGCATGTTACTGTACAGCTACTCCGTTTCAATTCAGGCGCTTATCAATGACCAAATCTGACACTTTAAACCCGTATACAGGATGACTGGCTGAGAGTGGAAAGGGCTACACAATAAAAACAAATGTACCAACATTTCTGAAAATGGATATAGCGCATTTCGGAATGAGACTCTTCATTTGTTACATTCTTGCAGCTCTTTTTTGGTGTGGTGCCATGTCTGCAGCATGGTTGCCAGGTATTCTTGTTAGAGGGCGTGTCCCTCATTGTCACTTCCTATTATCCTGAATCGAGGGGTGTCGGGTGATACCACCTCCATCCAGCATGTAGGGGAAATGGATTTCCCCATGTTAAAATATGCTAGAATGTACTATTTAAAATGGAGTTAATTAAAACAAATCATGTTTATGATAATACATAACTAAAATCATATTTATGGTAAACATGTTAAAAGATTAGATCCTTTGTCACGTTCGTTGGAATGATCGGACCAAGGCGCAGCGTGAGTAGCGTTCCACATAATTTATTAAAAAGTGAAACTTAGCAAAATACAAAACAATAAAGAATAAACGAACCGTGACGACAATGCAGTGCTAACAGGCAACTAAACATAAACAATATCCCATAATGCTACTGAAAAAATGCTACTGAAGTATGATCCCCAATTAGAGACAACAATAACCAGCTGCCTCTAATTGGGAATCATACAAATCACCAACATAGAAAATCAAACCTAGAACCCCACATAGAAATAATTAAACCAAATCAACCCCACAGTCACGCCCTGACCTACTCCACCATAGAAAAATAAAAGCTTTCTATGGTCAGGACGTGACATCCTTGGATGAATTATATGTGTATCTTCACAGCCTTCCTGCCTCAGATGTTTGGAACTGTCCGAAATGCTTTCGTTAACCCTTCATTTGGGTAGCTCCTGTTCTGCTATTTGTATCTGTATTTATTATGGATCCCCATTAGCTGTTGTCAAAGCAGCAGCTACTGTTCCTGGGGTCCGGCAAAATTCAGGAAGTTACACAATTTAAAAACATTACAATACATTCATTACAGAATTCACAACACACTAAGTGTGTGCCCTCAGGCCCATACTCCACTACCACATACCTACAACACAAAATCCATGTGTGCGTGTGTGTGTATGCATGTGTCTGTGCCTATGTTTGTGTTGCTTCACAGTCCCTGCTGTTCCATAAGGTGTATTTTTATCCGTTTTTTAAAATCTGATTCTACTGCTTGCATCAGTTACCTGATGTGGAATAGAGTTCCATGTAGTCATGGCTCTATGTAGTACTGTGTGCCTCCCATAGTCTGTTCTGGACTTGGGGACTGCAAAGAGACCTCTGGTGGCATGTCTTGTGGGGTATGCATTGGTGTCAGAGCTGTGTGCTAGTCGTTTAAACAAACAGCTCGGTGCTTTCAACATGTCAATACCTCTCACAAATACAAGTAATGATGAAGTCAATATATCCTCTACTTTGAGCCAGGAGAGATTGACATGCATAGTATTAATGATTGATCTCTGTGTACATCCAAGGGCCAGCCGTGCTGCCCAGTTCTGAGCCAATTGAACATTTCATAAGTCCCTCTTTGTGGCACTTGACCACACGACTGAACAGGAAATCCAGGTGCCACAAAACTAGAGCCTGTTGGACCTGCCTTGTTGATAGTGCTGTTAAGAAGGTAGAGCAGGTAGAGCTTTATTATGGACAGACTTCTCCCCATCCTGCTCAATTTCCACATTATTTATTACAAGAATTAGTTGAGGTTTAGGGTTTAGTGAATTATTTGTCCCAAATACAATGCTTTAACTTTTTGAAATATTTAGGACTAACTTATTCCTTGCCATCCACTCTGAAACTAACTGCAGCTCTTTGTTAAGTGTTGCAGTCATTTCAGCTGTAGTAGCATATATAGACACACCGGCTTTACTCAAAGCCAGTGGCATGTCGTTAGTAAAGATTGAAAAGAGTAAGGGGCCTAGACAGCTGCCCTGGGGATTTCCTGATTCTACCTGGATTATGTTGGAGGCTTCCATTAAAGAACACCCTCTGTGTTCTGTTAGACAGGTAACTCTTTATCCACAATATAGCAGGGGTGTAAAGCCATAACACAAGTTTTTCTGGACTATGATCGATAATGTCAAAAGCCGCACTGAAGTCTAACAAAACAGCCCCCCCCCCCAAACTTTTTATCATCAATTTCTCTGAGCTAATCATCAGTAATTTGTGTAAGTGCTGTGCTTGTTGAATGTCCCTCCCTATAAGCGTGCTGAAAGTCTGTTGTAAATTTGTTTACTGTAAAATAGCATTGTATCTGGTCAAACATTATTTTTTCCAAAACTTTACTAAGGGTTGGTAACAGGCTGATTGGTCGGCTATTTGAGCCAGTAAAGGGGGCTTTACTATTCTCAGGTAGCGGAATGAGTTTTGATATGTAGACCTCAGTTTAACCTCAAGCTTAAGATCAGTTCACTTGTATTTATTTACAGACCTTATACTGTATGTATTCTATTTTATGCACATTATGGTTTTGATTCTCTTACTTTGTAAATACACTATATACACAAAAGTATGTGGACACCCCTTCAAATTAGTGGATTCAGCTATTTCAGCACACCCATTGCTGATAAGTGTATAAAATCGAGCACACCGCCATGCAATCTCCATAGACAAACATTGGCAGTAGAATGACCTTACTGAAGAGCTCAGTGACTTTCAACATGGCACAATCATAGCATGCCACCTTTCCAACAAGTCAGTTTGTCAAATTTCTACACTGCTATAGCTGCACCGGTCAACTGTAAGTGCTGTTATTGTGAAGTGGAAACATCTAGGAGCAGCAAAGGCTCAGCCGCGAAGTGGTAGGCCACACAAGCTCACAGAATGGGACCGCCGAGTGCTGAAGCACACAGCACGTAAAGATTGTCTGTCCTTGGTTGCAACACTCACTGCCGAGTTCCAAACTGCCTCAGGAAGCAACGTCAGCACAATAACTCTTCTTGGGGAGCTTCATGAAAAATGGGTTTCCATGGCCGATCAGCCTAAGATCCCGATGCACAATGGCAAGAGTCGTCTGGAGTGGAGTAAAGCTTACCTTCATTGGACTCTGGAGCAGTGGAAACATGTTCTCTGGAGTGATGAATCACTCTTCACCATCTGGCAGTCCGACAGACGAATCTGGGTTTGGCGGATGTCAGGAGAACACTACCTGCCCGAATGCATAGTGCCAACTGTAAAGTTTGGTGGAGGAGGAATAATGGCCTGGGCTGTTTTTCATGGTTCAGGCTAGGCCCCTTAGTTCCAGTGAAGGGAAATCTTAATGCCACAGCGTTCAATGACATTCTAGATGACTCTGTGCTTCCAACCTTGTGGCAAGTTTTGGGAAGGCCCTTTCCTTTTTCAGCATGACAATGCCCCCTGCTCAAAGCGAGGTCCATACAGAAATTGTTTGTTGAGATCGGTGTGGAAGAACTTGACTGGCCAGCACAGAGACGTGACCTCAGCCACATCGAACACCTTTGGGATGAATTGAAATGCCGACTTCACTAATACTCTTGTGGCTGAATGGAAGCAAGTCACCGCAGCACTGTTCCAACATCTAGTGGAAAGCCTTTCCGGAAGAGTGAAGGCTGTTATAAAAGTAAAGGGGGGACCAACTCCACATTAATGCACACGATTTTGTAATGAGATTTGTTCAACGAGCAGGTGTCTACATACTTTTGGTCATGTAGAGTAATTTAAGGTTTAGGAAAATAAACCCTCCAATATCTCGACCATACTCAGTTCAGTCTTTCGTTGCCTGCTTGGTCTGTCCCTTTTCTCTCATTTCTGAGCATGAGCTTAGCTTGCTAATGACATCACCTATAAGTGTGATTAAGGATGTCTATTGGAGAAGCAGATCCTGGAACTCTTCATTCATATTCTCTTTGACAACATATTTGCCCCATGACACAGCACAGTTGCCCCATGACCCAACACAGTTGCCCCGCCATGACAAAGTCAACTGCTTGACAGAGTTATTGTTTGTCTCCTACAGAAAAACCCGTGTCTGAACAGCGGAGTGTGCTACTCCATGTGGGACGACTTCATCTGCAATTGTCCTCCCAACACTGGAGGGCGTTGCTGTGAGGAGGTCAAGTGGTGTGAGCTGTCTCCATGCCCCTCGACTGCAGCCTGCCAGTCCCTCTCCCAGGGCTTTGAGTGTGAGTTGTTAGTTCGAGAATCCCTTTCTGTACAGATTATAAAGAGATTATCAATCAAATTCCAGTCTGCAGAATTCACTATTATTTACAGAAATGTTTCCAAAACCTCTCCTTGAATACCCCCAGAGAGTTCAAAATAATTGACCTAATCCAGTATCAGCACACCTGATTCAATTACCGGTACCTCACTAATCATCAAACCCTTTATTAACTGCTTGATTAGTTGAATTAGGTCTGCTTAATTAGTTGGATCAAGTGTGCTGTACTTGAATAGATCAAATACGTGAAACTGTCTGGGGGTTCTCTAAGACGGGTTAGGAAATACAGACATAAAGCAATTGCTTCTCTGTATTTTGCATATTGTATATAGAGTAGGCTATTATGTCGGCCTATTCATACTGTCAGTGTTTATACATTAAATGGACTGTTGGTTATTCTGCCTTTATAGACTTATTTGATGGAGTGATTGTGAGACCCAAACATTTTTGCAAATGTGTTTTTCCAACACTTACAAAAATACATCGAGCTCTGGCTCAGAACGTTTGTTCCTCGGTTTATTTTTGTCTACGTAATCACTACAACACAAGCTAATAGAGGATACATCTAGGTCTAAGGAGAAGAACTATGTAGTGCATGGATCAACTAGATTCAGTCTGGGCCGATTTTCTTCTTGAGCAGATGGTCAGGGGGAGACAACAAATTGACTGCAGAAGCCGAAACAGATATAATACTTGACTCAAACAGTTGAGTTCAGGTGCATCCTGTTTCCATTCATCATCCTTGAGATGTTTCCACAACTTGATTGGAGTCCACCTGTGGTAAATTAAATTCATTGGACATGATTTGGAAAAGCACACACCTGTCTATATAAGATCCCACAGTTGACAGTGCATGTTAGAGCAAAAACCAAGCCATGAGGTCGTAGATTTGTCCGTAGAGCTCCGAGACAGGATTGTGTCGAGACACAGATCTGGGGAAGGGTACTAAAACATTTCTGCAGCATTGAAGGTCCCAGAGAACACAGTTTGGCTAAGCTGGCCACGCGGCCAAACTGAGCAATCGGGGGAGAAGGGCCTTGGTCAGGGAGGTGACCAAAAACCCGATGGTCACTCTGACAAAGCTCCAGAGTTCCTCTGTGGAGATGGGAGAACTTTCCAGAAGGACAACCATCTCTTCACAACTCCACCAATCAGTCCTTTATGGTAGAGTGGCCAGACGGAAGCCACTCCTCAGTAAAAGGCACATGGCAGCCCGCTTGGAGTTTGCCAAAAGGCACCCAAAGGACTCTGACCATGAGAAACAAGATTCTCTGGTCTGATTAAACCAAGATTTAACTCTTTGGCCTGAATGCCAAGCGTCTTGTCTGGAGAAAACCAGGCACCATCCCTATGGTGAAGCATGGCGGTGGCAGCATCATGCTGTGGGGATGTTTTTCAGCGGCAGGGAATGGGAGACTAGTCAGGATGGAGGGAAAGGTGAACGGAGAAAACTACAGAGAGATCCTTGATGAAAACCTGCTCCAGAGCACTTAGGAGCACTTAGGTTCACCTAAGGTGTGGCTTCAGGTGTTCTTGAGTGTCCAGAGCACGGACTTAAACCCGATCTCTGGAGAGACCTGAAAATAGCTGTGCAGAACTTGAGAGGATCTGAGAGGATCTGCAGAGAAGAATGGGCGAAACTCCCCAAATACAGAAGTGCCAAGCTTGTAGCTTGGAAGACTTGAGGCTGTAGTCGCTGCCAAAGGCGCTTCTACAAAGTACTGAGTGAAGGGTCTGAATACTTATGTAAATGTGATATTTCAGTTTTGTGATTATGGGGTATTGTGTATAGATTAATTAGAAGAAAAAAAAAACGATTTAATCAATTTTAGAAAAAGGCTGTAACGTAACAAAATTTGAATAAAGTTAAGGGGTCTGAATATTTTTCGAAGGCAACGTATATGGTTCCTTACACTGAAAGTAGTCTATGGGCCAGGAGAGACTGTAATCCATGGCTCTGATTTCTTTAAACAGCCACTAACAACTTCAGACAACTTTAGCTAAGGCTAACCAAAAAAATCAGTTGGAGAGATGCAGCAACCGTTCAATGTTCAAAATGTCATAGTCCTAACGGAAAGGTGATTTGGCCCAGTTGTTGAACATTGAACTTGCACCCATCTCTCTCGTAGATTTTTGGTTAGTAGTGGCTAAAGTTAGCTGAAGTTAATAGAATCCATTATAATAAATTCAAACCATGGTTTACAGTCTTTCCTGGCAGATACGTCTACTGACTAAGGTCTAAAATAGAGAACTTATCCTTTAATTCCCAATTAAACAACCTGTCTCAATCCGGAAGTACTGCAACCTTTGCACCTGGTGCAACCACTTAGTAAATCCAGACCATATGGATGGATAACGCTGATAAAGTGTCATGTAAGGTTCCCCATCCAGTAGAGCTTACTAATGTGTACTGTAACATACAATGTATATAGATGCAATCTGTAATTTAATTTCCAGTCAACAGCCCACTTGTTGTGTCTTAACAAATGTAACTTTCTCCATTGTTGCTTATTGTGCCACTGAGGATATTTAAGTTACAGATTTATGGCTCTATTTTCAGCTTGTTTGCAATTTCAACTTGTTCTTTTTTCAAATCCTAGTGCCAAGAGTGGTAATTTACCTGTCTTATGGGCTTGCTTGCACTGAGGTTGGAGGGGTAGCAATATTTGAGTTGTGTCCTTAAAAACGTGTGCCAAAGAGCCAATTTCAGTATGTGCTGGTGGGGATATTTAAGACCAACCAAAAGCTGATTTTAGCAGTTGGTTATGGCATGGATTTTGACAGCGGAAGCGCAGCCTATCCAGCCGTGATGCACAGTGCCCATATGCACATGGAACAAGAAAGATGTGCCTTTAATTGTTTAATTTGATTAAAAACCAAGCATAGCCTCCATTGCTCTCAATGAAGGCAGTTTATTTTGTCCTGCCCAATGCATTCGCCAAGTAGTCAAGACTATCAATACAGGATTTGGCTTGTGAGACTGCTTTGAAATAAATCTTAATCACCAAAGCTTTATTAAAATATCAAGTCTGGGAGCAGCAAAACAGTTATTGTACATTATTTTAGCCAGCTCCTGTTATTATTTTGGATGTTTGTAAAATGGAAGAAGAGATGGATAATAAAATAATCCAGTGACACTCCTATTTAGAAACATTTAAGTTATTTTCCTGTAACAATTTCTTGTTTTATGTTTAGTTTGATGCCTCTGGTGTCTTTATTATCCTGGCCTTAAATTAGGGAGGTAGCCTATCCATTAAAGGTTTCTAAAGGGTCTACTCAAGGCTCTTGCCATCATGCTTTTGCATTATTCACAATTCACATAGGCAGTGGCGATTTTTAGCATGTAAATCTTGGTGGGGCAAACAAACAAAAAAATGTGGGATGCAGGCCAGCAACACAACAAAACACTAAACAATACATTAATTGCACTATAACGGTGACAAAACGGTGCCCACAAACTGTTAGGGCCTACATAAAGCTGTCCCTACAGCAGTCCCAACATCTTACGACTGCTACACCTGGCTATCAGCGGAGCCTTGTCTGGCAGCGAAAAAGTTAATTCAGCCTCATTTACTTAACAAAAACATAGCTGATATGCCTGACTTGCTTTAAACAAATGTGGTTTCTACTGACAATTGAGATTTACAAACTATGGCATAAGGGGACGACAAGGGGATAAGAGGCAATCCGTAATTTCGATTAAGACATTAATGAGCGAGCTAGGACGGACGTAGTCAATATAGCTATTTGGTTAGCACTTTTGAAATGTCCAGCACATTTCTCAAAAACAGGTTATAGGCTACATGTGCACCACCAAGTCAGAACATTAGGCAAAATTAAGAGGGATAAATTGACCAAATTATTAGGGTGAGGCACATGGGCTACTAACATCTTACTACACAATATACACTTAATATTACTTTCTTAGCTACAGTATATATATCTCCCTGGCATATTACATCATTGATGCAGCAGCATACAATACAATTTTTGGACACACCTTGCTGTGCTCACTTGATGTCGTGGCGGTACTTCGTGGGCAAATTTTGTCATCAAAGTCTGGCATTCTCTAGATTTATGGTGCTTTCAAAACTGGGAACTTTGAAAAGAAAACAAGGTTGAATCATGATGACGCCAGGTCGTAGCTCTAGAAAAAGAGGTTGGATTTACAATTCCGAGTTGGATGACCGTTCAAAATGTATTTTCCCAGTCGGAGCTCGTTTATTCCCAACTTCCCAGTTGTCTTGAACTCACTGAAGTCAAGTTTTCGCAGTTCCGAGTTAACATGTTTTGAGCGCGTCACAAATCATGCTTCATTGACAGCATGGCCAATGTTGAATGTTTTTCATTTTAAACTTGGAAAAGAGTCCCTTAATCCCAGATTTGAGATCACACAGCCACTGTCACTGATTCCTTCCAAACCACTCATTGTTAAATTTGCTATTTCCAACTTGTCTAATGTTTATGTCCAATGGCCAATGAGCACTGATACATTTTATCTACAATTTCTTTTCATTATTTATCTTCATATGACAAGGATTAAAAAGGATTGCTAGCTAAGATTTTGAAAGTATAATGTTGACATGATCAGTCAAATCAAAGCTACTGTACATATAACGTGATTTGACGTCATTTTAGCTGTGGCCAATGACCTTGAGCCTTCTTGAATGGCCACTTCTAAGGTAACTCGCAGCACCCGAGGGGCTAGTCTAGGGGCTAGCCTTTCTCAAGAAAACAAAAAAGAGACCATGTTTGTGTGCGGCTTTATTAACTGAATGAAATATATTCTTTTTTACATTGTTTGCAAACTGATATGTGACATGTATTAATGCCAAAATAACATGCAAACAGGCATTTTTTGCTAAAAATGTGAGGCTACCCCATCTGGCCTGAATGATGGGTCGCCACTGCACATAGGACTACATGCAGTGCATACTCCATTCGGCTTGTATCCATCCCCATTTCCAAAGAGTGCGTCTTATCCAGTTACCAAAGACGCACTCCTCCAAACATATTCAAATTTTTCAGTCGAAAAACATCATTAACGGTAGGGTTAGGCTATATCTTGCTTATTGAGAATGTGCCTCATACATAGGCTAACATACAATTTACTGGAGCCTAGTATTTTTTATTTGAGGAGAAGCCTCAGAGAAGCAAATTACAACAATGTTGATTGTCAACACTCCAAACATATTGATCAAATGCTGGATGTTGCCATCACTCATTACTGTAACCTATGCTCTTTAATAAACTTTAGTATAAATCCACAATGGACTAGGACAAGAATATTCCATGTCCCCAGCCAAATTAGAGTTGATAACAATGCAAAACCGTCAATAACCTACACAATCTGAGATAAATACATGCAGTATGAAGCCATGGAATGCCTTGATTGGCCAGTGAGTGGCCAAACCCTCATCATACCTACAACTTGTTTATTCATCGAAACCCAGCCATTTCATGCCACCGCCAGCTATTGCGCTCATAATTCCGACTGTGAAAATAGAAAAAGTATTTCTGACACACCCGGGGCCTATAGCACTACCGGCAGCACTAGGTTTATGTTAGGTTTGTTAAAATAGATCCCTACGTCTTAATTAACCCTCTGCTGTTTTGCATTCCAGGTGTGTCCAACGTGACCCTCTGGAATGACGGCATACTGTCCTACAGAGGCAATGAGAAGATCAGCCGCCACCTCAGCAGCATCCTCCTCAGTGTGCGAACCAGGCAAACGGACACCACGCTACTACACGCCGAGAAAGGCTCTGAGTTCCTCACAATCTCCCTCCAAGACTCTCGCCTGGTGCTGGAGCTACAGGCCGGCAGTGGCGAGGCCTCCCCCAAGCTGACTGTCCAGAGCCGAGGCCTTCTCAGCAACGGCCAGTGGCACACAGTGGAGATCTCCATGGAAGCTCCGGATCTACAGACCTCCAGGTGGATCATGGTCCTGGACGGGGGAAGAGAGGGAGGAGAGAAGGAGGTGTCTGAAGCCGCCTCTGGGAGCCTGGACTTCCTCAGGGAGGGAGTGGACATCCTCTTGGGAGGTTTGGGGCCCGAGGCTGGGGGGAACCTGGCTGGATGTCTGGGCCCCGTTCAGATCGGTGGGCTCCCGCTGCCCTACTATGGCGACACCGACCTGAACCTTCCCAGGCCCCAAGAGGAGCAGTTTGTGAGGACCCCCGGTGTTGCCACCCCACAATATGGCTGCTGGGGAGCCAGTGTGTGCTCGCCCAACCCCTGTCTGAACCAGGGGGTATGTGAGGACCTCTTTGACCTCTCCCTCTGCAGGTGCCCGTCTGAGTGGATTGGGCCACAATGCCAGAATGATGCGAACACCTGTGCTGTCAAGCCCTGCGTCCATGGAAACTGCACTGTCCTAGGGGAGGGTTACGTATGTGCGTGTGAGCCAGGGTACGGGGGGGCCAGGTGTGAGAAAGATGTGGATACGTGTGAGAACAACGAGTGCGGCCCAGGGGCCACCTGTCTCAGGGGCCTCCAGAACTACGCCTGCCTTTGCCCCAGGAACATGACCGGGCCCCTCTGCAAGTGAGTCTCAAACACTCCCCATTTTGCCCTTAAACCCTCCAATCCCCATTCAGCAAACTCTAACCTAACATAAGGCTAAACGCTAAGAGAACATGTCCAGAGACAAATATGCAAAGCACAACAAAACCATCCAAAGCTATGATTCAATTGTGTGTGTGTGACATATTACATAAAAGGGTGATGTGAACACAAAATGACCCTTAAAATCATTCTCTTTCAGTGAGAAGGTTCCAGAAGTCCCGTGGTACATTGAAAAGATACCGTAAGAAATTTTACGTTCTTTCAAGTAATTTGTAAAAAATGATCTTGTCTCAAGCCAATACAGGTTCACGCAGAGTGACTAAGACACATCAACTGAATCAACTAGCTAACAATCCTGTTTGAACCATGATGCCAGCTACCAGACTCTTAACTGTCATATCTCATTCTTATATGTTTGTGTCGCTCTACTCTAGATACCCCAACCTGCCCGTATCCATGTGTCCTGGCCACAGATGGAACTACAGCTGCTTCAACGGGGGGAACTGCTCTAAACTGGACAACACCTGTGATTGTCTGCCAGGTTTTATAGGGCAATGGTAAGCCATGGCTGTAAACAATAGTACATCTGTAGTAAACGCTTGTGTCAATGAATCTTAATGAAACCGAAGTGTAATTTCAATGTAATTCAGGCATTCTTGAAGATTAAGACAATCCTTGTCCTGAGCAAAGGATCCCAATTTCAATCTCCTAAACTCCCCCCAAAAACGGTAACTGGCAAAACATGTAAAAGATACAAAAACGGTTCTTATATAGTTCATTGCACTATAACCCTCTGTGACTTTAAACTGTGACTCCTTAAAGATGTGTCCCATGGTTTGGTCAATGATTTTTCTTAAAATCCTAAATGACTGAGGAATGAACAGGGTCAACTATACTGTGTCATGAGGACAACATCTTCATTTCCTGATTACATGTAGTGTAACAAGACAAGACCACTTAGGGTCGGATAAGTTCTCTACTTGTGATAGATTTAAACAAACCAGATTGATATCACCATGGTCAAAACCATAACCTGTCAACGTCATCTCCCTTGAAGATTAAGATAAAATAGGAATTATCAACGGAATTAGCGCTGGAGCATTATATAGTGGTATAAGTAAAACAAAAATACGTTTGGAGATTTGCATGACATATTTGGATAATCTAATGTTAGAATTAAACAATCAAGGCCTTTAAACACATTTATTGTTGGACAATAAATGTGAAAATGAAATGCCTTTTATGGTGTCTGAAAGAGTTGACATAAATCCAGGTAGTCAACTCTTATGTCAATTGGGAGATTGCTACTTTACAGTGGGATAGCTGATACTTTTGGTCTATTGTACCAATGTATATTAATAATTATAATCTTAATATTATTAAAATATCAAATAACTATAAAGTAATATAAGTATATTTCATTAAATCCCCCGTCTGTAACAGGTGTGAGGTAGACTTTGATGAGTGTGCGTCGGGCCCCTGTGAATACGGAGGCTACTGCCACAACCTCGCCAACAACTTCCGCTGTGATTGTGAGATCAACTTTACAGGTGACCAGTGCCAGATCGATGTCAATGATTTCTACCTGTATCTGGCCCTGCTGCTGTGGCAGTACATGTTCCAGCTCACATCCTACCTCCTCTTGCACCTCGACGATGCCCCCGAGATTGAGTGGGTACACCAGCTGATGGACGACAACTAAGGGCCCATTGGGAGCCAACATGTGCTACGAAGAGTTGATTGAGTTTTCTGGGTAGATGTTACCCCCACCTCCTAGACACAGTTCTAGGATCAGTATACCCTCCCCAAATCCTTACCTTCACCATTAGGGGGTACATAGAAATCCGGTCCTCAGTATTTCCTGAGGCATCCCACTCCCAATTAGCTAATCTGGACGATTAGAGGTGAAGTGATACTGTACATATTTCCGTACTGTATGTGTATCAACATGGCTTGCGTTAAACAAGTCAGCCAAAGAAGGTGACGTGATAGAACCGTTAACTTTAATCTGTTCTAAATGAAATGACTTGCAGCTCTTCCTATTACCATAGAGTATGCTCATTTTAATGTCGATATCCATCCAGATCTGACTTTCATACTGAAAGCCCATCATGGTAGAAGGCTGTTTTTCTGTGCCTTACAACCAGAAAGTATTTGCGGGAACAATGTTTTTTCTAAGGTATTTATGTTTTCTAATTTAAGAAGATGAATGTTAATAGAACCCCATTTGTATGTATGTATAACTTGTGTATATATTTTGTATACACTGTACCTATTCTTTTGAGTTGCACACAGTAAAACAGTGAGAACATCTATAGTTGAGAAATGTTGTTACTAGCAGGTCATTTATAATAAGAAATGGTATATTTAACACAAAACCAGAAAGCTATAATCCCAATATGTACATACATAATATGTAAAGGTGAAAATATGTACAATAAACTTTGTGTAATAACGAGTGAATCTAAATCAAACTTTTTTATATCCATGTTTATGTTACTTTAATATTACTCTGTACACACTTTCCATTTTAAATTATTTATTTATTCAGGGTAAACCCATTGAGACCATGGTCTCATTCCAGAGGGTGCCCTGATCACAATAACCAGTACAATGTATTAAAAAAACACCAATCAATACAAAATACCCCATTTATGAAAAACAGTTACAGTCCTCAGCTACTACTTCCTCAATTAACACCATAAACTGTCTGAGCAGCACCAGAGAATGTAATTGTAATGAGTTCTGCAAATTGTTCCTGCAGTGAGTGTCACGATCACTATCCTCGAACTCCCTGTCATAAATAAGCCAAGGCGCAGCATGCTGGTAATTACACATCCTTTATTTAGAAGTGAAACCGAACAAAACAATAAACAGGATAAACAGAAAGAAACGTGACGTTCTGGGGCTGCTCAAAGGCAGCTACACAAAAACAAGATCCCACAACTCAAGGAGGGAAAAAGGGCTGCCAAAGTATGGTTCCCAATCAGAGACAATGATAGACAGCTGCCTCTGATTGGAAACCATACCTGGCCAAAACATAGAAATAAAATACATAGAATGCCCACCCCATATTACACCCTGACCTAACTAAACAGAGAAAAACGGCTCTCTCAGGTCAGGGCGTGACAGTACCCCCCCCCCCCCCCCCCCCACCCAAAGGTGTGGACTCCCGGCCGCAAACCTGAACCTATAGGGGAGGGTCCGGGTGGGCATCTATACGTGGCGTCTCTGGTTCGGGGCGTAGCCCCCACACCGCCCGCTGATCCCCCGCTTCTGTGTCGCCGGAGGAACCAGACCGCGGATCATCGCCGGAGGCTCTGAACTGCCGACCGCCGCTGAAGACTCCGGGCTGCGGACCGCCGCTGGAGGCTCCGGGCTGGGGACCGCCGCTGGAGGCTCCGGGCTGGGGAGCGTCGCTGGAGGCTCCGGACTGGGGAGCGTCGCTGTAGGTTACGGACTGGGGAGCGTCGCTGTAGGTTACGGACTGGGGACCGTCGCTGCAGGCTCCGTGCCATGGATCATCACTACAGGTTCCGCGCCATGGATCATCACTGGAGGCTTTGTGCCATGGATCATCACTGGAGGCTCCGGGCCATGGATTATCACTGGAGGCTCGTGCCATGGATCATCTCTACAGGCTCCGGGCCATGGATCATCCCTACAGGCTTCTTGCCATGGATCCTCCCTACAGGCTCCGGGCCATGGATCATCCCTACAGGCTCCGGGTCATGGATCATCACTGGAGGCTTCGTGCCATGGATCATCACTGGAGGCTTCGGACCATAGATCATCACTGGAGGCTACCTACGTGGAGCTGTGCTGGGCTGTGCAGGCGCACTGGCGACACAGTGCGCAGGACTGGCACAGGATATACTGGGCCGTGGAGACGCACTGGAGGTCTGGAGCGTATGGCTGGCACAACTCGTCTTTGCTGGATGCTCAACCCAGCTCAACAACTGCAGGGCGCGGGCACAGATCGCACCGGCCTGTGAGTGCACACTGGCGACACAGTGTGCATCACCGCATAACACAGTGCTTGCCCCGACACTCGTTCCCCACGGTAAGCACGGGGAGTTGGCTCAGGTCTCCACCCTGACTCTGCCAAACTCCCCATGTGCCCCCCCCCCCCAATTGTTTTTGGGGGGGATGCCTCTCGTGCTTCCCTTGATGTTGGTTCTCCCCGGTCCAGCTCGTCTTCCCAGCAAGCACACGCTGCTTGGCTTTCTTGTGGTGGGATCTTCTGTCACTATCACTGTCCTCGAACTCCCTGTCATAAATAAGCCAAGGCGCAGCGTGCCGGTAATTTCACATCCTTTATTTAGAAGTGAAACTGAACAAAACAATAAACAGGATAAACAGAAAGAAACGTGATGTTCTGGGGCTGCTCAAAGGCAGCTACACAAAAACAAGATCCCACAACTCAAGGAGGGAAAAAGGGCTGCCTAAGTATGGTTCCCAATCAGAGACAATGATAGACAGCTGCCTCTGATTGGAAACCATACCTGGCCAAAACATAGAAATAAAATACATAGAATGCCCACCCCATATTACACCCTGACCTAACTAAACAGAGAAAAACGGCTCTCTCGGGTCAGGGCGTGACATTGAGGCTAAAAACTGATTTACCTAAATCGTTGGAGACCCGAGGAACCTCAAATGTTAACCAACCCTGTGAACGAAATATTTTTATACTTCAACAAGGAAGTTAGGAAAGTCATAAGCTTGTGTAGTAGAGCTTTGTAAACAAAAAGGGAATAGTGACAATACAAGAACCGGAAAATAACTTTGTAAACATTTTCGGATTACTTCCTTGCAATTCCAATCAAAAAAATGTAATTGAGTTAATCTCAGGAATTGCTGTGATTAATTGCAAATCCTGAATTTGAACAAATTTGCACAAGATTTTTCATACAAAAAAACCCAAGAATATTGACGTCCTGATTTTGTCTAAAGTAATGGTTAGCAAAGATAGGTCAATTGAGAAAGCACACTTTCTTTAACCTCCAAATAAACTTGTTTTTACATTGGATTGTTGTTTTTATCTGTATAGATTATGTATTTGGGATGCTTTCAGTGTATTTTGAAGGCTTTCAGACAATGCGATTAATTACGATAAAAATAAAACGAGTGGACTAAAATTACAAAAAGTTAACTGATTAACTCTGACAGCCCTAATAATAACATATTCCATTTAGCAGTCACTTTTATCCAAAGCAATTTACAGTCAGTCATGTGTGCATACATTTCCTAATGGGTGGTCCCAGTGGGAATCAAACCCATGATCCTGGCACAAGTGCCAAGCTCTACCTCTACCAACTGAGCCACACAGAACCACATATTGTGATGCCTTAACCAGCCTTCTCCAAAAGAATGCATATGTCAGGTGTTTAAATCAAAATTTTGATATGATGTCTCCTAAAATAAATCATTTAAATTTGTATATTTTGTTTCAACAAGGACAAGTGGTCTGAGGCGGTCATAGAATTCAAGAACAAATTTCTGATAAGAAAGAATGATGAATGCCAAAATGTTTGTAAAATTTTATTTTACGGCCACTACAAGCACCAATCTGTGCACACACACAGTTAGTGATTGAGACTCAATATCTTTCTGTTTTGTAATATCGTACCAATGTATATGCATAATACTATTATTGACGTTATAATATTAAATTAATTAATTCATATTTAATGTTCTTATTTAATTGATAAAATAATAACAATGTATTTCATTAAATTCCCTGTCTGTAACAGGTGTGAGGTAGACTTCGACGAGTGTTTGTTAAACCCCTGTGATAACGGAGGCTACTGCCAAAACCTCCCCAATGGCTTCCACTGTGAGTGTGGGATCAACTTCTCGGGCGACCAGTGCACGATTGACTGCAATGACTTCTACTTGTACTTGGGCCTGGTGCAGTTGCAATTCATGCTCCAGCTCATTTCCTACCTCATCCTGCACATTGATGATGGCCCAGAGATAGACTGGGAACACCAGCAGATGGACAACGACGAGGAGCCCATTGGGGACAACATGGATGACTAGGGGCCATTGGGAGCCAAAATGGAAGACTGAGGGGCTAATGGAGCCAACATGGATGACTAGGGCCAATTGGGAGTCAACATGGACAACTAGGGGCCATTGAGAACCAACAAGGATGACTAGGGGCCATTGGGAGCCAACATGGATGACTAGGGACTATTGGGAGCCAACATTGACAACTAGGGGCCATTGGGAGCCAACATGGGCTACGACGAGTTGATTGAGTGTTTTGCGTAGATGTTGCCCACACCTCCTAGACACAGGTCTAGGATCAGTATACCCTCCCCAAATCCTTACCTTCACCATTAGGGGGTAAATGGAAAAACAGACCTCAGATCACATCTAGGGGCATTCCATCCCCTTTTAAAAATGTCGCCTAAAATGACATACCCAAATCTAACTGCCTGTTGCTCAGGCCCTGGAGCAAGGATATGCATATTCTTGGTACCATTTGAAAGGACACACTTTGAAGTTTGTGGAAATGTGAAAGGCATGTAGCAGAATATAACACATTAGATCTGGTAAAAGATAATACAAAGAAAACCATCATCTTTGAAATGCAAAAGAAAGGCCATAATGTATTATTCCAGCCCAGGTGCAATTTAGATCTTGGCCACTAGGTGGCAGCAGTGTGTGTGCAAAGTTTGACTGGTCCAATGAATATGTCTGTTCAAAATGTTGTATTAAGACTGCCCAAATGTGCCTAATTTGTTAATTAACAAATTTTCATGTTCAAAATTGTGCACTCTCCTCAAACAATAGCATGGTATTCTTTCACTGTAATAGCTACTGTAAATTGGACAAGAATGTAAGCTTTCTGCCAATATCAGATATGTCCATGTCTTGAGAATTTTTCTTGTTACTTATAACCTCATGCTAATCGTATTAGCCTACATTAGCTCAAGCGTCCCGTGGAAGGGACACCGATCCCGAATAAGTTTTTAAGTTAATGTGGACGATTAAGAGTAAAGGGACACAGTACATATTTCAGTACTATGTATGTCAGAGTCGACCAAGGAAGGCCAAGTTAACTTTCATCTGTTCTAAACAGAATGACATGCAGCTCTTCCTATTACAATACAGTATTACAAGAGAAAGATCAGTATTTTGACAATGAGTTGTAAATGTTGTAGTTGTAAATGAGAACTTGTTCTCAACTAACCTACCTGGTTAAATAAAGGTGAAATAAAAAATGTAAAAAATGTACAACTTAATGTTAGATTGTTCCTCACCCTGAAAGTGACCATGAATTACAGTTTCTCCTGGCCCATAAACTACTTTCAGGGTGAGGAACCATCTAACATTAAGTTGTAAAATACTGAACTTCCCCTTTAATGTCTATAGCCATATAGACCAGATTTTCATACCGAAACTCCCACATGGTAGAAGGCTGTTTTTGTGCCTTACAATCTGAATACATTTTCACTGAACTTTTTTCTAAGGTATTGCATGTTTTTTATTGTAATGAAGCAGATTGTTGATATAAACCCCATTTGATATTTATGTATAGCTTGTGCATGTATTGTGTATATACTAGGTGTGTTAACGATAATTGTATCAATTAGAATTAATTGCAGGATTTACTGTAATTATTAGCGATTAATTGCTAATTCTGAATTTGCATAAATTAAGCTGTAATTTAAGATTTTTCAGACAAAAAAATAATACAAGAATATTGATGTCTTGATTTTACTTAAAGGTTAGCAAAATCAGGTAAATTGAGAAAGCACACTTTCTTAAAGGCCCAGTGCAGTCAAAAAAGAGATGAACCTGTGTTTTATATATACACTGCTCAAAAAAATAAAGGGAACACTAAAATAACACATCCTAGATCTGAATGAATTAAATAATCTTATTAAATACTTTTTCCTTTACATAGTTCAATGTGCTGACAACAAAATCACAAAAATAATCAATGGAAATCCAATTTATCAACCCATGGAGGTCTGGATTTGGAGTCACACTCAAAATTAAAGTGGAAAACCACACTACAGGCTAATCCAACTTTGATGTAATGTCCTTAAAACAAGTCAAAATGAGGCTCAGTAGTGTGTGTGGCCTCCACGTGCCTGTATGACCTCCCTACAACGCCTGGGCATGCTCCTGATGAGGTGGCGGATGGTCTCCTGAGGGATCTCCTCCCAGAACTGGACTAAAGCATCCGCCAACTCCTGGACAGTCTGTGGTGCAACGTGGCGTTGGTGGATGGAGCGAGACATGATGTCCCAGATGTGCTCAATTGGATTCAGGTCTGGGGAACGGGCGGGCCAGTCCATAGCATCAATGCCTTCCTCTTGCAGGAACTGCTGACACACTCCAGCCACATGAGGTCTAGCATTGTCTTGCATTAGGAGGAACCCAGGGCCAACTGCACCAGCATATGGTCTCACAAGGGGTCTGAGGATCTCATCTCGGTACCTAATGGCAGTCAGGCTACCTCTGGCGAGCACATAGAGGGCTGTGCGGCCCCCCAAAGAAATGCCACCCCACACCATGACTGACCCACCGCCAAACCGGTCATGCTGGAGGATGTTGCAGGCAGCAGAACGTTCTCCACGGTGTCTCCAGACTCTGTCACGTCTGTCACATGTGCTCAGTGTGAACCTGCTTTCTTGGTGTTCTCTGGCAAATGCCAAACGTCCTGCACGGTGTTGGGCTGTAAGCACAACCCCCACCTGTGGACGTCGGGCCCTCATACCACCCTCATGGAGTCTGTTTCTGACCGTTTGAGCAGACACATGCACATTTGTGGCCTGCTGGAGGTCATTTTGCAGGGCTCTGGCAGTGCTTCTCCTGCTCCTCCTTGCACAAAGGCGGAGGTAGCGGTCCTGCTGCTGGGTTGTTGCCCTCCTACGGCCTCCTCCACGTCTCCTGATGTACTGGCCTGTCTCCTGGTAGCGCCTCCATGCTCTGGACACTACGCTGACAGACACAGCAAACCTTCTGCCATAGCTCGCATTTATGTGCCATCCTGGATGAGCTGCACTACCTGAGCCACTTGTGTGGGTTTGTAGACTCCGTCTCATGCTACCACTAGAGTGAAAGCACCGCCAGCATTCAAAAGTGACCAAAACATCAGCCAGGAAGCATAGGAACTGAGAAGTGGTCTGTGGTCACAACCTGCAGAACCACTCCTTTATTGGGGGTGTCTTGCTAATTGCCTATAATTTCCACCTGTTGTCTATTCCATTTGCACAACAGCATGTGAAATGCATTGTCAATCAGTGTTGCTTCCTAAGTGGACAGTTTGATTTCACAGAAGTGTGATTGACTTGGAGTTACATTGTGTTGTTTAAGTGTTCCCTTTATTTTTTTGAGCAGTGTATATATTTCCACATTATGAGGTGGGACTAATACCGTGAAATTGTGAAAAATGTCAATGATGCCCTTTTAGTGTAAGGTCTGTATGAAAAAACTGCCTTAATTTCTGCCTGTTTTGTTGGGATATAGTTCCAAACGTCTCTGCCAATAAAATTTTCAGTTTTATCTACAGTTTACTATAGAATACTACAGTACTTACTCTATAATCCTATAGTAAACTCTAGTATACTTAAGCAATAAGGCCAGAGGGGGTGTGGTATATGGCCAATATACCACAGCTTTCATCCAATCAGCATACTACACACTGGTATCCCTCAATCATGTGTAGCACCTACTATAGAATGTTGTAGTATACTGTAGAATACCATAGCAAATATTACAGTATTATTCACAAAAACACTACATTTTAACTATAGTAAAAATGACAGTATTTGATTTGACACTGCCCATTCCCCTCCCACATATCACAATTTGTGCCACCCATAAGTGAAAATCCTACATGCCAAGTATTTGTATTTATTATGGATCCCCATTAGCTTACCCTTCCTGGGGTCCAGCAAAATTAAGGCAGTTTATACAATTTTAAAAACATTACAATACATTCACAGATTTCAAAACACACTGTGTGCCCTCAGGCCCCTACTCCACCACTACCACATATCTACAGTACTAAATCCATGGGTACGTATAGTGCGTATGTTATTGTGTGTGTGTATGCATGTCTGTGCCAATGTTTGTGTTGCTTCACAGTCCCCACTGTTCCATAAGGTGTTTTTTATCTGTTTTTTTTAAATCAAATTGTACTGCTTGCATCAGTTACTTGATGTGGAATACAGTTCCATGTAGTTATGGCTCTATGTAGTACTGTGTGCCTCCCATAGTCTGTTCTGGACTTGGGGACTGTGAAGAGACCTTCACAGTGGCATGTCTTGTGGGGTATGCATGGGTGTCCGAGCTGTATGCCAGTAGTTTAGACAGACAGCTCGGTGCATTCAACATGTCAATACCTCTCATAAATAAAAGTAATGATGAAGTCAATCTCTCCTCCACTTTCAGCCAGGAAAGATTGACATGCATTTTATTAATATTAGCTCTCTGTGTACATCCAAGGGCCATCCGTGCTGCCCTGTTCTGAGCCAATTGCATTTTCTAAGTCATTTTTTGTGGCACTTGACCACACGACTGAACAGTAGTCAAGGTGCGACAAAACTATGGCCTGTAGGACCTGCCCTGTTGGTAGTATTGTTAAGGCAGAGCATTGCTTTATTATAGACTTACTTCTCCCCATCTTAGCTACTACTGCATCAATATGTTTTTACCACGACAGTTTACAATCTTGGGTTACTCCAAGCAGTTTAGTCATCTCAACTTGCTCAATTTCCACATTATTTATTACAAGATTTAGTTGAGGTTTAGGGTTCAGTGAGTGTTTTGTTCCAAATATAATGCTTTTAGTTTTAGAAATATTTAGGGCTAACTTATTCCTTGCCATCCACTCTCTCTTTGTTGAGTGTTGCAGTCATTTCAGTCGCTGTAGTAGCTGACATGTATAGTGTTGAGTCATCCGCATACAGTCACTCTGGCTTTACTCAAAGCCAGTGGCATGTCGTTAGTAAAAATTGAAAAAAGCAAGGGGCCTAAACAGCTACTCTGGGGAATTCCTGATTCAACTGGATTATATTTGAGAGGCTAGACCATTCAGTGCATTTGGAAAGTATTCAGACCCCTTGACTTTTTCCTTTTTTTTATGTTACAGCCCTATTTTAAAATTGGTTAAATAGAAAATGTTCCCTCATCAATCTGCACATAATAACAAAGTATAAACAGGTTTAGAAATGTTTGCTAATTTATTAAAAACTAATAACACGAATACCTTATTTACATAAGAACTCAGAACCTTTGCTACGAGACTTGAAATTTAGATCAGATGCGTCCTGTTTCCATTGACCATCCTTGAGATGTTTCTATAACTTGACTGGAGTCTACATGTGGTAAATGCAATTGATTGGACATGATTTGGAAAGGCACACACCTGTCGGTCTATATAAGCACAGTTGACAGTGCATATAAGAGCAAAAACCAAGACATACGGTCGAAGGAATTGTCTGTAGAGCTCCGAGACTGGATTGTCTCGAGGCACAGATCTGGGGAAGGGTACCAACAAATGTCTACAGCATTGAAGGTCCCCAAGAACACATTGGCCTCTATCATTCTTAAATGGAAGAAGTTTGGAACCACCAAGACTCTTCCTAGAGATGGGCTCCCGGCCAAACTGAGCAATCGGGGTAGAAGAGCCTTGGTCAGGAAGGTGACCAAGAACCCAACGATCACTAATAGAGCTCCAGAGTTCCTCTGTGGAGATGGGAGAACCTTCCAGAAGGACAACCATCTCTGCAGCACTCCACCAATAAGGCCACTCTTCAGTAAAGGGCACATGACAGCCCACTTGGAGTTTGCCAAAAGGCACCTAAAGACTCTCGGAACATGTGAAACAAGATTCTCTGGTCTGATGACCTGGCACCATTCTGGAGCAGACCTGGCACCATTCTTACACTGAAGCATGGTGGTGGCAGCAGCATCATGCTGTGGGAAGGTTTTTTAGTGGCAGGGAATGGGAGACTAGTCAGGATGAACGGAGCAAAGTATAGAGAGATCCTTGATAAAAACCGAGAACAGGAAAATGACCCTAAGCACACAGCCAAGACAAAGCAGGAGTGGCTTCGGGACAAGTCTCTGAATGTCCTTGAGTGGCCCAGCCAGAGCCCGGACTTGAACCCGATCGAACATCTCAGGAGAGACCTGAAAATAGCTGTGCAGTGACGCTCCCCAATCAACCTGACAGAGTTTGAGAAGATCTGCAGAGAAGAATGGGAGAAACTCCACAAATACAGGTGTGCCAAGCTTGTAGCATCATACCCAAGAAGACTCGAGGCTGTAATCGCTGCCAAAGGTTCAACAAACTACTGAGTAAAGGGTCTGAATACTTACTTAAATGTTATATTTCCCCAAAAAATGTTATATACATTTGCAAATATTTCTTGTTTAGTCATTATGGGATATTGTGTGTCGATTGACGTAGCGTAACAAAATGTGGAAAGAAGTGGTCTGAATACTTCCCGAATGCACTGTATATTGTGTTCCTTAAAGGTTATAGAAAAGATCAGAAACTCAGAACTATAATAAATAGATGCTAATCCTAAATATTTACAGGTTATTGAAAATGTGCTGTTTTAGTATTTCTCCAGTATGTTTCATCAAAGAAAAAGCCTCCACTTCTATCTCAAAGATAATAAAACACTAGAGTAAATTATTAATGTCCGCAAAAACACTACAGTAAATAATACAGTATACCATAATCTGTACTATAAACATTATTTATACTATAGTTAACTGTAAATACAACAGTATAGTACAGTAAATATTACAGTATTAAAGTCCACAAAAAGCTACAGTGAATACTACAGTCAAGTCCACAAAAACACTACAGTGAATGCTATAGTATACTACAATCATGTCCGTAAAAACCAAGCAAAATTCTTGCTTGAGAAATTACCCTTTGCTAAGAAGCCATTTTGTTTCTTTTTGATCATTTTAATTGAAAACAATTACAGTAGGGTACTTAAATTGTTACCCAGAAATGATTTGATATTGCGATTAAAAACGTCTGCATTGGACCTTTAAACTCAAAGTCAACTTGTTTTTACATTGCATTGTTGGTTTTAACTGTATATATTATGTATTTGAGATCACAACAAAAATTACAATACACAAAAATTACAGAAACTGGACTGATTAACTCTGATAGCCCTAGTATATACACATTTTTTTTTATCAAAGATGACAGTACAAAAAAAAGCTTGTTTTCTTTCTTTGTATTATCTTTTACCAGATCTAATATGTTATATTCTCCTACATTAATTTAACATTTCCACAAACTTCAAAGTGTTTCCCTTCAAATGGTATCAAGAATATGTACATCCTTGCTTCAAGTCCTGAACTACAGGCAGTTAGATTTGGATATGTCACTTTAGGCGAAAATTGGAAAAAAAGGGTTGGATACTTAAGAGGTTTTAAGACATGTTTTTACTAGCAGATACTATATAATACTGTATATTCTACAGAAGCCATTATCACACCATAAAATATGCACAATAAACTAAATCGATAATTTTTCAATTCATGTTTATGCTACTCTAATATTATTGTGTACATATACATAATAAATACAATACAGGAACTGGAAAATAACTTTTGTGGAATGCTTAACTTGGGCAGGTGGGACGCGACTGTCCCACCCACGGTTCACACTATTCAACAGCCAGTGAAAAATCAGAGCGCCAAATTCAAAACAACAAAATGTCACAATTCAAAGTTCTCAAACATACGACTATTTTCCACCATTTTAAAGGTACACTTCTCCTTAATGTAACCACATTGTCCGAGGCTTTACGGCGAAAGCATAAAGTTAGATTATGTTAGGACAGGTACAAACAAGAAAAACTACACAGCCATTTTCCAAGCAGGAGAGGGGTCACAAATACCAGAAATTCAGCTAAAATGAAGCACTAACCTTTGACGAACTTCATCAGATGACACTACTAGGACTCAATGTTAGACAATACATGTATGTTTTGTTCGATAAGGTTCATATTTATATCCAAAAACAGCATTTTACATTGGCGCGTGATGTTCAGCAAATATTTTGCCTCCAATACCCCCGGTGAATCAGAACAACAATTTACAAAAATACTCATCATAAACGTTGATAAAATATTAAACTGTTATTCAAAGAATTATAGATAACCATCTCCTTTATGCAACCGCTTTGACAGATTTCAAAAAAGCTTCACGGGGAAAGCACACTTTGCAATAATCTGAGTACGGCGCTCAGAATAATACACCAGACAATACAGATACACGCCATTTTGGAGTCATCTAAAATCATAAATAGCATTATAAATATTCACGTACCTTTGATGATCTTCATCAGAAGGCACTTCCAGGCATCCCAGGTCCACAATAAATGTTGTTTTGTTCGATAAAGTCCATAATCTATGTCCAAATACCTCCTTGTTGTTTGCGCGTTCAGTAAGCTACTCCAAATGTAGGAAGCGCGCCCAAAATTTCACGACGAAAAGTCTAAAAAAAGTTATATTTACGTTCGTTGAAACATGTCAAACATTGTATAGCATCAATCTTTAGGGCCTTTTTAACATAAAACTTCAATAATATTCCAACCGGACGATTCCAATGTCTTGAAAAACGTTTTGGAACACAGCTACCTCATCACGTGAATGCGCGCCACAAAACTCATGTCATTTTCCGAGTCACCAACTTCCCAGCCTTCTTGTTCGCTCTCTGTTCACTGCAGTGGAAGCCTTAGGAAGTGCAAAATGAACCCTAAGTCACTGTGTGTTAGATAGGCAATGACTTGAAAAGACTACAAGCACCAGATTTCCCACTTCCTGGTTGGATATTTCTCAGGTTTTTGCCTGCCATATGAGTTCTGTTATACTCACAGCCATCATTCAAACAGTTTTAGAAACTTCTGAGTGTTTTCTATTCAAATATACTAATAATATGCATATTCTAGTTCCTGGGCCCGAGTAGGAGGCCATTTAATTTGGGAACGTTTTTCATCCGGCTGTGAAAATACTGCCCCCTACCCAAGAGAGGTTAAAGTAATGTGCCAAAGACAAATGTATAAAATATTTTTTTAAATGACTGGAGAAATCCTTAAATCAATCAAGAAAAGCGCAACATCAGCTGTTGAGAAGAACGCAACAGCATGTCAATATTTAGAAATGTTTTATCATATCATTAGGATTTTAAACTGGCTGGTTCGAGCCCTGAATGCTGATTGGCTGACAGCTGTGGTATATCAGATCGTACACCACAGGTATGACAAAACAGTTATTTTTACTTCTCTAATTACGTTGGTAAACAGTTTATAATAGCAATAAGGCACCTCGGGTGTTTGTGATATGCGGCCGATATACCACGGCTAAGGGCTGCGTCCAGGCAATCCACATTGCATTGTGTATAAGAACAGCCCTCAGCGATGGTATATTGGCCATATACCACACCGCCGTGGGCCTTATTGCTACCATAACTAACCCTTGAATTACATGAAGATGAGGTCTCCTTTACATTTTAATTTGTAAATTGACTCATACTCAAAAACACAAATTGGGAATACCACGCTCAGCTCACAATATAATCACAAATCTGTGCATACGCATAGTTAGTAAAAGACAGCCAATATCTGTGTCTTGTAATATTGTACCAAAGTATTTGAATAACAAAATGTATTTATTTATAATATTGATATTATTTACTTCATAAAATACTAAAAAAAAATCCCTTCTGCACAGGTGTGAGTTAGACTTCGATGAGTGCTCATCAGGCCCCTGTGATAACAGAGGCTACTGCCACAACCTCCCCAATGGCTTCCACTGTGACTGTGAGAGCAACTTCTCAGGCAACCAATGTACAGTCGACTGCAGCGAGTTCTACTTTTACCTGGCCCTGGTGTTGTGGCAATACATGTTCCAGTTCATTTCCTACATAATCCTGCACCTTGATGATGATGGCCAGGAGATCGACCAGGAACACTAGCAGATAGGTGCTAACATGGACGATTAGGGTCTATTGGAGCCAACATGTATGACTAGAGGCAATAAATAAATGTAAATAAATAAATATATACGTATATACACTACCAGTCAAACGTTTGTACACACCTACCCATTCAAGTGCTTTTCTTTATTTTTTACTATTTTCTACATTTTAGAATAATAGTGAAGACATAACACATACGGAATTATGTAGTAGCCAAAAAAAAACGTGTTAAACAAATAATATATTTTTTATTTGAGATTCTTCAAAGTAGCCACCCTTTGCAACGATGACAGCTTTGAACACTCTTGGCATTCTCTCAACCAGCTTCATGAGGTAGTTACATGGAATGCATTTCAATTAACAGGTGTGCCTTGTTTAAAGTTAATTTGTGGATTTTTGTTCCTCCTTACTGCGTTTGAGCCAATCAGATGTGTTGTGACAAGACAGGGTGGTACAGTTGAAGTCGGAAGTTTACACACACCTTAGCCAAATACATTTAAACTCAGTTTTTCACAATTCCTGACATTTAATCCTAGTAAAGATTCCCTGTCTTAGGTCAGTTAGGATCACCACTTTATTTTAAGAATGTGAAATGTCAGAATAATAGAGAATTTATTTCAGCTTTTATTTCTTTCATCACATTCCCAATGGGTCTGAAGTTTACATACACTCAATTAGTATTTGGTAGCATTTCCTTAAATTGTTTAACTTGGGTCAAACATTCGGGTAGCTCTCCACAAGCTTCCCACAATAGATTTTGGCCCATTCCTCCTGACAGAGCTGGTGTAACTGAGTCAGGTTTGTAGGCCTCCTTGCTCACACACGCTTTTTCAGTTCTGCCCACACATTTTCTATAGGATTGAGGTCAGGGCTTTGTGATGGCCACTCCAATACCTTGACTTTGTCTTTAAGCCATTTTGCAACAACTTTGAAAGTCTGCTTGGGGTCATTGTTCACTTGGAAGACCAAGCTTTAACTTCCTGACTGATGTCTTGAGATGTTGCTTCAATATATCCAAGTAATTTTCCTACCTCATGCCATCTATTTTGGGAAGTGCACCAGTCCCTCCTGCAGCAAAGCACCCACACAACATGATGCTGCCACCCCCGTGCTTCACGGTTGGGATGGTGTTCTTCAGCTTGCAAGCATCCCCCTTTTTCCTCCAAACATAACAATGGTCATTACGGCCAAACAGTTCTATTTTTGTTTCATCAGACCAGAGGACATTTCTCCAAAAAGTATGATCTTTGTCCCCATATGCAGTTGCAAACTGTAGTTTGGCTTTTTTTTAAATGGCAGTTTTGGAGCAGTGGCTTCTTCCTTGCTGAGCGCCCTTTCAGGTTGTGTCGATATAGGACTCGTTTTACTGTGGATATTGATTTGCACTTTTCGCACCAAAGTACATTCATCTCTAGAAGACAGAATGCGTCTCCTTCCTTGTTGTCCCCAGTCCACCTGACCGTGCTGCTGCTCCAGTCAAATTGAAGACTGAATTAGGCTGCCTGTGTAAAAACAGCCTGCGTGACAGGCATAAGCAACAATGCTTTCACACAAAATCCTCTCAGGCCGTTTACACAGGCAACCTAATTCTGAACGCCTGCCCAATTATTGGCAAAATAGCTTTTGGTCAAAATACCAATTCGTGTAATAAGATCAGAATTGGGCTGCCTGTGTAAACAACATATTGTAAAGTGTCTTGCATGTTTCCCCCACATTTCTATTTGAGCACCTTTACCATGAAGATGGATTAAAACCTAAGAACTTTATCAGGAAATAAAGCACGAACACAGGTTGACAGTTCTGGTTGGAATAACTTTTATTTGATCTGTCTGTAAACAAGGTGATTTATCAATTTATGGCATTTTCCCCCAAACATTTATCAAAATGCATATTTAATAACTTTAACTGAATCCAAATGCATAGGGGAAAGAAAAATCACAAATCAGTGAGAAATGTGTAGTTCTGGACATATTCCACAAAGCCTTTACCGGAGGAAAGTGCCATAGTCCTTGCTGGGGCAGAAGTTAAAAATCTAACTCACTGTAGCAACAGATCAGATATATGTTATGGCACAGGATAGTTTTCTTTGAACGTTTTCACAAGACAACTCACTAGTGTTCTTATTCCAACCAACACCATTTTCCATCAATTTAGTGTAAATACTTTCAATGTTGTTTTTAATATACTGTTAAGTAGTGTGCTGACAGTTGCTGATACATCTTTGATGAGTAGAGCACAAGGCAATTCATTCAAAGAGTTTTGCCCAGCAGAGCTTGGGTTTACAGTCATTCACTAAGAATACACTCATTACCAGTTGTCAAATGAGACTGCAATTTCATCTGTTAACAAATTAGCAGTAAATCAATACGTTTCTAAGTAATCTAAAGAAGCAGTAAGTGTTTTAAAGCCTTCTGAAGTATAGTGTCTAATGACTGACAAATGAGGCCAACAATCTTTCACAATGGTTTGAAGGTTTTCTGAAAATCACCCTGACAGACAATTGGTCCTATGGAAAAAAAAAAAAAAAAAAAACATGGTTTGTAGGGACGATACACTGCGCAATGTCAGCAGCGTGAAATAAAATTGCAGGAGCTGGCATATCCTAGATATGTGCCTGAGCTATTGCAAAGATGGAATGTCCATGGGGACTTTAAGACGTATTGAAGGTTCATGGGAGGAATATATATATTTTTTTAAACTCAGCAATGCTGATCTTATCTGCCATTACGCTCAAACAATATTCCAACACCACATCAATGACTTGTAAGACCACATTCAAGTTACAACAGCAAAAGCATTTGATGGAAGATAATGCAACCTAAAAAAAAAAGTTAAATCAAGAGTGAGTGGGCTGACTCAGCTGGGGGGTTTCAAAGTGTATGTTTAGAGGATTATGCTGGAGGATATCTTTACCTTAATGATGTATGTATCAAATACGAATGCAAGGAGGACTGAATTAAAATAACATTTCTGGATGGAATATAAAGGTTTGGGAAAGGCAAGGAAAGAAGTTCTGTATACTAAAAGATATGCATGCAACTTTCAAACCCTGACATGCTGAGGAAAGGAGACCACACCAGACGGTCATCGCTTCAAAATTCTGAAAAGGCATTTTCATTTTCCAATTGCGAAGTATTTGTTTATACAAGCCAAGTCCAAATTTGGTATACAATTGAATTATATTTTTATGAATTTCTTTGCACATTTCCCTTTTGGTAAATATACATTTCAACCATTTCTGATGAACATGCTCTTACTTTAGTGTCAGAAATAGGGTACATAGTGTTAATGCTCTGAGAAAGAATGGTGAGGAAAAGGGACAAAAAAAATGATTTAACAAAAAATAAATCAAAGGGTGTACATAAAAATGGAACTGGGGAATAGTACCAATGTGTCTGCTAACTAATCCTCAAAGTACTGTCAACACAATGGAGGTGAGTTAAGATGGATGGGTAGAGGCTGCTTCAAGATCCAGACTTCCTCAGGTACTCAGCCATGGTAAATGCTTTCTTGTTGAGCTGTCCACCATGGACCCCTTCCTTTCCCATGACTAAAACTAATGCTGGAGCACACAAGGAAACAAAAAGAAAATTGAACAAAATTGAAAATAAGTCTTTTTCCCCACTAAGAGAAGGGATAAAAGTGACATAGGATGTTCCCACCACGACCATTACTCTTCATTGCTATTAAAGTTTCCACGACATTTGACTGTTTGCAGAAGAAATCTTAAAAGCAATATTTATTCTCTTCTTTTTGTCCCTCAATTTTAACTAAGCAAGCTTGGTGACACTAGAACCCAGAATCCCTCAAGTATTTTGCCATTGAGTATGCCTTCTTATTCAATCCGCCTCCGTGGACCCCTTCTTTGCCCATTACAAGAACCAAGACTGAAAGAGAAGAAAGGAAAATGGAAAAGTTTAGAGTATTAAGGAGGTTAAAGGAAAGGCAGTCAAGTGAAGGAAAGGTTAGTAACAAAATGGAGGTGTACAGTTGGCATAACTGAAAAAAAAGTTATTACAGGGAAGAGCATGCTTGCAGGGAAATACCCATAAAACCTTTGTCAGTGGTCAAAACACCTACAATACTACAGCCAACTATTATGGTATGATTTATCCTTTTTGTAGGAGCAAATAAAGTATTTACTATAAGTTCTAAAGCGTTACATTAAACCAAGTAGAGAGTAATTCCAGAGAAATCTATCCTTCACAAGTTCACTGAATACTTGCATACAAGTTCAATGCACACTTGCAAATGTTGAGGATAAATGTTTTTAGAAACTGGTCAACTGTACAGACGCCAGGTAAAAGCCAAATTGCCTCTAAAAGGGCAAGTCAAAAAGATTTATGCCCCTTGGGAGTGTATGCAATGTGAGGCACAGGCAAGGCTCGATAATCTCTGGTTTATTAGGCTACTTTTATCAGGGTCATCATAACCACTGCAGACCACCTGGTTTACTACACACACGACTTTCCATCTGAAGAGTAATGGTGAGGGATGTGTGTGGTGTTTTTAGAGCCACTTCTTCACTGGCACCCGAGTCAGGATTATTAGTGATGTTAGAGAAGTGTCACAGGGAGATTGGACAGTCACCTACCATTTCTCTTCATAACACTTGTTGCCATCTTGCCCAAAAACATTTGAGCCCGAATATTATTAATTCATGTAGCATTTCAAAACGTGACAGACTGACTTAAACAGAAGTCAATGGACTGCTAGTTTATCCAAAATTAAGCAGGCTACAGACCCATACTGCTTGCATACAAGTCTAGCGTGCCAAAATGTGAAGAGACATTGTAGGCTACTGTCCAGAGTGACAAGATGGCTAGGAATAATGTAGGCATTAAACAGACTACCCAAAGCATGCAGCTAAAATGTTAGTGAGGTTGACAACCACCCAATAGTTAAGGAGCAGCTTAAGAAAATAATCAAAGGTAAAGACCCTCAGAGTTGTTGATTAGACTCAGGTGATGACAGACAGTCAGAGTAAGAGCTCAGACACACCAGAGTTAGCTGACCAAGAGCACTTAGCGCCTCAAAGTAATTTGTGAGCCCGAGTGCACACCGATTTTACATGTAGCATCTGCGAAAAATGTCAGGAGCCAGAAATCTACAGCACATTGAACGATCGGCATACCAACTCTAGATCAACATTCTGTGCGATGTGCGCAAGCCTTAAGGAGCACAAAGGCAGATTGACTTAGTAGGTAAACCTTGGCTTCTTGTTTCTTTTCTCATGCCATTTCTGAACCTCAACTCAATACACTAAATAGAATGAAGCCTAACGCACCATTAGCATTTCGCAAACAAAGTATGGATCCAAGGAATAACATGAACTTTGCCACAATGGACACATCTTGCCGACCAGTGAGGAAATTTAACAGCTCTCCAATTTCTGTCTGATGTGGCTTACAATGTCATACCTTAAATTGTACACATTGTCTAAATTGATGGAACAAATGCACACTTCCCTCTGCAATATTTCATGCTCAGACTAACAATAATATATTCTGCTGTTTTTTGTATTTTATACAACAACAAAAAAAACTGCATATACTATATGGGAACAGAGAGCATTAGAGAATAAATAATCACCAACAATCTGCAAGATGCTTGCATTGATTAAGGACAGCCACTTCAGTATATTATAGCAACAAATACATCCTAGAATGTTGCAATACCTGAATTTATTTTGGTTACCACTATAAAAAAAAGAAGTGGTCACCCTTTACCTTTGCCAGCTTTGCCTACAGTAATGTTGTATGTTGGCTCTCCTCCTTGACTCTTTGTCCTGATGTCCATTGTCCAGTCCCCTTCATTATGGAGGCTGTCTCTGATGACGGAGCACTTCTTGGAACCCAAGGCCATGCCGTTGGTGAAGAAGCTAGTCCTGTCCTTCCCAATGAGGACATCAATTTCTTGAGGCTGAAAAACAGTGGTAGTAGACAGAAAGTTAATGCAGACATGTTACGCTTAGAAATGACGTGCACCACTAAAAGCTTCTATGGAATGGGGTGCTCATCTGGGTTTAAGTCATATTTTAAAGGGCGACGGCATCTCCCGAAAAAGAGCACAACAGAAGTATTCTAATGCACAAGTGATCTTTTATTAATTTAAGAAAGCTGCAAACCGCAACCTGTCTTAGTCAAATCTTGATTTTATTGGTGGGTGTGGCACCACTTATTAATAAGTGGTGACCCTTTCATAACACACAGCTGTAGTAATCACAGGCGTGTTCATGTTTGCCAAAATTGATTTGTTAATTTATAAAGTTTGAAGGGGAGTATGAATGGTACTTTTGAACCAGTGGCGGTCAGTGACTTTTAAGACGAGGGGTGAAGATTTGTTTTTCTTCACGAGCATGTCCATATTTCTATTACAGCATATTGTATGGCTGTCAGTCATATTCTAGTCATTCAGTTCAATGTAACATCAAAGTTTACAACGAAGCTGCACAGGTTGAAAGAAATATTTGAGGTGATAGACAGTGACACATTCAATACCCGCCGTGCACTCTTGCCTGCATCTAGCTAATCTAGGGTGTAATCAGTCCAACAATTGCAAACAAGTTCTATCGGACAAATGCCGGTATATTTATCTCAGTTTCGTTTGCTACCATTTAAGACCCCCCTCCCCCCAGAATCGGCAGAATGACTACACCCCTGATCACATGTAAATACAGATACTTCCATTGCAAAATATAGCTCTCTTGCTTCTCCTTCATGTAAGATATGAATTGGTTCAAAACTGTTCAACTATCGTCTTTCTCTGAGTCAACTACTCACTAGCTGTAGCTTATGCTTTCAGTACTAGATTCATTCTCTGATCCTTTGATTGGGTAGACAACATGTCAGTTCATGCTACAAGAGCTCTGACTGGTTGGAGGAAGTCCTACGGAAGTTGTCATAATTACTGTGTATTTCTATGGAAGGGGTAAGAACCATGAGCCTCCTAGGTTTTGTATTGAAGTCAATGTACCCAGGTGCTACCCTACAGAGTGCTATTGAGGCTACTGTAGACCTTCATTGCAAAACAGTGTTTTCATTCTTTGGTGACATGTGAATATATTTTGTATAGTTTTAACTATATGTTTTACTCTTTTTTTGAAATTCACTGATGGTCCTCCCCTTCTTGCTCTGGGGAGCCTCTAACACATGACGAATTACCAGTTGGTTTGATTACACCTGAGGAATAATGTGGAAGTAGTACAGCATTTAGCTAATCTGATTTCAAAATGCAATAGCTAGTTGCAAACTAATCTAGGTAGTTAGCAAGTTTACCCATTGTGGATGAGATAGGGAGCAGCCATCTTGGTCCTGATTTGAGCAAAACGTTTAAGCATTCTTTCAGCTAGCTAGTTAAGAAAATAGCTAGCTACCAATTACATTTACTTATCCAGCTAGTTAGATATTATAAAATGTTTAAATATATGCACAATTATTGGCTAGCGTCTCCAATTTTAAACATTAGGTAGCCAACTTGGCTATTAGCCAAATAACTTTACTACAAGTAGTAAGCAACTAACGTTAGCTAGCGGCTTCAAATGTTTATTCGTGTATGCTAGCTAACGTTGGCAAGACAAGTCTTAACAATTTACTTACCTAGCCAACTAACGATAGTTGGCTATTGGCTAAGCTAGCCTAGTAGTGGGTCGAATATGGCTCTGACGTTAGCTAGCTAGCCAACGACACTCATTCATTGTGTCTAACGTCGGCAAGCAGACTGCTAGTACAATACGCTACTTAACATTGATAGCAGCCAGAAAATGTTGCATAATTGGCATTCGAGTAGTTGCCTGGTTAAATTCACATCAGTTTAAGTTCAATACTATTGGCCAACAAGTCAGTGCACCAATTTGACGTTAGCAATAGCAAACTAGCTTGCTGACTTATCGACTTTGCTGGCCAAACGGGGATGTGCGGTGAAGCTAACTAGCTAACGGAAGCTAGCTACTGTATTAGTTAACTGGCTAACATTAGGTAGCAAGCTCATTCTTTGCTAGGTCCGGCGAGGTTGTGATTCTCAGGCAGCATTCATTCTGATTCAGACAAATATCCACTAGTGGCATTCATACATATATATATAAAAATTGGTTTCCCTTTCATTTCTTACCGTTATGTTGCTAAAAGTACCACCGGCATGTGCTGCCCAAACGTATTTGGCGTCCGTATAACCAACAATGGCGGAATCCTGACAGCTGCCGTCGGCCATCAGGTTATCCACGTAGCTTTGCCAAGACATTTTTGAATTTGTTAAAGTATACAGCTTCCTACGCACTCAAAGATGTAGTTTCTAGGACAAGACCTTTACAGCCACTGCTTACGGGTCAATTTAGTGTCTCCAACTATAGCTACCCCCACTTCGACGTTCACACACGTCTTGGCTCGGGCAGGAAAGAAAGCCAATGTAATCATGCAGCGGCTGAGCGTAGTCAGTATCAGATCCCTCCGCACAATGTGCTCACTGGTACTATATACTTAAAGGGGCAGAATCATTTTTTACAATGTCCTCACGGTTTTGCAACGCTTTGGATTATAGTACTTATGTGATTTGTGTAATATTCTTCTCGAAACTATATTGTGAGATAAATTGAGGAATGAATAGACAGGGTGAGTGTCTATAGAACATTGCTGCAGTAAAGCAACATCTTTCATGATTTGAGGACCTCTGTATTTCAGACAATATTGTAACAACTCTTGCATACCTATGGGATCGTTACAATCTTTTTAACGGGAGAAGTGTTTAGTAAATTGCCCAGGTTCGAGACCCATATGAAGGGTCGGATCTAGCCTTTTGGCTGCTCTTAGCAAGGTGTTTTTAATTTCTTGCAATTCTACACATTTTGCCATTGGAAATATAGAAAATGTTGCAAGTTTTCTGCAATTGTACACATTTTACCATGGGGAGGAGATAGCAATTTGAGTTACAGCTCATTTCCTGCAATCATACCCATTTTGGAATGACTTACGGCATGTAAGGAGAAAGAGACAGAAGAGGTATCATAGATGGAGATCGGGGTGCCTTGAGTGGCTAATCTGCCTTTGCCATCGGTCCTATTGGCCAATGTGCAATCGCTGGACAATAATTTGGACGAACTAAAAGCACATATATCCTACCAACGGGACATTAAAAACTGTAATATCTTATGTTTCACCGAGTCGTGGCTGAACGAAGACATGAATAACATACAGCTGGTGGGTTATACACTGTATCAGCAGGATCGAACAGCAGCCTCTGGTAAGACAATGTCTATGTATATTTGTAAACAACAGCTGGTGCACGATATCAAAGGAAGTCTCTAGGTTTTGCTAGCCTGAGGTAATCTCCTGAGTGGCGCAGCGGTCTAAGGCATTGCATGTCATTACAGTCCCTGGTTCGAATCCAGACTGTATCACATCCAGCCGTGATTGGGAGTCCCATAGGGTGGCGCACAATTGGCCCAGCATAGGCTGCCATTGTAAATAAGAATTTGTTCTGAACTGACTTGCCTAGTTAAATAAAGGTTAAATCAAATTAAAAAATCCCATGATAAGCTGTAGACCACACTATCTACTTAGAGAGTTTTCTTCTGTATTTTTCGTAGCTGTCTACATACCACCAGAGACTGATGCTGGCACTAAGACCGCACTCAATGAGCTGTATGCCGCCATAAGCAAACAGAGAAACGCTCATCCAGAGGCGGTGCTCCTAATGGCCGGGGACTTTAATGCAGGAAAACTTAAATCTGTTTTACCTCATTTCTACCAGCATGTTAAATGTGCAACCAGAGGTAAAAATACTCTAGACCACCTTTACTCCACACACAGAGACGCCTACAAAGCTCTCCCTCGCCCTCCATTTTGCAAATCTGACCATAATTCTATCCCCCTGATTCCTGCTTACAAACAAAAATTAAAGCAGGAAGCACAAGTCACTCGGTGAATAAAAAACTGGTCAGACGAAGCAGATGCTAAGGTACAGGACTATTTTGCTAGCACAGACTGGAATATGTTCCGGAATTCTTCCGATGGCAATAGGAGTACACCGCATCAGTCACTGGCTTCATCAATAAGTGCATCGATGATGTCCCCCCCCCCGTCCCCCCCGTCCCCCGTCCCCCACAGTGACTGTACGTTCATACCCCAACCAGAAGCCATGGATTACAGGCAACATCCGCACTGAGCTAATGGGTAGAGCTGCTGCTTTCAAGGAGCTTATAACAAATCCCCCTATGCCCTCCGACGAACCATCAAACAGGCAAATTGTCAATACAGGACTAAGATCGAATCGTACTACACCGGCTCTGACGCTCGTTGGATGTGGCAGGGCTTGCAAACTATTACAGACTACAAAGGGAAGCACAGCCGAGAGCTGCCCAGTGACACAAGCCTACCAGACGAACTAAATTACTTCTATACTTTTTTTCGAGGCAAGTAGCACTGAAACATGCATGAGAGCATCAGCTGTTCCCGGACGACTGTGTGATCACGCTCTCCACAGCCGATGTGAGTAGACCTTTAAACAGGTCAATATTCACAAGGCTGCAGTGCCAGAAGGATTACCATGACGTGTACTCCGAGCATGCACTGACCAACTGGCAAGTGTTTTCACTGACATTTTCAACCTCTCGCTGTCTGAGTTTGTAATACCAACATGTTTCAAGCAGAGCACCATAGTCATCTGTAACCAAGAACACTAAGGTAACCTGTCTAAATTATTATCGCCACATACTGTAGCACTCACATCTGTAGCCATGAAATGCTTTGAAAGTCTGGTCATGGCTCACATCAACACCATTATCCCAGAAACCCTAGACCCACTTAATTTGCATACCGCCCCAACAGATCCACAGATGACGCAATCTCTATTGCACTCCACACTGCCCTTTTCACACCTGGACAAAAGGAACACCTATGTGAGAATGCTATTTACATTTACATTTAAGTCATTTAGCAGACGCTCTTATCCAGAGCGACTTATTCATTGACTACAGCTCAGCGTTCAACACCATAGTGCCCTCAAAGCTCATCACTGAGCTAAGGACCCTGGGACTAAACACCTCCCTCTGCAACTGGATCCTGGACTTCCTGACAGGATACCCCCACGTGGTAAGGGTAGGTAACAACACATCTGCCACACTGATCCTCAACACGGGGGCTCATCAGGCGTGCATGCTCAGTCCCCTCCTGTCCTACCTGTTTATTCATGACTGCATGGCCAGGCACGACTCCAACACCATCATTAAGTTTGCCTATGACACAACAGTGGTAGGCCTGATCACCGACAACTATGAGACAGCCTATAGGGACCTGGCCGTGTGGTGCAAGGACAACAACCTCTCCCTCAATGTGATCAAGACAAAGGAGATGATTGTGGACAACAGGAAAAGGAGGACCGAGCACGCCCCTATTCTCATTGACGGGCAGGTTGAGAGATTCAAGTTCCTTGGCGTCCACATCACCAACAAACTAATATGGTCCAAGCACACCAAGAGAGTCGTGAAGAGGGCACGACAACCTATTCCCCCTCAGGAGACTGAAAAGATTTGGCATGGGTCCTCAGATCCTCAAAAGGTTATAGAGCTGCACCATCGAGAGCATCCTGATGGGTTGCATCACTGCCTGGTATGGCATCTGCTCGGCCTCTGACCGCAAGGCACTGTAGAGGGTAGTGTGTACGGCCCAATGCATCACTGGGGCCAAGCTTCCTGCCATCCAGGACCTCTATACCAGGTGGTGTCAGAGTAAGGCCCTAAAAATTGTCAAAGACTCCAGCCACCCTAGTCATAGACTGTTCGCTCTGCTACCGCACGGCAAGCGGTACCGGAGCGCCAAGTCTAGGTCCAAGAGGCTTCTAAACAGCTTTTACCCCCAAGCCATAAGACTCCTGAATATCTAATCAAATGGCTACCCAGACTATTTGCACTGCCCCCCCTACCCTCCTTTACGCTGCTGCTACTCTCTGTTATTATCTATGCATAGTCAATTTAATAACTCTACCTTCATGTACATATTACCTCAATTACCTCGACTAACCGGTGCCCCCGCATATTGACTCTGTACCGGTACCCCCTGTATATAGCCTTGCTATTGTTATTTTACTGCTGCTCTTTAATTATTTGTTACATTTATTTCTTATTTTTTAGGTATTTTTCTTAAAACTGCATTATTGGTTAAGGGCTTGAAAGTAAACATTTCACTGTAAGGTCTACACGTGTTGTATTCGGCGCATGTGACAAGTAACATTTTATTTGATTTAATATGATATCTGAGTGAAAATGACTAATAAAACCAATGTTGGCCCCCTGGAGGTAAGGGACCCTGCATCCCAGGTCGGGATTTGTCCATGCCCATGATTAATACAAGTTTAGATGGCTGGCTAGACTAACTACTTGTCACACCCTGATCTGTTTCACCTGTCTTTGTGATTGTCTCCACCCCCCTCCAGGTGTCACCCATCTTCCCCATTATCCCCTGTGTATTTATACCTGTGTTCTCTGATTGTCTTTTGCCAGTTTGTCAAGTCAACCAGAGTTTTTTGTCTCAGCACCTGCTTTTCCCAGTCTCTCTTTTTCTCACCCTCCTGGTTTTGACTCCTGCCTGTTCTGACTCTAAACCTGCCTACCTGCACCTTTGCCCCACATCTGGATTAATGACCTCTGCCTACTCTGAGCCTGCCTGCTGTGCAGTACCATTGCTCCACCTCTGGTTTACTGACCCTTGCCTAAATTTGACCTGTCTAGTGCCTGCCCCTGTTGGATTATTAAACCATTGTTAATTCGACGTTCTGGGACTTACCTGCATACCTGATATTACCAGTCTAAAAATTGTTAGCTGACATGGCTAATTGAGTGACTGTCAGTGGCTGATATTACAAGAGAAACTGCTGATGCACCACCAAATTTCAAAATTGCACCTGGTGTATTCTACTATTCTTACACTCAATAGTAAGTTCCTTAAACATTTAAGAATAGTATATACAGTACTAGTCAAAGGTTTGGACATACAGTTGAAGTCGGAAGTTTACATACACTTAGGTTGGAGTCAATAAAACCCCAAAACAAAAGAGCGAGGAGTACCTCATATAAATAACACACTCGCCCAATGATTAACCCACGGGACGAGACCTGTAATCATCTGCGGAATCCACAATGGCACGAAAGCCAAAACACACAGCACAGGTGCTCATACCCACCAACGAACATTTTAACAAAAATCGACAGCCCAATGGAAACCAAAGGGCACGTATACTAATCAGTGGGAATAGGGAACAGGTATGCGTAATGAAAGTTCCAGAGGGATCCGTGACAGTACCCCCCTCCCAGACGCACTGCACCAGCAGCGCAACGACACCGGCCTCGAGGACAATCACAGGAACGCAGTGCGGGTCGATCAGGACCCGATGCAGCTGCCGAAGTTGCGTCGTCATCGGACGGGCCAGTTGCCGATGCCGAAGTTGAGTCGAACGGACCAGTAGCAGTGGCGTTGGATGGACCGGTTGTGGCGGCGTCGGACGGGCCAGTTGTGGCTGCTGAAGTGGCGGAGTCGGACGGACCCGTTGTGGCAACGTCGGATAGCCCAGTTGCAGCTGCCGAAGTTGCGGCGGCGCCGGATGGACCAGTCACAGCGTCGTCGGATGGGCCATTCTCGCTGTCTCCCTTAATGGTCGATTATTCTGTAACGTTGGTATGAATGATTCGGGAGACAGGCGCAGGAATGCGTAATAGTTTTTTTTATTAAGCCCAAATTACTGGGACGAAGACCAAACAAACACGTAACAAAACACAGGGTAGAAACCCAAAACAAAACAGCGAGGAGTACCGCGAATAAAAAGCACACTTGCACAATGATTAACCCATGAGACGAGACCCGTAATCATCTGCGCAATCCACAATAGCACGAAAGCCAAAACACACAGCACAGGTGCTCACACGCACCAACAGACATTGTAACAATAATCGACAGCCCAATAGACACCAAAGGGCACATATATACAAATACTAATCAGTGGGAATAGGGGACAGGTGTGCGCAATGAAAGTTCCAGAGGGATCTGTGACAGGACCCCCCCCCCCTCCCCGACGCACTGCACAGCAGCGCAACAACACCGGCCTCGAGGACGATCACAGAAACGCAGTGCGGGTCAATCAGAACCCGATGCTACTGCTGAAGTTGCGTCGTTGTTCGACGGGCCAGTTGTCGCTGCCAAAGTTGCGGCGGCGTCAGACGGACCAGTAGCAGTGGCGTTGGACGGACCAGTTGTGGCGGCGTCGGACGGACCAGTAGCAGTGGCATTGGACGGACCAGTTGTGGCGGCGTCGGACGGGCCAGTTGTGGCTGCTGAAGTGGCGGCATTGGACGGACCAATTGTGGCGACGTTGGATGGCCCAGTTGCAGCTGCCCGAAAATGATGTCATGGCTTTAGAAGCTTCTGATAGGCTAATTGACATCATTTGAGTCAATTGGAGGTGGACCTGTGGATGTATTTCAAGGCCTACCTTCAAACTCAGTGCCTCTTTGCTTGACATCATGGGAAAATCTAAAGAAATCAGCCAAGACCTCAGAATGATTTTTGTAGAGCTCCACAAGTCTGGTTCATCCTTGGGAGCAATTTCCAAATGCCTGAAGGTACCACGTTCATCTGTACAAACAATAGTACGCAAGTATAAACACCATGGGACTACGCAGCCGTCATACTGCTCAGGAAGGAGACGCATTCTGTCTCCTAGAGATGAACGTACTTTGGTGCGAAAAGTGCAAATCAATCCCAGAACAACAGCAAAAGACCTTGTGAAGATGCTGGAGGAAACAGGTACAAAAGTATCTATATCCACAGTAAAACTAATCCTATATCGACCTAACCCGAAAGGCCGCTCAGCAAGGAAGAAGCCACTGCTCCAAAACCGCCATAAAAAAGCCAAACTGCGGTTTGCAACTGTACTTGGGGACATAGATTGTACTTTTTGGAGCCGAAGAACACCATCCCAACCGTGAAGCATGGAGGTAGCAGCATCACTTTGAGATATCAGCTGATGTAAGAAGGGCTTTATAAATAAATTTGATTTGATGTTGTTGTGTGCTTTGCAGCAGGAGGGACTGGTGCACTTCCCAAAATAGATGGCATCATGAGGAAGTAAAATTATGTGGATATATTGAAGCAACATCTCTAGACATCAGTCAGGAAGGCCTACAAACCTGACTCAGTTACACCAGCTCTGTCAGGAGGAATGGGCCAGAATTCACCCAACTTATTGTGGGAAGCTTGTGGAAGGCTACCCAATACGTTTGACCCAAGTTAAACAATTTAAAGGCAATGCTACCGAATACTAATTGAGTGTATATAGACTTCTAACCCACTGGGAATGTGATGAAAGAAATAAAAGCTGAAATAAATCATTCTCTCTATTATTCTGACATTTCACATTGTTAAAATAAAGTGGTGATCCTATTTTACCTAAAACAGGGAATGTTTACGAGGATTAAATGTCAGGAATTGTGAAAAACTGAGTTTAAATGTATTTGGCTAAGGTGTATGTAAACTTCCGACTTCAACTGTATATACAAATACTTAATATGGGGAATATGGGACAGGTGTGCGCAATAAAAATTTCAGAGGGATCCATGACAAAGCAAACGCTTATGTCGCTTATGCCTGGAACCGACCCTGCCTATATGGTCCATTGCACAGTTGCTTTTTGCTACATTGTGTCCCAATCGGATGACAGACCTGTAAAGTCTATGGAGAGATGTGTACACATGTCATGAGGAACTTTAGCTACAGATTGTTGAACCAGATAATGTGATTTAACCAAATATTTTTGGTATCTATTAGTGGGAGTTAGAGGTTAGGTACTGTTTGGTTAGGCACAGAACCTTTTCGACCCACCTTAACTTGGCGGTAATATCTTCGTTCTCAATTCGGCCAAACATGTGTCTTCTAAAATGTCTGTGTCCAGTTTCAGGTGGTGCGTTTGAATTTATAAAATGCTCTGTTATTAAAATGTTTTTTTTTTTTGCTCCATGAAGTAATCCAACAATGTGTACGCCGCCATCTTGTCTATTGTCTATTTCTTCTCTCATTGATTTAGACAGGTGGTCTACCCCATAGATTTAGACAGGTGGTCTACCCCATAGTGCCCCATGTCATGATGACATACTTGTCTCGATCAATGAGAGAAGATTTGAAGTAGACAAGATGACGGCGTACACATTGTTGGATTACATGGAACTAAACTTTTATTTATTTTAATAACGGAGCATTTTCTAATTTCAAACGCACCACTGTGCTTTGGTGTATTCCGTTTCTTTTTATATAAAAAAAACTCCCTAGTCCTTGCTGATGACAAGCATACCCATAACATTATGCAGTCATAAACATGCTTGAAAATATGAGTGGTACTCAGTGATGTGTTGTGTCGGATGTGCCCCAAACATAACGCTTTATATTCATTTTTTGCAGTATTACTTAAGTGCCTTGTTGCAAATAGGATAAATGTTTTGGAATATTTGTATTCTGTACATGCTTCCTTACTTTCACTCTGTAATTTAAGTTAGTAGAGTAACTACAATGTTGTTGATCCATCCTCAGTTTTCTCATTTCACAACCATTCAACTCTGTAACTGTTTTGAAATAACCATTGGCCTCATGGTGAAATATCTGAGCAGTTTCGTTCCTCTGCGGCAACTGAGATAAAGAAGGATGCCTGTATCTTTGTAGTGACTGGGTGTATTGACACACCATCCAAAGTCTAATTAATAACTTCACCATGCTCAAAGGGATATTCAGCATCAACATTTTTTTTAATCAATTTGTGTCCTTCTTTGCAAGGCATTGAAAAACCTCCCTGGTCTTTATGGTTGAATCTGTACTTGAAATTCGCTACTCAATTGAGGACCTTACAGATAATTGTATGTGTGGGGTACACAGATGGGTAGTCATAAAAAAATCATGTTAACCACTATTATTGAACACAGAATGAGTCCATGCAACTTATTATGTGATTTGTTAAGCACATTTTTATTCCTGAATTTATTTAGGCTTGCCATAACAAAGGGGTTGAATACTTATTGACTCAGGACATTTCAGTATTTATTTTAAAATATATATATATTTTACCCGCTTTTTCTCCCCAATTTCAATCTTGCCTCATCGCTGCAACTCCCCAACGGGCTCGGGTGACGAAGGTCAAGTCATGCGTGCTCCTTAACACCCGCCCACTTAACCCAGAAGCCAGCCGCACCAATGTGTCAGAGGAAACACCTTTCAACTGATGACTGAGGTCAGCCTACAGGCGCCCGGCCGCCACAAGGAGTCGCTAGAGCGCGATGATCCAAGTAAAGTACCCCCGACTAAACCCTCCCCTAACCCGCCAATTGTGCGCCGGCTCTGTAGTGATGCCTCTAGCCTTTGACCGCTGCGCCACTTGGGAGGCTCAGACATTTCAGCTTTTTATTTTTTATGAATTTTCTACAAACAAAATTCCACTACTCAATTTTAAATTCAGGCTGTAACACAACAAAATGTGGAAAAGTTAAGGGGTGTGAATACTTTTTGAAGGCACTGTAAGTCCTTAGTGATGTGGACACCGTGGACCTTGAAGCTCTCAACCTGCTCCTGTACAGCCCTGTTGATGTGAAGCTGATCGTGAAGTCCACGAACTCCCTGACGTTCAGGGAGAGGAGGTTGTTGTCCTGGCACCACACTGCCAGGTCTCTGACCTCCTCCCTATAGGCTGTCTCATCGGTGATCAGGCCTACCACCGTTGTTGGAGTCGTGCACGTCCACACAGTCCTGAGTGAACAGGGATTACAGGAGGGGACTAAGCACACACCACTGAGGGGGGACTAAGCACACACCACACGCCCTCGTGTTGAAGGTCAGCGTGGCGGCTGTGTTGTTGTCTACCCTCACCACCTAGGGGCGGCCCGTCAGGAAGTCCATGATCCAGTTGCAGAGGGAGGTGTTCAGTCCCTGGGTCCTTAGATTAGTGATGCGCTTGGAGGGCACTATGGTGTTGAACGCTGCACTTTAGTCAATGAACATCATTCTTACGTAGGTATTTCATGGCTACAGATGTGAGTGCTACAGTATGTGGCGAAAGTAATTTAGACAGGTTACCTTAGCGTTCTTGGGGACAGGAACTATGGTGGTTGAACATGGTTGAACATGTCAGTGAAGACACTTGCCAACTGGTCAGCGCATGCTCCAAGTACGCGTCCTGGCAATCTGTCTGGCCCTGCGGCCTTGTGAATGTTAATCTGTTTAAAGGGGTTACTCACATCATCCGGAACAGCTGGTGCTCTCATGCATGGTTCAGCATTGCTTGACTCGAAGCAACCATAGTAGGCATTTTGACAGTGTCAGAGCCGGTGTAGTAGGATTTGATCTTAGTCCTGTATTTACGCTTTGCCTGTTTGATGGCTCGTCGGAGGGCGTAGCGGGAGTTCTTATAAGCGTCCGGATTAGTGTCCTGCTCCTTGAAAGCGGCAGCTCCAGCCTTTAGTGCAGATTTTCCTTGTAATCCATGGCTTCTGGTTGGGATATGTACGTACGGTAACTGTGGGGATGAATTCGTCGATGCACTTATTAATGAAGCCGGTGACTGATGTGTGTCTTCTGATCCGGACGCTGATGTGTGTCTTCTGATCCCTCCTGTCTCAGCCTCCAGTATTTATGCTGCAGTAGTTTATGTGTCGGGGGGCTAGGGTCAGTCTGTTACATCTGGAGTATTCTCTTGTCTTATCCGGTGTCCTGTGTGAATTTAAATATGCTTTCTCTAATTCTCTCTTTCTCTCTTTCTTTCTTTCTCTCGGAGGACCTGAGCCCTAGGACCATGCCTCGGGACTACCTGGCATGATGACTCCTTGGTGTCCCCAGTCCACCTGGCCATGCTGCTGCTCCAGTTTCAACTGTTCTGTCTGCGGCTACGGAACCCTGACCTGTTCACCGGACGTGCTTGTTGCACCCTCAAAAACTACTCTGATTATTATTATTTGACCATGCTGGTCATTTATGAACATTTTAACATCTTGACCATGTTCTGTTATAATATCCACCCGGCACAGCCAGAAGAGGACTGGCCACCCCTCATAGCCTGGTTCCTCTCTAGGTTTCTTCCTAGGTTTTTGGCCTTTCTAGGGAGTTTTTCCTAGGGAGTTTTTCCTAGCCACCGTGCTTCTTTCACATGCATTGCTTGCTGTTTGGGGTTTTAGGCTGGGTTTCTGTACAGCACTTTGAGATTTCAGCTGATATACGAAGGGCTATATAAATACATTTGATTTGATTTGATTTGATGTGGTAAACTCCTCAATGGCATCGGAAGAATCACGGAATATATTCCAGTCTGTGCTTGCAAAACGGTCCTGTAATTTAGCATTCGCTTCATCGAACCACTTCCGTATTGAGCTGGTACTGGGTACTTACAAGTTTTTCTTGTAACCAGGAATCAGGATGATAGAGTTATGGTCAGATTTGCCAAATGGAGGGTGAGGGAGAGCTTTGTATGCGTCTCTGTGTGTGTAATAAAGGTGATTTAGAGTTTTTTGACTGTTGTTCCACAGCTCATTGAGTGTGGTTTTAGTGCCAGCATCGGTTTGTGGTGGTAAGTAAACAGCTACGAAAATACAGATGAAAACTCTCTTGGTAAATAGTATTGTCTACAGTTTCTCATGAGGTATTGTAACTCAGGTGAGCAGAACCTAGAGACTTCCTTAATATTAGAGATTGCGCACCAGATGTTGTTAACATAGAGACACACAACACCCCCCTGACTTTGCCTGACGCTGCCATTCTGTCCTGCCGATGTATTGAAAAAAAAGCTAGATTTATATTTTCCATGTCCTTGTTCAGCCACGGCTCAGAGAAACATAGGATATTACAGTTCTTCAGATCTAGTTGATAGGATAGTCATGAATGGAGCTCGTCCATTTTATTCTCAAGTGATTGCACGTTCGCCAATAGAATGAAGGTTGGTAGATGTGCGTTATCCACTCGTCGACTTAGTTTCGTCAGTTATTCTGCACCCCGGTCTCGATAACGCTGCCTCTTTCTTCTTCAAGTGTTGCGGATTTGGGCCTGGTCCAGGATGAGCAGAATGTCAATCGACTCAGACTCATTGAAGTAGAAATCCTCATCCAAATTGAGGTTAGTGATCTCTGTTCTGATGTCTCAAAGTTATTGTCAGTTATAGGAATGATGGAGGAAACATTATATACAAGAACAGTTAAGATCAGCGCAAAAAAAACACATAATAGCACAATTGGTCAGGAACCCATAAAACAGCTGCTATTCCCTCCAGCGCCATTATATTATGTTTTGACTTTGTGGCTGTGTTATTTAACGTAAATCGGGTCAAGTGGCCAATGTAGATATCGTAATTTCCTGGTTGCTTAAATTCTACACTGTTTATGTGAGAAAACAAGCACTGAATAGTGTAGAGAATCATTGTACCATCTAAATCGCTATGAAATATATTTTTTCATAATAAAAATACAGTTTTTACAGCTGTTTCAAGCTGGTGGACCTAAACCGAAGGGAAAAGGCTCAGCGAATCTCCAAATGTTATATGGAAATAGGATGCGCGGAGGGGGGAGATTTGTTTTGAGTGCATCCTAGTGCTGTTGCAATTCCTATGTGGAAGCTAGGGGCACCTTTAAATGTAGCACCTTTAAATGGCACTTATTTCAAGTTGCATCATTGAAAGATATGGTCTCTCAAGGCCTTCCCACACTGAACGTCAGATTATTAACAATTATTACGTCACACTGGTATGACCAAATTAATTTCCTGCAATGACAACAAGCTCAGTCTGATGATGCTGTGACACACCGCTCCAGACTATGACGGACCCTCCACCTCCAAATCGATCCTGCTCCAGAGTACAGGCCTCGGTGTAACGCTCATTCCTTCGACGATAAACGCGAATCCGACCATCACCCCTGGTGAGACAAAACCGTGACTTGTCAGTGAAGAGCACTTTTTGCCAGTCCTGTCTGGTCCAGCGACGGTGGGTTTGTGCCCATAGGCGACGTTGTTGCCGGTGATGTCTGGTGAGGACCTGCCTTACAACAGGCCTACAAGCCCTCAGTCCAGCCTCTCTCAGCCTATTGTGGACAGTCTGAGCACTGATGGAGGGATTGTGCATTCCTGGTGTAACTCGGGCAGTTGTTGTTGCCACCCTGTACCTGTCACGCAGGTGTGATGTTCGGATGTACCGATCCTGTACAGGTGTTGTTACACGTGGTCTGCCACTGCGAGGGCGATCAGCTGTCCGTCCTGTTTCCCTGTAGCCCTGTCTTAGGTGTCTCACAGTACGGACATTGCAAATTATTGCCCTGGCCACATCTGCCGTCCTCATGCCTCCTTGCAGCATGCCTAAGCCACATTCACGCAGATGAACAGGGACCCTGGGCATCTCTATTTTGGTGTTTTTCAGAGTCAGTAGAAAGGCCTCTTTAGTGTCCTAAGTTTTCATAACTGTGACCTTAATTGCCTACCGTCTGTAAGCTGTTAGTGTCTTAATGACCGTTCCACAGGTGCATGTTCATTCATTGTTTATGGTTCATTGAACAAGCATGGGAAACAATGTTTAAACCCTTTACAATGAAGATCTGTGAAGTTATTTGGATTTATACGAATGATTTTGAAAGACAGGGTCCTGAAAAAGGGAATTTTCTTTTTTGGCTGAGTTTATGTAAAATGTATGCAAAGTTTTACCTTTAAAATGCCCAATTATATAAAACATGACAAGTTTCTAGGAAATTTGTAAAGAACATTCCCTTTGTGCTATATGGATGTAAATTGGGATTTGTGTATTTAACTAAACTGCTAAGTCCATCATATACATATTCCTAACCACATATTCCCTTTGATATGTAATGCTTTTATGTTCCTCTGGTGACAAAGAACACATGATCTATCTATGTAACTAGCCAATGCAACACCAGAAATATGTCAGCGATGTTACGCAGACTATGCAGGGTTACGCAGTGTTTTCTTTTTCAAATATAAGAACTGAATCATGGGTTTTTCAGTGGAGGCTGTTCATAAAGTGCCTAAAATGCTTTGATACAGCACTATGACCAATTTGTAAAGGATACAGGTACCACCAAGTCTGGTGATCAGAGAATTGTAGTCATAAGACGTTGCATATTGCTGCTATGGCCCAAAGCAAAGAAAGTTACCATGAGCTGATTCAGTAAATAAGCATCTACAGAAATACATTATTACAGCCCACCTGGAAAATGAGATCTCATGGTGACATTAGAGCAGAAATAAATGAAAAGTACATAATTTTGAAGAAGCTGGGTAGGACCAATCCAAACATCTCAAACTACTAAAACAAAAATCATCATGATGTGCTTGGAATGCCCCTGTAACTTAAGGCAGTTATACTATGAACAATGTCAAACCTAAATATCGTTAGGCACAGGTTCTAACTTGCTAGATCCTAATGCAAACTACACTACATGACCAAAAGTATGTGGACACCTGCTCGTCGAACATCTCATTCCAAAATCATGGCCATTAATATGGAGTTGGTCCCCCCTTTGCCGCTTTAACAGTGGAACTAAGGGGCCTAGCCCGAAACACAAAAAAAGCCCCATTAAAAACAACCATTATTTCTCTTCCACCAAACTTTACAGTTGGCATTATGCATTCGTGCAGGTAGTGTTCTCCTGGCATCCGCCAAACCCATATTAGTCCGTCGGACTGCCAGATGGTGAAGCGTGATTCATCACGCCAGAGAACGGTTTTCCTCTGCTAAAGATTCCAATGGCGGCTAGCTATACACCATTCCAGCCGACATTTGGCATTGCGCATGGTGATCTTAGGCTTTTATGCACTTACAGTTGACCGGGGCAGCTCAAGCAGGGCAGAGATTTGATGGACTGACTTGTTGGAAAGGTGGCATTCTATGACGGTGCCACGTTGAAAGTCACTGAGCTCTTCAGTAAGGGCATTCTACTGCCAATGTTTGTCTATGGAGATTGCATGGCAGTTTGCAAAATTTTGTACACCTGTCAGCAACGGTGTGGCTGGAATAGCCAAATCCACTAATTTGAAGGGGTGTCCACATACTTTTGTATATATAGTGTATTTTCGAGGGATTCACAGCCGTCTATAGTTCATTGAACTGACTGAATATTTTAAGATTTGTATACATTGGCCACCAGGGGTCCAAAGATACAAACCTTCCACCAGGGGTCCATGGCAGAGTTTTAGTTTGGATTGCTCCTGCTCCCTTCAATAGTGTTCTTCACCAATCCCTTGAGGGGAACGGATAGTAAGGGGTGCAGTCCCCCTCCCCCCCAAAAATTGTGATATCAGCCAAGTGAGTAATACAAATAGCAAACAAGTTTAACATGTTAACATTTTAAACATTTCAAATGTCTTACATTGAGAGATCTTGAGAGAAACATACAACATGCAATGTATAAACGCCTTTCAAATAATAAAAGTGGTCTACAAATAAATAAGACAAATGGTCTAAAAGTGTAGCAAATATATATATATCGAGAGAAATGAAATTCTCAATCATTATGTACGTAAATATGGTTGCGTTTGCTTCACACGATGCAGTACGTAACCAAATATTTTCTATTATATTGACAAGATAGTCGAGTGACTGCTTTAACAATGGAAATACATGTCCATGAAGATGGAAGGCAGGCGGAAAGAGAATAAGAGGGCAAATACGCGTGTGAACAACGGTCACAACTCCGATATAAAGTTGTTTTTCTAAGTTGCTGAAATCCCATGTGCGTCTACTTATATCAGTGCATTCGTGACAATCAAACAATTACGAAACGTGTATTCGATCAAATAAGCAATAAAATATTTTTGGACCAAATTCGATACTTGTCATAGACTTCCTTACAACAATTTATCATTGGTAGTCTTATTTTCGTGGACAGATTTTGGGCGGAGTAAACCCTCTCGCTTTGCCTCTTCCTCTCTGATATAACTGGCTAGCCATCTTCTTGACAAGAGTAAGGTAGGCGCTGTTTGGAATGTCAGTTCCATGAAGTGGGAAATAGTGACAGTGTATTCTTGGAAATGTGTTTCAATTACTTTTTAAACCAGTGTTAGTATTGAATAATTTTTAATTCGCAAGTCAAGAGGGGAGAGTAGACTTGATCCGCATGATGTCTTACATACTTGTCCCAACGTAGAGGAGTGTTGTAGCTAGCAAGCTAGCTAGCTAGCAAGCCAACGTTAGCTCTTTGAGTGGAGTGGAGGGGTACGGGCCCGCCTCAGACTAAAGTAGCTCCTGCAGCTGGGGAGCTCTATCTGCGACAGCGGCCATCTGACAACTACGGAGTCGGGACATTACTTACTGGGCAGGCCGGTTCGGACGGATCAAAGCTTTGGATCAGTTATTTAATTGCTAGCTACTTCTATTGGCAAACGCCGCATTGCTTGAATTGAGAGGGTCGGTCTTCAATGTTATGAACTCGTAAAATGCAACAGGAGACGAGAGGAGGTAGGATGACAAACTCATCTTGATAATAGAATAACTGAAATCGATGCAAATACGCTGTTTCAGATAGCCATTTGTCAGCTGATACTAGCACACTCGCGTTTGATGCAGGATATTTAGACTGGAAGTTGTAAACGCAGGCTCTCAAAATGTCTAAAATGCCGGCTAAAAAGAAGAGCTGTTTTCAGATCACAAGTGTGACACAGGCTCAGGTGGCGGCCAGCAGTGCCACGGATGACACAGAGAGCCTGGACGACCCAGACGAATCACGGACTGAAGACGTGTCTTCGGAAATATTCGACATGTCCCGGGCTGACTATGAGCCGGAGGTATGTGATCGAAGTTCATCTGAGGAAACCCTAAACCATGTAGGGGAGCAAGAGGCACCTGGCGTTATACCTCAAGTTGGGCAGCTATCTGCAATGTCGGGTCCCCCAAATGAGGGTTTTGCTATTCGAAAGGTGGGAGTGGCAGGCTCTCATGTTAGCCAGCAAACTCTGGGAACTGGTTCCTCAAGCGGCCTCCCTAGTATCGCTCAGTCCAGGCTCATGCAACAGCCTGCCCCAGTGACCAGTGGGGTGGCTACCAACGTGTCAGTGAGCACATCCCAGCCAGTAGTGACTAGTTCAACCCCTACTTCTACGACGTCCACAACAAGTTGCAGTTCGCGTTTCAGGGTCATCAAACTTGATCATGGTACTGGAGAGCCCTTCAGAAGGGGCCGATGGACTTGCACAGAGTTCTATGAGAAAGACTCGGAGGGTAACACAGTGGTTAACAGGACTGCGGATAACATTAGGCATGCCAATGCGTTGGACCCCAGCGCCGACAGGGACAGCGGGCTGGGGTTGACAGGTGGTTCGGCGGTTGCACCGGCGACTCTCTCAGGCCAGGGCCTAGACTCTATAGTGGATGCTGCTGCACTTAGTGCCTCGCACATTCACGCAGTGGACACACTGCTACAGCAGCTCCGCCACCAAAACTACAACATGGGGCAGCCTGGAACAGCCACATCCAACGCTTTCCCCACCAACAAACCCATGGCTGTCTCAGTTCAGCAGCCAGCTCTGGGCACTATCCAACCCGCTGCCCCCCAGAACCTCCTTGTGGGGTTCAACGGTCTGCCTCAAACTGGCATCCACATACAGAAATCTCATAGCGTGCCCCCGGCAGCCCAGACCCAGCCGCTGGCCTACCCTCTCCAGCAGCAGCAACCCATGCTACAGCATCTTCCACTGGGACACCATCTATCCAACCAACCCCCAGGCCTGCCCCAGAACCAGGCGGACTACTACCAACACCACCAACCTGTCATGGAGGCAGTGGCCTCAGCTGGCCAGACCCTTTCCGTGACTAGCCTCTCTGTGGGACAACCTATGGGTCAGGGCCCGTCGCCGGTCATGACTCCCACCACCGGGGCGCCGATGCAGGGCCAGGTAGGGGATTTGGCAGCGGCGGGGGGAGGAGTCCCTTTACCCCTTAGTCAGCCAGCTCCATGCTTGATGGGTGCAGGTATTGGAGGTGTTGGGGCCTCCATGCTGCTGGGCAGAGCCTCTACTCTGCAGCAGCCTGTGGGTCAGTACGCCCCCACAGGGATACCTCAGCCCCTCGGGCTCCACTCCATGCCCCCTAGTGCCCAAAACGTGCCTACCGCCGTCGTAACCGTGGACACCAGCATCGCCGGCATGCCCACCACTGTGCCCAGTGCCTCCAACACCGCTGCAGCAGTCCCTGCCACCATGTCAAACCTGACCGCCGCCTTGTTGCCCGGGCAACAGGCCCCCATGGCCCGCAATGGCGGGGGGGTGCAGGGCCTCCTGGCTGCCGGGTTTGACCAGGTGGAGGAGGGCGGTAGGAAAGTGGAGGGCCTCGCAGCGGCCCAGCCTCCCGCCATCGCTGAGAAAAACCTGATGAAGACCCCAGAGGGCCTGCATCAGTCCGACAACCCCTCTGTGAACAGCCTGTTTGGAATACCCATACAAATGGACTGGGACGAGGACAGGTAAGACCCCACCACCATCGTTCACCCTGTTACAGTTCACCATAGAAGGGAATAACCTAGCTAGAAAGTCAACTAAATGCTGTCAGGCCACATACTATGGACTGTCAGGGGCAGAGCCATTCAGATACATGACTTAGGCGTAGCCTAAACTTGCCAAAGACTCCAGTCACCCAAACCATAGACTGTTCACTCTTTCACCATCCGGCAAACAGACCAACAGGCTTTGAGACAGCTTCTACCCCCAAGCCATAAGACTGCTAAATAGTCAATTAATGGTACCCAAACTATCTTTACTGACTCTCCATCTGGCACTGCCCTTATGAAAGCTCAATAGACTATATATACACACACTCACTCACACACACTACATTGACACTCCCACACAAAACCCACACACATTCAAATACACTACATATACCGACAACACAAATGCACACATTACACGCACGCACACTCATTTGCTGCTGCTACTCTGTTCTTTATTTTAGTCTTATCTATCCTGATGCCTAGTCACTTTACCTTGCCTTCATATCTGTCTCTAATACTTGACCTCTGCACATTGATCTGGTACTGGTACTCCCTGTATACATCTCCATTCTTGTGCATTTAATTGTATTCCACGTGTCACTAGTTTATTTTTAAACCGCATTGTTGGGAAGGGCTCGTAGGCAAGCATTTCTACTACACCCGTTGTATTTATGTCACAAATAAAATTTGATTTGATTAGCTATAGGGAATCAATAGCTCAATCTCCTTGGTTGAGGTATAAATTATTTTGGTACGGTTTCTCTCTGTAAGCAGTACAATTGGCAGGTTTTTATATCAGTGTGGAAAAACATTGCAGCTGTGGAGTGGTTTTATAAAGTGCAGGGGGTGTGGGAGCTATAAGTGTGTGTGTGTTCACATGGGGGAGGGTCTGTGTTTGAAATTATGTGGCAGCCAGCTCCCTGGACACACAGTGCATTTGGAAAGTATTCAGACCCCTTGACTTTTTCCACATTTTGTTACGTTACAGCATTATTCAAAAATGTATTATCATTTTTTTCCTCCTCAATCTACACACAATACCCCATAATGACAAAGCAAAAATAGGTTTTTAGAAACGTAAATATCACATTTACCTAAGTATTCAGACCCTTTACTCAGTACTTTGTTGATCACCTTTGGCAATGATTACAGCCTCAAGTCTACTTGGGCATGACGCTACAAGCTTGGTACACCTGTATTTGGGGAGTTTCTCCCGTTCTTCTCTGCAGATCCTCTCAAGCTCTGTCAGGTTGGATGGGGACCGTCGCTGCACAGCTATTTTCAGGTCTCTCCAAAGATGTTCGATCGGGTTCAAGTCCGGGCTCTGGCTGGGCCACTCCTGCATTGTCTTGGCTGTGTGCTTAGGGTCATTGTCCTGTTGGAAGGTGAACCTTCGCACAAGTCTGAGGTACTGAACACTGGAACAGGTTTTCAGCAAGGGTCTCTCCGTACTTTGCTCCGTTCATCTTTCCCTCGATCCAGACTAGTCTCTCAGTCCCTGCCGCTGAAAAACATCCCCAAAGCATGATGCTGCCACCACCATGCTTCACCGTTTTTTCCCAGACGTGACACTTGGCATTAAGGCCAAAGAGTTCAATCTTGGTTTTGTCAGACCAGAGAGTGTTGTTTCTCATGGTCTGAGAGTCCTTTGGGGGCCTTTTGGCAAACCCCAAGGGAGCTGTCACGTGCCTTTTACTGAAGAGTGGCTTCCGTCTGGCCGTTCTACCATAAGGCCTGATGGGTGGAGTGCTGCAGAGATGGTTGTCCTTCTGGAAGGTTCTCCCATCTCCACAGAGGAGCTCTGTCAGTCACCATCGGGTTCTTGGTCACCTCCCTGACCAAGACCCTTCTCCCCCAATTGCACTCAAGCTACAATGGTATCTTCAACCTAGCATGTCTTTTAGCTAGCTAGCTAGTTAGCTGCTCTACAGTTCAAGCTAGCTTGACTTGCTATACAGTTTGAGAAACAAGTTGAGGAAAAAGTAATTAAACAACTTGTTTTATTATCACCTGAAACAGTATTTATCCTGGCATGAATGAAATGTTCATATTTTCTAATCTCCCAAAATACATGCGATCTCAGCCGAGAGAGCTGCTCTCCTCCATCTTGCATTGCAAACACTTGTCCGTTCAGTAGCGGGACAAGACTCCATGAGGATGACTTGAAGCATAATGAAATATGTCACGATGCAAATGGGTCAATTTTAGAGTTAAGAAATCAGCATTTTCAAAACGCAGACCATCATCTGCATTTTTAAACCTTTTGACCGGAGTTTTTATATTGAAAGTAAAGAGTGATTTACATTTTTTTTTTTTTTTTTAAATTTTTTTGTCTGATCAGGGGCGTGCAACTAGGACTGACCCCATTTTTATTTAAAAAAAAAAAAATTAATGACTGGTCGATTGTGTAGTTGATATGATGTTGGTCGACCTAGATTTCTCTAGTTGACCAGTCACAAAAAAATTCATGGTGCACACGATACCTGTCTGATTCGCACCTGTGAGTGGACTAATCCATTGCGGAGGCTGTGGGGATGTCACTTTTGTGTTACTGAAATTGTATATGTTATGTAAGAACAATGGTGCAGCTAATAAAAATATAATTTTATAACGCGCATTCTCCTGCCTTTAGAGCCGTCGCTGTCCATGGTTCTGAAACGCCAGTGCGCTGTTGAATTGGTGCCTTTTCCATGTTGCTATGTGCATAATAGCGAAGTTAACCAGCATATTGTTGTTGAGAACAATGCGGAGGAGGCAGCAGTAGAATTAGGAGACAGGAAAACAGCCCTTGCCTTAATTGTCTAAGAAAAGTGAGGAGAGGGGAAACCCCGACTTAATTAGGTCTAATCAATAGCCAAACTGTTAAATGTGCCTGACTTTAAGTCATCCATATACAGTACAAGTCAAAAGTTTGGATACCTACCCATTCAAGGGTTTTTCCTTATTTTTCCTATTTTCTACATTGTAGAATAATAGTGAAGACACAAACTATGAAATAACATATTGAATCATGTAACAAAAAATAGATTATTGAAAGTAGCCACCCTTTGCCTTGATGGCAGCTCTGCACACTCTTGGCATTCTCTCAACCAGCTTCATGAGGAATGCTTTTACAACAGTCTTGAAGGAGTTCTCACAAATGCTAAGCACTTGTTGGCTGTTTTTCCTTTCACTCTGCGGTCCAACTTATCCCAAACCATCTCAATTGTATTGAGGTCGGTGGATTGTGGAGGCCAGGTCATCTGATGCAGCACTCCATCACTCTCCTTCTTGGTCAAATAGCCCTTACACAGCCTGGATGTGTGTTGGGTCATTGTCCTGTTGAAAAACAAATGATAGTCCCACTAAGCGCAAACCAGATGGGATGGCATATCACTGCAGAATGCTGTGGTAGCCATGCTGGTTAAGTGTGCCTTGAATTCTAAATAAATCACAGACGGTGTCACCAGCAAACCACCACCAACCAAAAATCTCAAATTTGGACTCATCAGAGCAAAGGACAGATTTTCACCGGTCTAATGTCCATTGCTCGTGTTTCATGGACAAGCAAGTCTCTTCTTATTGGTGTCCTGTAGTAGTGGTTTCTTTGCAATTTGACCATGAAGGCCTGATTCACGCAGTCTCCTCTGAACAGTTGATGTTGAGATGTCTGTTAATTGAACTCTGTGAAGCATTTATTTGGGCTGCAATTTCTGAGGCTTGTAACATTTTAATGAACTTATCCTCTGTAGCAGAGGTAACTCTGGGTCTTCCTTTCCTGTGGCGGTCCTCATGAGTCAGTTTAATCATAGCGCTTGATGGTTTTTGCGACTGCACTTGAAGAAACTTTCAAAGTTCTTGAAATGTTAAGAATTGACTGACCTTCATGTCGTAAAGTAATGGACTTTTAACAAGGCACACTTGCAAATTGAAATGCATTCCAGGTGACTACCTCATGAAGCTGGTTGAGAGAATGCCAAGAGTGTGCAAAGCTGTTATCAAGGCAAAGGGTGGCTACTTTGAATCTCAAATGTCATTAGTAGGGTTAGTATAGTAGCCTTGTATAACCACCATCGAGCTGTAGGCCTTAAGAGTGCATCCTGTTTAGTCTTAATACCGTTACTTAGGCCTAAATGTCAATATATCGGCTACTGTATCAATATTATCACACAGTATACAAGTCATTCATGAAATGTACTCAAGCATTTTACTTTTTAAATGAAATTATGAAGGGACCCTAGAATAATTAGCATAAACAATAAATAAACTGTTCCATGTTGGCAATTGCATTAACAAATGCATGCTACTGTTTTTAGTCTGTAATAAAGGCTTTACAACACACATTTTTAAACTCTGGTAGTTTTATAATTTAGTCTTTACATTGTTCCAAACGGTCCCCAATTAAAAATATATTTTTTTAAAGAAATTGTAATCTAACCTGTTTTGCACACAATATGCACACAGCGCTTGCTCCTTACCTTCCTCCTTTTTCTTTATCTCCAGTAGTTTCTACAACTAAATCAAATGTATTCCACACATCTGACTTTCCCTCCTGCACCTAGTAAATATTTCCCAGTTTTCAAGTTTCTTTTTCACGTCCTCCGCATCCATTTTGCTGACACCATCCCAACGGTGAAGCATGCTGGGATGTTTTTCAGCGGCAGGGATGGGACAGTGTACAGTGTTTTCAGACTCCTTGACTTTTTCAACATTTACAGCCTTATTCAAAAATGGAATAAATAGTTTTTTTCCCTCAATCTACACACAATACCCCATAATGATGTTCCAAAAACAGGTTTTTAGACATTTTTGCAAATTGTATTAAATGAAGAACTATAACATTTACTTAAGTATTCAGACCCATTACTCAGTACTTTGTTAAAGCACCTTTGGCAGTGATTACAGCCTTGAGTCGTTTTGTGTATGATGCTACAAGCTTAGCACACCTGTTTTTGGGGAGTTCCTCCAGTTCTTCTCTGCAGAACCTCTCAAGCTTTGTCCGGTTGGATGGAGAGTGTCACTGCACAGCTTTTTTCAGGTATCTCCAGAGATGTTCAAGCCCAGGCTCTGGCTCGGCCACTCAAGGACATTCAGAGACTTGTCCCGAAGCCACTCCTGCGTTGTCTTGGCTTTCTGCTTAGGGTCATTGTCCTGTTGGAAGGTGAACCCCGGTTTGAGGTCCTGAGCAGTCTGGAGCAGATTTCCATGGTTTCTAAACTTGTTTTTGCTTTGTCATTATGGGGTATTGTGTCGATTGAGGATAAACATTTATTGAATACATTTTGAAATGAGGCTGTAACGTAACAAAGGGAAGGGGTCTAAATACGAATGCAGTGTGTTTTGATGGAGGCTACAATCTATCTGCAATATTAAAGCGGATCAACTTTGGCACTGTGAAGAGACCTCTGGTGTCATGTCTTGTGGGGTATGCATGTGTTTTTGAGCTGTGGGCTAATAGTTTAAACAGACAGCTCAGTACATTCACCATGTCAATACTTCTCACAAATACAAGTAGTGATGAAATCAATCTTTCATGTACTTTGAGCCAGGAGAGATGAATATATTGTTAGCTCTCATGTACATTTAAGGGCCAGCCATGCTGCCCTTTTCTGGGCCAATTGCAATTTTCCTAAGTCCCTCTTTTGTGGCATCTGATAACACGACAGGACAGTAGTCCAGGTGCGACAACTAGAGCAGGTAGGACCTGCCTTGGTGATAGCTATGTTAAGAAAGCAGAGAAGCACTTTATTATGGACAAACCTCTCCCCATCTTAGCTACTGTTGCATCAATATGTTTGACCATGACAGTTTACAATCCAAGGAGTTCAGTCTCTTCAACTTGCATAATTTCTACATTATTCATTGCAAGATTTACAGTAGATACAGGTTTTACTCAGAGCCAGTAGTAGGTCATTAGTAAAGATTTAAAAAAGGGGCCTAGACTGCTGCCCTGGGGAATGCCTGACTCTAACTGGATTATGTTGGAGAGGATTCCATTAATTCCAGTGGTGGTTGTAAATACCCTAGTAGGTTGACTGATAACCTGAACCAGGCTACAGTTTTAAAGCTTTTTCCTGAGTGGGCAGCTTGATGAAAGCCAGGTAATATTTGGGTCACCTGTTGATATCAAGCATTTCACACACATTACCCTGATACTGACTGTTGGCACTTGGTCTATAGCAGCTTCCCACAAGAATGGGCTTTAGGTGGGACAGGTGAACCTGTACCCATATTACTTAAACAGCATTTGGCATGAAATCCTCAAAGCATTACAGGAATAAGACTCTGAACATAAACAGCAACTCCTCCACGATTGGCATTCCTGTCTCTTCTGAAGATGTTGAAACCATGTATTGCTACCACTGTATCATCGACGGTATTATCTAAGTGAGTTTCAGAGATAGTCCGTATATGAACGTTATCTTCTAGCAAGTTATCGATTTCATGAACCTTGTTTCCTAGGCTACATGTTAATGTGGGCTATTTTTAGCACATGTTTTTATTGCTTTACTGGGAGGCTTATCAGAAGTAGACATGACACTGATATTTATGTTTGAGCTGATAGTGCAGGGTGAACTGCACATAGTGGACTTCCTTCTAGGTCAAACAGCCTCAGTGGTGACAGTATAACTCAAGCTCATAGGCTCACGATTACCGCATACAATAGCTGTAGGGTTGACCGAGGCATTCAGGGGAGTTGTCTGGATGTAAATTAGGTTATTTACATTATGACTGCCAACACCCCTGGGACAATGTACATATGCAACAACAGCACTACAACAACTCGGCGACAAAATGGTAGGGATTATCTGAGCAGGGCTTGGGTCACTGATAAGTCTCAATGCAACCTTTAAATACTAGGACAGGAGCCAAAATGATTTGGATGGACTCCGTCATTCCTGTAAAGCATCTTCTGTTTCCAAAAGGTGTCAAAGTGAACTTTTATCGATATGCCAACAGAGCTACTGTAGTCATCTAGCCAGATGTGTAATGCCAGTAGCCTGCTGAGTCTTTCACACCCGCGGCCCAGCGACGATGCCGGGCCTCAAATAATTGTTCACTTTTTTTTGGACAGCCTTGTATTGTCCTGTACTCGTGCTCCAGTATAGCAAAGGGTTTTTGCCCCAGGAACCAACATGTTTCTCACCATAGCTGCCTGATGATATTCACGTAGTAGACCCCCCCTCCCCTTAGGAAAATGTTCTGGGAAGATGGGCCAGGAGTTGGTGCAATGCTTCTGGAAGTGGTTGCTGCTGGGTGTTTTTTTTGGGGGGGAGGTAAGTCAAGCCAAGTGGATTTCTCAAATACTGTGGTTAGGATGTATGATATGTATACATTTGATACAGGAGAAAAGTTTGGGGATAAGATTGGCCTACAAACATAAGTATGACATCTTGGAAGAAGGGATGCAAATTTTGGTCAATTTTGATGTAAAGTAACTGACCCTCATTAACCGGTTAACAAATGGTTCAATTTGTTTCAAATGGCAAAATGACTTGACCAACAGAAAATACTATGCATGCATACATGGAATTTTTCATTAAGAGCTTAATTGAAACATGCAACTATAGACGCCTACGTTTCACAGCCAAAATGCTATTTTATTGAACATGCAACTCCTGTAATGAAGCAGCTCATGTAAAACTTCATTTTAAATAATTTGCCAAAATACAATTTGTGGGAAAACACAGTTCTAAAGACACAGAGATTAAAATCTCAGAAATTTAGAGGGAAAATCTAAAGATACAACTACGGTGGGTTGCTAATATGACTATTAGCTTCTGGACAACAAAATAAAGTTAATATGAAAACCAATAGAGGAGGAGAGATTCCGGTTTCAATGGCATAATAGGAAGTCTATATAAAATAGTTTCCTCCGTTTTCTAATGTTGGCTTTTGGCTAGGCTACTTGGAAGCAAGGTAAGACATGCCTCATGAGTTAAAATGTCCAGGTTTAAAACAATTTTAAGTATATGTTTTCAAAATGCCTCCAGCTCAGATTGCGAGGTGGTGGGTAACTCGTTGATGGTCTGCCTACTGGATTGCCTATGCACTCGAATGGCGAATGGAGGACACACTTCAATTAGTAGTTGATTTAAAAATAGTAGCAATAAAGTTGGCATCCTTTTTTTTTTCTTTTTTTTTTAACTGTTTTTAGAATTGTTGCGCAATGATTGGGCTTATAAGAATTGTTTCACACCAGCAGCAACCAGCTGTTTGAGGAGCAGCAGCTTTTGCTGTCCATGATATTCCACTCCAAACTTGGTTCTGAGTGCGTGTGTGTGATTTAAATAAGACGCACGAGGACTAACAAAAATACACGGCCCAATTTCAATTCCACTAAATTGTGCAAATTAACAGACAGATAAGCATGACCGGTAAATGTTATTTTTCGCCGGCTAACAGATTAACTGTTAATATCCAGGAAGGATAGGCTAGTGGTTCGGTCCACCTCAAAGAACAAGTCGATTTTGACACCCACCATCTCAGATTGTTCAATAATTGTTTCTTTTTAGAAACGGATCAAATTACCGTTCCTGAAATATATTTTGATCTGAGAAATTAAGCTAATTGATTGCACCCAAATTGGTCATTTTTTATTTATAGGATTCATATAATATTCAATAAATATAGTACCTAGCAATGAGTGAGGAATCCAAAGAACATTTTACATTTTAGTCATTTAGCAGACGCTCTTATCAAGAGCGACTTACAGTAGTGAATCCATACATTTCATTTCATGCATTTAAAAAAAATTATAATTTCATACTGGCCCCCCGTGGGAATCGAACCCACAACCCTGGCGTTGCACACACCATGCTGGCGTTGCAAACACCATGCTCTACCAACTGAGCCACAGGGAGATTAAATTGTCAAAAACCTCCCACCCCAACAACGATTCTCAGTTCGCTATGTCTGACAAGTAGTATGGCACTGCGGTTCAGAGTATTGTAATGTATTCCCAGTGAATTTAAGGATTTTCTTTTTTTTTTCCCCTGTCCAGAGAAATTAGGCATTGAAGTTGCTAGGTCCAATCCTACATCCTGATATTACCAGTTTCTGAACACTAGATGGTGCTGTTCCAGGTTTATTTTATTTTTTATATACCCCCCTCAATGTCAGTTCCCCCAAAATACAAAATGACGTATTGGTTTCCTTACCCTGTAAACAGACAAGATATGACCGCAATCCATGTGTTGGTTTTGTTGGCCACTGTTTCATTTGTGGCACAAATCCTATGCAAGTCGACGGTACCTACAGTATGTTGGCATTTTCACGCTTCATGTCCAAATCATCCTGAAGTATCACATTTATTGTGTAACTCAATGATGTTACTTAAAGATGTGGATATGACGCTCAAATGCTAATATAGGTACCATTGACTTGCATTGACTTTGTGCCACAAATGCTAAAAAGTTAGCATTTGAAACAGTGGCCAGGTAAACAGGTTGGTGTTATACCTTGTCCATAAACTGCTTACATGTCATGGGAGGGGGGGAATTGATACTGTATAGTCATTGTTAGGGTGGGGGAGGGAGAGTCTCTTTGGATTCCTCATGTCTTATTGTTAGAAAAAAAGTTTGGTCCAAATTTTATGTTCGATACTATATTTATTGAATATTATAAGAATCCTATGAATTTAAAATGGCCAATTTTTTTGGGGTGCAATCAATTAGCTCAATTTCTCAGGTCAAATTGTTTCAACAAAATAATGTTGTAGGAATGCTAATCTTATCGGTTTCTAACTACAGAAATGATTTCAGATCCATCTGAGATGGTGGGTGTCATGGCTTGCTGAAATGACATGGAACAACCCTAACCCTAGTCTGACATAGGAGCCTTAAGTTACAGATACTAAACCTTGACTGAAAACAGTCCTTTAGTGTAGATATGCAGTTTAGACTAACTTTTCACAGAATCTTAGTGCATATGTTAATCTGTACAGATTTGGTTGAGCGGTGTCACTCACACTTCCTTTTCATACGCTAAAACTTTCAGTTCCTGAGCTGAGCGCTTGCCTGGGTTGGCAAGCGTGAGAGGAAATGGTAAAATGGCTTGGCTCTGTTGATCATTTCCATATACAGGTTTTATAGACAAATATAGACCAGGCATCCTATGCAGCAGCGCAGGCATTTTGGGTTCGGTAACATATGGCCTAGATACCTAGTTTAGCCCTTTTTTTTTTTTTTTTTTTGCAAGCCTAACTTAAAAATACATTTAAAAAATAAATATTATTTCACCTTTATTTAACCTCTCTAGGGTAGGTGGGACAAAATTGTCCCGCACTATTCAACAGCCAGTGACACATCAGAGCGCCAAATTTAAAACCACAATGTCATAATTCAAAGTTCTCAAACATAGGACTGTTTTACACCATTTGAAAGATAAGACTCTCGTTAATCTAACCACACTGTCCGATTTCAAAAAGGCTTTACAGCGAAAGCAAAACATTAGATTGTTAGGAGAGTACATAGTCAGAAATAACCACACTGCCATTTTTCAAGCAAGCATATATGTCACAAAAACCAAAAACACAGCTAAATGCAGCACTAACCTTTGATCTTCATCAGATGACACTCCTAGGACATTATGTTATACGATACATGCATGTTTTGTTCAATCAAGTTCATATTTATATCAAAAAACAGCTTTTTACATTAGCATGTGATGTTCAGAACTAGCAACTAGCATACACACCGCAAACTTCCGGTGAATTTACTTAATTACTCACGATTAATGTTCAGAAAATATATAACAATTATTTTAAGAATTATAGATACAGAACTCCTTTATGCAATCGCGGTGTCCGATTTTAAAATAGCTTTTTGGTGAAAGCACATTTTGCAATATTCTGAGTAGATAATTTGACACCCACCAAGTTTGGCCCACAAGAAACTCAGATTTACTATAAGAAAAATTGGATTACCTTTGCTGTTCTTCGTCAGAATGCACTCCCAAAACTTCTACTTCAACAACAAATGTTGTTTTGGTTCGAAATAATCCATAGTTATATTGAAATAGCGCCGTTTTGTTCAGGTAACTATCCGAAGGGTGACGCGCGGGCGCATTTTGTGACAAAACATTTCAAAATATTCCATTACCGTACTTCGAAGCATGTCAAACGCTGTTTAAAATAAATTTGCATGCGATTTTTCTAGTAAAATAGCGATAATATTCCAACCGGGCGACGTTGTATTCGTTCAAAGACTGAAAGCACAAAATGGAGAATTCACATGAACGCGCATCTCCAGTGTCACTGTCCCCAGGCAGGCCAGTAAGAAACAGAGCTGCTGTACTTAGCCCAGAGACTGCAGAGCTCTCATTCCACTTTCTGGTGCCTTCTGAGAGCCAATGGTAGCCTTAGAAAATGTCACGTTACAGCAGAGATGCTGTATTTTTGATGGAGATAACCTAGAAGGACAACAAATTGTCAGACAGGGCACTTCCTGCATGGAATCTTCTCAGGTTTTGGCCTGCCATATGAGTTTTGTTATACTCACAGACACCATTCAAACAGTTTTAGAAACGTTAGTGTTTTCTATCCAAATCTACTAATTATATGCATATTCTAGTTTCTGGGCAGGAGTAGTAACCAGATTAAATCGGGTACGTTTTTTATCCGGCCGTGCAAATACTGCCCCCTAGCCCCAACAGGTTAACCAGGTTGGCCAGTTGAGAACAACTTCTCATTTACAACTGCGACCTGGCCAAGATAAAGCAAAGCAGTGCGACCAAAAACAACAGTTACACATGGGATAAAAAAAACGTACAGTCAATAACACAATAGAAAAATCTATATACAATGTGTGCAAATGTAGGGAGGTTAGGCAATAAATAGGCCATAGAGGTGAATTACAATTTAGCATTAATACTGGAGTGATAGATGTGCAGATGATGATGTGCAAGTAGAGCTACTGGGGTGCAAAAGAGCAAGAGGGTAAGTAGTAATCTGGGGATGAGGTAGTTGGGTGGGGCTGTTTACAGATTGGCTGTGACTTGCCTTATAAGCTTTTTCAGAAAGTTGTTTAGTGTGTTTTTGCAGCACAGGCTTTTGCCGTTTTGAAGGCTCTGGTTCTGCCCTTTGTTGATTCATGAGCTTAACTTGCCTCTTAGCCTTTTAAAAAGTTATTTAGTAGTGCGTTTGAACGTATAGGCCACTCAGTTTCTCAGTTTTGCCATTTGTAAGTTGCTGTGTTTAAAACGGCAATGATTCACGCCTTGCAACAAAGTGACTGACTATCTTCTTTTAGCTGTTGTGAGTGAAGCAAGCAGCCGCTTGTCCCAGGCTCGTGAGAATGAAAACTCTCTCTCCAAATGATTCAAGTGGGGGTCTCATGATAGGGCTGCTGCTATCAGGCAGCGAAGTGGTCTTTCCACCGTGCCGCCATTCTACAGATAAGGCCCCGTCAACGTGGTGTGTCGGACGTCATTCACTACACTATCTGACATGTATTTTTTTTTCTCTCTCCTTATCAACATCTGCCTCAAACATCGAAATTCGTCATTGTCACCCACCGCCACTTGTCCGGAATCAAAACCACACTGGGGCACTGGCTGTCGAGACCTGACCAACTTTGCGTCTGTTCCACCTCTTGTGTCTTTCGTGCCAGCAGCCACTGGGAACGTCCTCTGTTGCAGTAGTAGTAGAAGTGAAGGAGTGATTGACACTGAAATGAGCCAGTATGTGTAGGTGGACAAGGAGGTGGGGGAAGATGGGGGGGGGGGGGTGGGGGATTCACTTTTTGACTAGAACAGTCGCGTTAAGGGAAGTCTTGTGGATTTCCTGTGTGTCTGTGTGACAGCGATCGGCCTAGGGTGTCCTGCTGTTTCCTGTTTTGATCACCAGAGAGTGAGAAGAGGGGTATGATCACTGTCCCGACCATGGTTTCCGTTATGTAAATGACCGGACATTTGAGAAATTTACTGGATCTGTATGCTTTGGGTGCGTAACTTGATTTGGGTGTCTACCCACAGTGCTCAGAATAACAGAAATCGCACGTAGATTATGGTAATTCATCTTAACAGTACATTGTAACTCGAGGATGCAACGACATGTGTCCTCACCGAATTACTATGCGAACAACTGTTCACATTTTTACTTTTCCTCAGCCAACAAGATAAGTAACAAACAGCAAAATCACTAGCCTATGTGTTATAGGTTGGACACTATATAAACTATGTCAATCTACTATCCCCCATAGTAGAAAAGTTCATCTATTCTATTGGTCAGTTGGTTGAGGAAAAATGGCCTATTCCAAACAAACTCTGGGACAGTTGTGGGACAATGGATACCAAATTCATACAGCCAGTATGCCTAGGCTACATATATTTAAAACATTTTTTTAAAGCGATGAGGCTCAGAACTTTTCGCTTACAATTTTGATGCTTTACAAAAATATACATGCAACATGTAAAAATTTCAACGATTTTTACAGAGGTTCAGATAAGGAAGTCAGTCAATTGAAGCGAATTCATTATGCTGTAATCTAATGGATTTCACATGACTGGGAACTGGAACATGCTGTCGTACTCGTTGATCCAGAGCATCCCAAACATTTCTGAGTATGCAGGCCTTGGAAGAACTGGGACATTTTCAGCTTCCGTGAAGCTGAAAATCTTTGATGGCCGTGCATTATCATGCTGAAACGTGAGGTGATGGCGACGGATGAATAGCACGACAATGGGCGTCAGGATCTTGTCACGAGATGTCTCTGCATTTAAATTGCCATCGATTTAAAAAAAAAAAAAAGCAATTGTTTGTTTTTCGTAACTTATGCCTGCCCGTAACAACCCCACCATGGGGCACTCTGTTCACAACATTGACATCAGCAAACCGCACGCCCGTACAACACCATACATACTGTCTACCATATACCTGATACAGTTGAAACAGGGATTCATCCATAAAGCGCACACTTCTCCAGTGAGCCAGTGACCATTGAAGGTGAGCATTTGCTCACTGAAGTTGGTTGCGACACCGAACTGCAGTCGGGTCATGACCCTGGTGAGAAGGACAAACGCGCAGATAAGCTTCCCTGAGACGGTTTCTGACAGTTTGTGTAGAAATTATTTGGTTGTTCAAGCCCACAGTTGCATCAGCTGTCTGGGTGGCTGGTCTCAGAGGATCCCGCAGTTGAAGAAGTGTGGAAGTCCCGGCCTGGAGTTTTGGTTTGAAGTACTGCCAAATTCTCTAAAATGAGGTGGTTTATAGTAGAGAAATAAAAATGTCATTCTCTGGCAACAGCTCTGGGGACATTCCTGTAAATGAGTAGCAATGTACAGGTAACTGACAAAATATAGGTAACAGTTAGGTAAATGATGGATACTAAGTATATTGAAAGCAGGTGCTTCCACACAGGTGTGGCTCCTGAGTTAATTAAGCAATTAACATCCCATCATGCAGAAGGCCATGAATAAAAATACCCAGTTGCCCTTTATTTTTGCTAACATGGCTAGAAGAGATCTCAGTGACTTAAAAAAGGAGGGTCACGGGAGCAAATGGGGTTTAAAGTGTGTGTGCGTGTCTGTCACCAGATCTCAACCCAGTTAAACACTTATGGGAGATTCTGGAGCGGTGCCTGGGACAGCGTTTTCCACCACCGTCAAACAAACACCAAATGATGGAATTTTTCCAGACACTTGTAGAATCTTGCCTGTCGAGGCGCAGTGACGCTGTTCTGGCAGTTTGTGGTGGCCCAACGCCCTATCAAGACACTTTATGTGGGCGTTTCCTTTATTTTGTCAGTTACCTGTACAGGAAGGCATAAGCCTACATCCAACCCCATACGCTTTACTTTGTTACCATTCAGCAGGCAGGGGGCTCTTTTGGCTAAAACAGGTGAACAGAATTAGCCTACCACCGGTAATCTTTTGCACTGCTTTGAACTCCCTTTAACTGCTTGTGTTTTAAGTCCCATCTGCCTTTTTAATGCTATTCTAAAGAAAGGTGCATTGTTCTCCGCGGACCCACTCTGCCTGTCCTCGTCTTTAGGTTCTTCCTCAGTCATCAACTCTGCTCCAGGTACAGAGGCCCTCCATTGTTTGGAGAGGAAGGCATGTCAGCGCTTCGCTGCCAATAATAGACTGGTTAAACAGTTCCTTCATGGGGAAGTACTGTTACTGTACGTAACAAAGGGCTATTTATGCACAGTATTTAGGTGAGCAGTGTTTAAGTGATCAGGTAACTGCCAAAATAATGGAAACACTTGAGTAAATGAGGAATACAAAGTACAGTTGGAGTCGGACGTTTACGTACACCTTAGCCACTACATTTAAACTCAGTTTTTCACAATTCCTGACATTTAGTCCCAGCAACAGTTCCCTGTCTTAGGTCAGTTAGGATCACCCCTTTTATTTTAAGAATGTGAAATGTCAGAATAATAGTAGAGAATTATTTCTTTCAGCTTTTATTTCTTTCATCACATTCCCAGTGGGTCAGAAGTTTACATACACTCAATTAGTATTTGGTAGCATTGCCTTTAAATTGTTTAACTTGGGTCAAATGTTTCAGGTAGCCTTCCATAAGCTTCCCACAAGAAGTTGGGTGAATTTTAGCCCATTCCTCCTAACAGAGCTGGTGTAACTGAGTCAGGTTTGTAGGCCTCCTTGCTCACACACGCCCACACATTTTCTATAGGATTGAGGTCAGGGCTTTGTGATGACCACTCCAATACCTTGACTTTGTTGTCCTTAAGCCATTTTGCCGCAACTTTGGAAGTATGCTTGGGGTCATTGTCCATTTGGAAGACCCATTTGTGACCAAGCTTTAACTTCCTGACTGATGTCTTGAGATGTTGCTTCAATATATCCACATAATTTTACTTCCTCGTGATGCCATCAAATATTTGAGAAGTGCGCCAGTTCTCCCTGCAGCAAAGCACCCACACAACATGATGCTGCCATCCCTGTGCTTCACGGTTGGAATGGCGTTCTTCGCCTTGCAAGTCTCCCCCTTTTTCCTCCAAACATAACGATGGTCATTATGGCCAAACAGTTCTATTTTTGTTTCATCAGACCAGAGGACATTTCTCCAAAAAGTACGATCTCTGTCCCCATGTGCAGTTGCAAACCGTAGTTTGGCTTTTTTATGGCGGTTTTGGAGCAGTGGCTTCTTCCTTGCTGAGCGGCCTTTCCGGTTATGTCGATATAGGACTCGTTTTACTGTGGATAGATCATTTTGTACCCGTTTCCTCCAGCACCTTCACAAGGTCTTTTGCTGCTGTTCTGGGATTGATTTTCACTTTTCGCACCAAAGTACGTTCATCTCTAGGAGACAGAATGCGTCTCCTTCCTGAGTGGTATGACGGCTATTGGTCCCATGGTGTTTGTACTTGTATACTATTGTTTGTACAGATGAACGTTGTACCTTCAGCGTTTGGAAATTGCTCCCAAGGATGAACCAGACTTGTGGTCTCCAATTTTTATTTTCTGAGGTCTTGGCTGATTTCTTTTGATTTTCCCATGATGTCAAGCAAAGAGACACTGAGTTTGAAGGTAGGCCTTGAAATACATCCACAGGCACACCTCCAATTGACTCAAATTATGTCAATTAGCCTATCAGAAGCTTCTAAAGCAATGACATCATTTTCTGTTTTTTTCCCAAGCTGTGTAAAGGCACAGTCAACTTAGTGTATGTAAACTTCTGACCCACTGGAATTGTGGTACAGTGAATTATAAGTGAAATAATGTCTAAACAATTGTTGGAAAAATGACTTGTCATGCACAAAGTAGATGTCCTAACCAACTTGCCAAAACTATAGTTTGTTGACAAGAAATTTGTGGAGTGGTTGAAAAACGAGTTTTAATAACTCCAACCTAAGTGTATGTAAACTTCCGACTTCAACGGTAGTGTGTTTGTGTGGCCGTATGTAGTGTGGGGGTGTCAGTACTGTATGTGTGTGTGCGCCGAGTCCAGTGCAAAATAAGGCCAAGGCAGGTAGCCATTTAATTAGCTATTTAGCAGTCTTGTTTTGCATTCTTATGGCTTGGGGGTAGAAGCTGTTCAGGGTGCTGTTGGTTCCATGCTTGCTGCACTGGTACCGCTTGCTGTGCTGTAGCAGAGAGAACAGTCTATGGCTTGGGTGGCTGGAGTCTTCTAAAAACAAATTTAGGGCAGTCCTCCGACACCGCCTGGTATAGAGGTCCTGGATGGCAGTGAGCTTTTGCCCCAGTGAGTACTGGCCCGTACTCGCTATCCTCTGTAACGCCTTGCGGTCAGATGCACAGCAGTTGCCATACCAGGGCTCAACATAAAGGCTTGTCAAAAAAAAGAAGAAAAAAGTTGGACAACCAGAATATAGATTTCAGTTGTCCGAATGGACAAGTAAACAATCACAATATCAAACAATTACTCCGATCAGAATTGGAACAGGCAGGGCAGTGCATGGTTGACATTGAGTAAATTGCCTATATTCCTATTTGCTATAGCCTATTTCAATACATGTTATATTTACATAAAGCAAGAGAACAATGTAGACCGAGTCTCACCAAAGCAGTGCAATAAATCTACATTTTTTGAATGCAATTCAATTTAGGCGCAAATTGAAAAAAATGGTTTGATCCTTAAGAGGCACATAAAAGTTGATGTTCCATAAGGCATTTCTGCCCCCCGAAAAATGTATTTTGCTAAAAAATAATATAACGTTCAAATGCCTCTCCTGTGAAGCAGTGACGTGCGACATACGCCTAGTTTCTTGAAACGGATCACATTTGATATGAATTGGCCTACTAAGCCACTTTCAGTTTTAATGCATGCTAGATTTCTCCTACCTGATTATTTCATGATCAAACAATGAATCTAACAGGCTTTCAATCTCAAAGTTGTTTTTCAATAACCCGAAAAAACATGGTAATAATGAGAGATGGAAGAAACAATAAATATAATCGAATGCAAAATGTGAACAAACCATTATACATACATACATTATGCACGCATGCTAGGAAAAAAATCCCTACTTGCCATTGAGAACCAAACAAACCTAATCCTACTAAAAACCATTAAGACAAATTAAATTAAAGTTGAGTATTTTCCAAACTTTTGTAATAAAGTGTGTAATGTCCGACAGTAGTGATATCTGTATGTTTGCATTGGCAGCGTCTCAATCCGCCTATGTCACACTTCCTCATCTGTGTTGAAAGGTGGCCGTTAGAGCGGTATTTGTCAGACCATGAGATCACGAAAACATCTGTAGCATCCGAATGGTTTGGGCTACAAACTAATGTGTGACCCCACTGTGGAAAAGGGAGATTCTCACAAACATGATGGTGTAATCTTTAAAAAAAAAAAAAAAAAGTACAATCCCTACAAGTGTCACTTGACTCGTCTGAAGGAACCGGTACCAGTTTAAAGGTCGTTTTGTGCCGACCTAAAAAAGTGGTTAAATATGTGTTGTGAAATTTCCTGAATTTCTTATCTTATTTTTTGCCATTTATGAATATTATTCAGCGCATTTCTCTGTGCTATAGAGAAGTTTTGACTTGTAATAATTACTTGATGAAGCCAATAACTGATGTGGTAAACTCTTTAATGTTATCGGATAAATCCTGGAACATATTCCTATCTGTGCTAGCGAAACAGTCCTGTAGATTAGCATCCGCTTCATCGGACCACTTCCGTATTGAGCGTCACTGGTACTTCCTGTTTGAGTTTTTGTTTGGAAGCAGGATGCAAAAGGGAGGGTGAGGGAGGGCCTTGTATGCCTTTCTGTGTGTGGAGTAAAAGTAATATAGAGTTTTGTCGCCTCTAGTTGCACAGGTGAGAAGTTGGTTAGAATGAGGTAAAACAGGTTTCCGTTTCCCTGCATTAAAATCACCAACCACGAGAAACGCCGTCTCTGGATGTGCATTTTCTTGTTTGCTTATGTCCTATACAGCTCTTTGATTGTGGTCTTAGTGCCAGCATCAGTTTTTGGTGGTAGTCATGTGTTGCTGTCTAACTTTTTTCCCCACTTGTCCTTTGGACCTTGTGTTGTTGAAGGCCCGGATGGCAGTAGACAAGAAGGATATAATTCATATTGATGTTAATGATTCATTTCGAGAGTCATGATTATTGACTCCCTCTCTCTCTCTCTGACAAACAACCAAAGAGATCTCTAACAAACACAAACTACTCGGTCATCATTTGTGTCCACAACAAAGTAAGTTGTCATGGAGACCCAAATGTCTTTAAATCACACAAAAAAAGGGCTCTTTCCTCTTCAAACCACTCTCTTATCTCTCTCCTTCAATGAATTAACATTAACGTGTTAGCTACCAAACTTGTTTTGTGGGTTACAGGGATGAAAAATACCATTACTGGTGAAGGCAGTGAAACATTTAGGCTAACGTTAGCTATAGCGGCTTGTCTTCAATAGTACTGTCACTCCAACAACACTGGCTATAGCCTACCTTGAACAATGCAAAGAAGATGCAGGTAGTGAAGGCCTGATGGCTTATAAAGTTTAGCTAATGCATTGTGTTTAAGTAGCTAGCTAGCTTAACTTGCCTTGCTTGCCCCTTGTTGAAGATTCATCACTCCATCCATGATCTGAGGTGACAGACGATCCCGTTGGGACCACTCGTATAATAATACTTGATTACCGGTAATTCTGAGCATAGTATCTGTTTTGTTTTATATACCGTCTTTTTAAGCACATGACCAAATTTAGTTTCTCACTGGTGGGATAATAAAGTTAATCTGAATCTCTGAATCTGACCAATGACAACCAACTAGCTAAAATCAAACAACATCGCTATTTATCTGAGAAGTGGGCTTCAATGATTGTTGACTAACTAGAAAATGGGAAGACAGGGTGCATGCAACCCTTCTCGCCTGTACACTCATTCACCCCCCCACAAAAAAAAGATTAAAGCAGTGGATTGGTTTAAGTGTATTGGTACTGACGAAGATCCGTTTCGGATCTAAACGTTGTCAATAAAGAGGTGAATTGGGAGCTTCAACAGTGTGCGTTCTTTGTTAGCCCAGAACCTACAGTGCATTCGGGAAAGTATTCAGACCCCTTGACTTTTTCCACATTTTGTTACGTTACAGCCTTATTCTAAAATGGGTTAAATCGTTTTTTTCCCTCATCAATCTACACACAATACCCCATAATGACAAAGCAAAAACAGGGTTTTAGAAATATATGCAAATGTATTTAAAAAATGTAATTGACTTCACATTTCCATAAGTATTCTGACCCTTAACTCAGTACTTTGAAGCACTTTTGGCAGCGATTACAGCCTCGAGTAGGACGCTACAAGCTTGGTACACCTGTATTTGGGGAGTTTGTCCCATTCATTTCTGCCTATCCTCTCAAGCTATGTCAGGTTGGATGGGAGCTTCGCTGCACAGCTATTTTCAGGTCTCTCCAGAGATGTTCGATTGGTTCAAGTCCAGGCTCTGGTTGGGCCACTCAAGGACATTCAGAGACTTGTCCCGAACCCACTCCTGCTTTGTCTTGGCTGTGTGCTTAGGATCGTTGTCCTGTTGAAAGGTGAATCTTCGCCCCAATCTGAAGTCCTGAGCGCTCTGGAGCAGGTTTACATGAAGGATCTCTATGTACTTTGCTCCGTTCATCTTTGCCTCGATCCTGACTAGTCTCCCGGTCCCTGCCGCTGAAAACATCCCAACGGCATGATGCTGCCACCACCATGCTTCATCATAGGGAAGGAGTGACTTCCGTTTGGCCACTCTACCATAAAAGCCTGATTGGTGGAGTGCTGCAGAGATAGATGGTTGTCCTTCTGGAAGATTCTCCCATCTCCACAGAGGAACTCTGGTGCGCTCTGAGTGACCATCAGGTTCTTGGTCACCTCCCTGACCAAGGCCCTTCTCCCTCGATTGCTCTGTAAAGAATCTTGGTGGTTCCAAACTTCTATTTAAGAATGATGGAGGCCAATGTTCTTGGGGACCTTCAATGCTGCAGACACTTTTTTTGGTACCTTTCCCCAGATCTGTGCCTCGACACAATCCTGTCTCGGAGCTCTACAGACAATTCATTCGATGTAATGGGTTGGTTTTTGCTCTGACATGCACTGTCAACTGTGCGACCTTATACAGACAGGTGTGTGTGCCTTTCCAAATCATGTCCAATCAATTGAATTTACCACAGGTGAACTCCAAGTTGTAGAAACATCTGAAGGATGATAAATGGAAAAAGGATGCACCTGAGCTCAACTTAGAGTCTCATTGCAAAGGGTCTGAATACTTATGTAAATAAGGTATTTCTAAAAACCTGTTTTCGCTTTGTCATTACGGGGTATTGTGTGTAAATTGAGGAAAACAGCATTTTATTTAATCCATTTTAGAATAAGGCTGTAGCGTAACGAATTGTGGAAAAAGGAAGTGGTCTGAATACTTTCCAAATGCACTGTATGTTTTTAAGGATGTGCGTATGACCACTTTTCTGTAGACTGTATTGGTAGACAACCTACCCAATGCTTTTACATCTTTAACAGGAGATAAGGCTAATGGCCAGCGCTAGCAAGAAATGGGATGCGGCTCAAAATGACATGGCTAACCAATGACTGCAAGATGACTCTCGCTTCCAACAAGTTTAGGATAGGCTATCGATTGCTTTGCTTTATAAAATCCAAGTAATTCTGAACTGCCAAAATTACTTCATTACTGTTAAATATTTTTTGATCACTTTTCATGTCATTTTGGCCAGCTAATAGGCCTACCCATTGATCAAGCAACATCGGAAGTAAAGTGTGAACCTCTTATGAGCAGTACTCGTTAGCTCCGGCGTACAGTTACTTGTACACAAAATCCGCCCCACTGGTATTCATAACTACATTGTTGATTGTAAATTACAACTTTGATAATTCTACATTACTAACTAGCTTCGTTGTTTATTCTATCTAAACCTGCCTGATTTAATTGATCTGTAGCATGTTATCTTGAAGGGGCGAAGTCTGTTGCGACATTCTAGGGTAAGGAAAGTTGGAGCTAGCGTTTTGGGCATGCTAGCTATTGTCAAAAAACCTTGGAAACTATTTCCTTCAGTAATAATACAATGATAAGAGTTTAAAGTATTCAAAACTTTAAACTCTAGGCCGCTTAATTTGTCACACATGACTGGCGTATAGCATATATTTATGTAATTAAAAGTCTAAAGTTTGGCTACATTTTTACTGGCACCTCATGTCAGCATCGGTTTGGACATAAGGCTGTCGACTATGCATATCACCTGTACTTTGACATGTAGGCTTTTTTTTAATTTATTTATGTGCGTGAAAAATGTATTTGAATATTATTCCAATGTTGACCTCTGATCCAATTATGATATAGTAATTGTTTGATATTGTGATTTTTGTGATGTATACAGTACCAGTCAAATGTTTGGACACCTACTCCAGTTTATTACATTTTTACTATTTTCTACATTGTAGAATAATAGTGAAAACATCAAAACTATGAAATAACACCTATGGAATCATGTAGTGACCAAGACAGTGTTAAACAAATCCAAATATATTTGAGATTCTTCAAAGTAGCCACCCTTTGTCTTGATGACAGCTTTGCACACTCTTGGCATTTTCTCAACCAGCTTCATGAGGTAGTCACCTGGAATACATTTCAATTAGCAGGTGGGCCTTAAATTAATTGGTGGAATTTCTTTCCTTAATGCATTTGAACCAATCAGTTGGGGTGGTATACAGAAGATGGCCCTATTTGGTAAAAGACCAAGTCCATATTATGGCAAGAACAGCTCAAATAAGCAAAGAAAAATGACAGTTCATTACTTTGACTGACCTTCTTGTCTTAATCTGGAAAGTTTCAAGAACTTTGAAAGTTTCTTGAAGTGCAGTTGCAAAAACCATCAAGAGCTGTGATGAAACTGGCTCTCATGAGGACCTCCACAGGAAATGAAGACCCAGAGTTACTTCTGCTGCAGAGGATAAGTTCATTTAGAATTACCAGCCTCAGAAATTGCAGCCCAAATAAATGCTTCAGAGTTCAAGGAAAAGACACATCTCAACATCAACTGTTCAGAGGAGACTGCGTGAATCGGGTCTTCATGGTCGAATTGCTGCAAAGAAACCACTACTAAAGGACACCAATATGAAGACTTGCTTGGGCCAAGAAACACGAGCGATGGACATTAGACCGGTGGAAATCAGTCCTTTTGGTCAGATGAGTCCAAATTTGAGATTTTTGGTTCTAACCGCTGTGTCTTTGTGAGACGCAGAGTAGAGGAACGGATGATCTCTGCATGTTCCCACCGTGAAGCAGGGAGGAGGTGGTGTGATGATGTGGGAGTGCTTTGCTAGTGACACTGTCTGTGATTTATTTAGAATTCAAGGCACACTTAACCAGCATGGCTACCACGGCGATCTGCAGTGATACGCCATCCCATCTGGTTTGCGCTTAGTGGGACTAAAATTTATTTTTCTACAGGACAATGACCCAAAACACCTCCAGGCTGTGTAAGGGCTAGTTGACCAAGGAGTGTGATGGAGTGCTGCATCAGATGACCTGGCCTCCACAATCCCCTGACCTCAATACAATTGAGATGGTTTGGGATGAGTTGGACCTCAAAGTGAAGGAAAAACAGACAACAAGTGCTTAGCATTTGTGGGAACTCCTTCAAGACTGTTGGAAAGCATTTCAGGTTAAGCTGGTTGAGAGAATGCCAAGAGTGCAAAGCTGTCCTCAGGGCAAATGGTGGCTACATTGATGAATCTAAAATATAAATACAGGCATATCTTAAGCTAAATATGGAGCACACAATTAACAGAATAAAACACACACACGTTTTGAATATTTAAAGAGTTGGTTTAGATTAATAAATAGGCCTACAGTAATGATGATGATAAAACAAATGATTCTAAATATGAAAACGTAAATCCATGCAAGTTGCACATAGCCTGCATTTGGCTGAACCACGGTTCTTATTGTCCTCTTTAATATTAAAACTTATAGGCACAGTCTTTCATTTGACCTCAATGAAAAAGGCCTTCATTTTTGCAATCAACAGTAGCTTGGGGGTGGGCCATTTCCCTTCTCCTCATATGTCTCATCATTAAACAGTGTACTTGTGGCCTCAAAGGCCCCATAGTCAGGACATAGGCGGTAATGTTAACCATCTGAGCTCGCCCCCCTATCAACACAGCAATTGGCAAAATATAATTTTCTTACTCTGTAGACCTCAACACTTAGGCGATTTTTACAGTTTTAGCCTCCATTGCCTGCACTGCTTTCGAAAGATTTAAACTAGGGGTTGAATAAGTACAGTGTGTTTCACTCAACAGGCACTTTGTTCTTTGAAACTCCCCCAAAGCGAGTTTTTATTTGAATAGTTGTGAATTGCGTACTGTTTGCTACCTTGAGCTCAATTTAGTGAAAGGCTTTTAGGCATACATTAGCCTCTATCCTCCTAACTAGTTAGCTTTGCACACAGGGTATTCTACCTCCAAGACATTTTGCAATACGAGCCTTGCTTTCTCTTGTCTTCTCTGATTCATCCCCTCACTCTCTCTTTCTCCCTGTTTTTCTCTGACTTTTGTTGGCACAGGAACCCCTCCATTGCGTTCTACCAGGCCTTCCAGTCTGGCAGCAGGCTGCGGGCCCACAGTGATAGGTACTGGACTGGATGGGACGGGCCTGCCTGTGTGTGTTTATGGTGCAGTGCATTTGCAGCTCAGCAGCAGTAGTGAGCTTTCTTTTTGTGGATGTGCATGGCTGGAAACAGAGCATGGCAGCGGGGATGTGTTGGCCAGCCAAACCTCTCACACTCAGCCAATAGGCCTACATTAATAGCTGCCTTCTCAGTAACACGAAGGCCCACTAAAGCCCATAAACAAACAGTTGTTCCCTGAACCGCCCCTCAACTGACTCACGCCTGTCAGCGTATGACACTGAACAGAGCGGTGCTATAAAGGGCAAACCACTTTTAGTCATATGAAGTCATCAATAGGAATAATCGGATGATTTAAATAGAACATGCCAAATCCAATACCGTTCCCTAACACTCCCACTTACAAAGCAGATGATTTGTCAATCTATTATGACCTTTCACCTACCCCTTTCCGAGTGCTAGATGGAGTGTGCATTCAGGAGGCAGGACATTCTTGAGAAGCCTCTATAGAAGTGAAAAGGGAACCATATAAAACTATATCTGACAGGAGAGCACCAGACGGGAAATGAAAGCGCGTTGTTAAAGCAACGCTCAGCTGACAGACACCACGGAGGAGAACTGTACACACAGGCAGTAATTTCATACACCCAACCACCTCCAGCCATTACGCTGTGTGCCTGAAACCCACTCGCACTAAAGCATCGATTGATTGACTGAGTTAGAAAGCACTGACTGAGTGCTTTCTAACTGGGACGCTGCAGTAACATCATGTACTTCTTCTGCCTGGAATAGTACATGCAGATTTCAGTTGTGCTGTGTTTGGAGACTTTACTGTTACTGCAAGCACCTGGAATGTACTGCATATCTGGAGTTGGTTTCCAGCACCACCGCGGGATGGCAGGGGCGTTGCGCTTCACTTCCTGTTTTAGAGGTGCTGTATGTAGGGCGTTCCGTGGGTACACACTTCCACGAGTGCCTGTTTCCGTGGCAGAAATGCAAACAGGCCAGGCTTTGTGCGCAAGTCCTCTGTAGATCTCAATGTTGCCCCTGGTGCTCCGAGTTTGTATTTCATGTCAGTTTTATTCGACCTCATTCGGTAACCGATTTGGGCTCTCTCAACATGGTACCTTTGAGATTGTTCAGATGTCTCTCAACATCATGCTCCACTGTTTCCCACTGATGTTTTGCTCTGTAAAAACGAGATGGATTGCCAAATAGCCAGTTCTCTTGCATGAAGAAATGCTAGTGTGTTCCTTCTAGTTCCGAAATGAATCTGCTTGTAGTCACGCATGTTTGGGAAATGTCTTTCATGGTAGAAGCAGGTAAGTACATTCAAGTGTCACGGTAGTTAAGCCCACCTGCAGATACTGAACATGTGGACTGGCCTCGCTTTTCAGCTTTGAGCTGTTTTTATCATATGCTGAGCCAGAGGCCCCAACTGGGCTTCCCTCTCACTGAAGTTACTGATCCCAGTGATGGCATGAGGCAACAGTGGCCAGGGGCAAGGTATGACAACTATCCCAGGTTCCTACTCAGTTGCTCCCGCCTCAGTCCCTGTCAATGTAGGAGCGCTTTGTGACTGTCCACTCTTTGGTGGCTAATGCATCTTTTGATTCACATTCTTCTCTTGAACCCTTGAGGTTCGGAACGTCTCGGTCATTCTGTTTGTAACCACAACAAAAAAAGAATTCAAGCTCCATTTAAGCTCGGTCCAGTGAATTGCACAAGGTAAACTTTATAGAGTTTCGCAAAATGGACGATGGCAGCTTTCTGTTTGATCTCAGCCCCAGCCCTAAGCCCTGTGGGCTCTGACGAACAGAGGTGGTTTTACACTGTTTACCTTTACCCAGGTAGAGCCGGAGAAGTACCTTTATACTACGTACTGTACGTGTTTGAAGTCAGAAGCTTTAGCAAAGAGTTAGGCCTACATGGCTTTACCGAGAAGTCGGTGGCTTTAACTAGTGGCTAAGAGAAGATCACATGTTCAAAGGGGCTTGGGAAAACTGGAGCTTGTTACACCACCTGGCCACACATTGTTTTGCCTTCAACCAAAAAAATCACAACTCTCAGGAGTAATTTAGTTTGTTTGAGAATTGGCGTAGGACTTTTAGACACTCATGCTGCCATTCTGGCTTTGGTAGCTAGTTCTGTTATTTTTCTTGGTCTGTTGAGGAGTGCAAGGATTATTCAATTGGTAGGATTTCACTGAAAAAAATTCTTTAAAGTGGGCACTGCCCAGACTGATCTATGACCAGCTGGTTTGTGGCAGCGCTGACCTGTGCTGAATACCACCTGTTCTGGTCCAGCACGAGCTATTTTTGGCACCCCCCCCTCCCCCCACATGTCCTTTACACTGAATAGCACAGTCTCTTCTATTTACTGTGCCTGTAGGCCAGAACTGACCGAGGTGTGACCATGAGGACAGTGACACGTCTAGTGTAAATTCAACTCTGCCACAGCCGTGTAGTTAGACTCTACCATCCTCCCCAGAATGTGTGGGGGTTCCACCATAGCCCTGCCAGTGACTGGCTTTATCCAAACTCCTCTTTATCGAACATGGGAAAACTACACTAATGTACTCCATTCTATGTTCTCCTGTAAACCGGGCCTGTGTTCTCTCGTGTTGGTCTTTTTCAAGCCGTCTTTAATTGAGACGAATAAACACACTCCACTTGAGTCTGTCCCAGTGTCTGAATCCGGAACGCTGGTATTAAAGGTTTATGCCCAGTTAGGCAGTTTAGTGTACAGTAGCTCGCTAGAAAGCCCAATGTTTTATTACTGGTTGTTTTTTATATTATTAATGCACTACTAGCCTAGTTGTCTAAGATTTTCTTGTCATTAAAGTGCAATTGGACCAGTGACCAGTGTTTGGTTTAGGAAAATGACTAGGCCTACTTCAAATGATTAGGCTAGTTCATGCATTTGATTTAATCATTTGAACTGATTTCTTGTTTTGGTCTCATACTGGCACAGGACCAGTCTGGAGGTATTTGGGCTTAGGGCCCACCACAAGATCTGTGCTTTTACAGGGGAGAGAGCCGTTGGGTCAGACCCATTGGAAACTCACAGCAGGCAGGAAACCTATAGGAGGGACTGTGTGCACATTAGGAACTGACCTAATTGAAACAAATTTGGGCAATGTAGGGTGAAGTTTGTTTTGCCTCTTTCTCTTAAGGTTTTTCTGGCATCCATAACTATTTGGCTGTTGGGACCTATTACTATTTGAAATCTTTCAAATACTTTGAGCATTTGCTTTAGCCTGCCTGAAGGGCCAGGTGTTGGGGGGGGTTTATACTTCCAAGACTTTTCAATTAGTTCAGGCAACAGGCAAGCTCAATCAACCACAGATATAGTATTTGAATCCAGGTCTGGTGTAGGGAGTGTGCGCTGAGCTTGCCTCTTGCTTGTGTACACATTTTGTGTTTTCACATGCGAGGAGGCAGTAGGCACACTTCCCCCAAAATGTATAAATGTTTTGTCTTACTCAGCCTTTTGTTATCCATCATCCTCTCGTCAGCGAGACCAAAGTGGAGGTTTGTGGTACAAAAAGTCACTGTACTGGCTGAAGGGCTGGGAGAACATTTCTCCCTGGAGGAGCCCGTTGATGGTAATCTGCTTGTGCTTCCGCTCCTCTTGGACAAGTACATTTGGACGGTGAAAGAACATAATGTCTTGTGCTGCGCCGTGTTCATCAACACTTATTTTGAGGGAACCCCTGTGCGCATTAGAGCCCGAGACGTCAAAAAGAAGCCGCTGTCCTACACATCCTTCTGAAGTGTTATGACATGGTGCAATTAGTTGACACACTGATTAGAATGACCATTAGAATGGCACCAAATGTCAACCCATGCAATCAGTCTTTAGCTGATGAAGGTAACCACATCCATATCTGGTGGTGAATACACATACAGTTAGGTTGGAGTCATTTAAAACTCGTTTTTCAACCATTCCACAAATTTCTTGTTAACTTCTTGCGGATTAGTGGGACGATACCGTCCAATTTCGACAATTTCCGGTGAAATTGCAGAGTGCCAAATTCAAATTAAATCACTATAAATATTAAACTTTCATGAAATCACAAGTGTAATATATCAAAATAAAGCTTAACTGGTTGTTAATCCAGCCGCCGTGTCAGATTTAAAAAAAGGCTTTACGGCGAAAGCAAACCATGCGATTATCTGAGGACAGCGTCCAGCACACAAATGCATAACAAATCATTTTCAACCAGGGAGTTGCGACACGAAAGTCAGAAATGGCGATATAATATATGTCATACCTTTTGAAGATCTGGTCCCGTGTGGCTCAGTTGGTAGAGCATGGTGTTTGCAACCCACAACGCCAGGGTTGTGGGTTCGATTCCCACGGGGGACCAGTACGGGAAAAACATTTTTATGAAACGTATGCCGCTCTGGATAAGAGCGTCTGCTAAATGACTAAAATGTAAATGTAAGATTTGATAGCAGATCTGAAAGTTCTAGCCTTTGTGTATAATAGGTTGTGAGCCTGGAGCATCAATCGAACAACTTGGAAGGTAATAATGGTTACGTAAACTACATATGATAAACACTGAGTGTACAAAACATTAGGATCACCTGCTCTTTCCGTGACTTAGACTGAGTACACCTCTAAATGATCCCTTATTGATGTCACTTGTTAAATCCACTTCAATCAGTGTAGATGGTGGGGAGACCGGTTAAAGGGTTTTTAAGCCTTGAGACAATTGATGCATGGATTGTATATGTGTGCAATTCAGAGGGTGAATGGGCAAGACAAAAAAATGTAAGTGCCTTTTTGAACGAGGTATTGTGTAGGTGCCTGGCACACTGGTTTGAGTGTGTCAAGAACTGCAACGCTGCTGGGTTTTTCACACTCAACAGTTTACCGTGTGTATCAAGAATGGTCCACCACCCAAAGGACATCCAGACAACTTGACAGAACTGTGGGAAGCATTGGCATCAACATGGGCTCACTGTGGAGTCCATGCTACGATGAATTGAGGCTGTTCTGAGGGCAAAGGGGGGTGCAACTTAATGATAGGAAGGTGTTCCTAATATTTTGTACACAGTGTAGTATCACAATGTCTTATGTCATGAAACTACACAAATCCTTTGGGTGTGGGGAGGGTTGCCCCTTCCCTAACCTTTTTTTAAAATTTCAACCAGTGTTTTAGTGCATAGTCAGCCTAACCTGCTCCAAAATGCACACAAGCAATACATGTTACCGGTCCTAAAAAGCAAGGTGATGATTGCGGACCCATTCCGTTTTACTACTTCCCCTGCTTTGTTGAGTCATTCGCACTTGGATAAATGCCGTTGACCCCGGTCATAAACCACCGTTCTATTGCCATTTTGATCTATGATGTGGCGTGATAACTGTTGCGCAGCTAGATGAACTTTGACTTTGTTTCTATTTGATTGACATGATTTTGAATATCTGAATACATTTGCAATCTCCCTGCATACGCATCAAAGTGACCGCGGAAGGTATGAAATGTATCCCTGGCCAACTTGTCAACACATGTCTTCTTGACGTGCGCAGCTTCATGTTTTATTTTTCTCTATGTAGCCTAGTGATGCCTAAGCCCTTCAGTGCTCTCGTGGTGTACTCTCATGGAGTACTCTCTCAACCATGCGCTACACACTATCCTACAAACTACTTTGCTGTCCTGGTTCTCCTCTTTAGTTATTCAGTATCATTGGTCCATTACAGGGAACAACACAGGTAAGTGTATTGCTCGTTTCAATAGTGGAGTGTTGGTTTTGATGACGGGGTCTAGTTGTCGTTGGATTTATGTTCCTAAAATGAGGTTAAAAGTAGTCTCAATTGGATGTTTTGTGCACCCGTTCAATAAATGTACACTACATTTCCTGAATCTAATCAAAATGTATTTGTCACACTTGCCAAATACAACCGGCGTAGACTTCACAGTGAAATGCGTATTTACAATGCTCTTTCACAACCATGCAGAGTAAAACATTTAATAAAAACATGAGGAATAAAAAATACAATAATGAAGCAACATAAATCACATTTACCTAAGTATTCAGACGCCTTACTCAGTACTTTGTTGAAGCACCTTTGGCAGCGATTACGTCATCAAGTCTTCTTGGGTATGACGCTACAAGCTTGGCACACATGTATTTTGGGAGTTTTCCTCATTCTTCTCTGCAGCTCATCTCAAGCTCTGTCAGGTTGGATGGGGAGCGTTGCTGCACAGTTATTTTCAGGTCTCTCCAGAGATGTTCGATTGGGTTCAAGTCCGGGCTCTGGCTGGGCCACTCAAGGACATTCAGAGACATGTCCCGAAGCCACTCCAGCATTGTCTTGGCTGTGTGCTTAGGGTCGTTGTTGTTTTGGAAGGTGAATCTTTGCCCCAGTCTGAGGTTCTGAGTGGTCTAGAGCAGGTTTTCATCAAGGATCTCTCTGTACTTCGCTCTGTTCATCTTTGCCTAGGTCCTGACTAGTCTCCCACTCCCTGCTGCTGAAAAACATCCCCACAGCATGATGCTGCCACCACCGTGCTTCACCGTAGGGATGGTGCCAGTTTTTCTCCAGATGTGACACTTGGCATTCAGGCCAAAGAGTTCAATCTTGGTTTCATCAGACCAGAGAATCTTGTTTCTCATGGTCGTAATCCATTGGGTGCATTTTGGCAAACTCCAAGTTGGCTGTCGTGCCTTTTACTGAGGAGTGGCTTCCGTCTGGCCACTGTACCATATAGGCCTGATTGGTGGAGTGCTGCAGAGATGGTTGTCCTTCTGGAAGGTTCTCCCATCTCCACAGAGGAACTCTAGAGCTGTATCAGAGTGACCATCGGGTTCTTGGTCACCTCCCTGACCAAGGCCATTCTCCCCCAATTGCTCAGTTTGGCTGGACGGCCAGCTCTAGAAAGAGTCTTGGTGGTTCCAATCCTCTATGTAAGAATGATGGAGGGCACTGTTCTTGCACCTTCAAAGCTGCAGAAATGTTTTGGTACCTTGACACAATCCTGTCTCGGAGCTCTACGGACAATTCCTTTGACCTCATGGTTTGGTTTTTGCTCTGACGAGCCCTGTCAACAGTGGGACCTTATATAGACAGGTGTGTGCCTTTCCAAATCATGTCCAATCAATTGAATTTACCACAGGTGGACTCCAATCGGGTTGTAGAAACGTCTCAAGGATGGTCAATGGAAACGGGATGCACCTGAGCTCAATTTCGAGTCTCTTATAGCAAAGAGTCTGATTACTTATGTAAGTATTTATTTTTTATAAATGTGCAAGCATTTATAAACCTATTTTCACTGTTATTATGGGGTATTGTGTGTAGATTGCTGAGGATTTTTTTATCCATTTTAGAAGGCTGCAACCTAACAAAATGTGGAAAAAGTAAATGGGTCTGAATACTTTCCAAAGGCACTGTATATACAGGGAGTACCAGTACCATATCAATGTGCAGGGGTATGAGGTAGATATGTACATGTAGGCAGGTTTAAGGTGAATATTAGAATAGATGATAATAAAGTTAATAAATAAAATGGCAGCAAGCGTATTTGTGTGTGTGTGGAGTCCTGTGAGTGTACGTAGAGTCAGTGCCAAATAGAGTCAATGCAGACAGTCCGGGTAGCCATTTGATTGATAAACTATTCAGCAGTCTCATGTCTTGGAGCTTGTTGGCCGAGACCCGATGCTCCGGTACTACTTGCCGGAAGGTAGCGGAGAGAACATTCCATGGCTTAGGTGGCTGAAGTCTTTGGCAGAGCCTAAAATGTTAATTTTTGGTACACCAGCCACAGTGACAGGTAGATTTAAAATCTACAAGCTACACATGTCAACACATGTCTTTTACCAGCCAAAATATTTTGGGTTTCTGAAATTACACCAACAAAAAAACACAACTGATGTGCATGCTTTGTATTGATGCGCATGCTTTGTAATAACCTGGGGGTGGCCCTTCAGGAAGTCCAGGATCCAGTTGCAGAGGGATGTGTTCAGTTCCATGGTCCTGAGCTTGGTGATGAGCTTGGAGGGGACTATGGCATTGAACACTGAGCTGTGGTCAATGAACACAATTCTCACAGGTATTCCATTTGTCCAGGTGGGAGAGAGCAGTGTGAAATAGGGCCGGTATTTATACATGGACTGGTTTGGATTTTTACTTTACCTTCTATAATTGTACTTCAATGTTTGTTAGGTGTGATATGCAACTCCGGCGCGTGTAATGTCCGTTTTTATAGTTTATTCCGTTTGCTACTTGCAAGTCAGCTCCCTCCTGCATGCAATGATTTAGGTCAGGGATGGGCAACTGGCGGCCCTTTTGTAGGCCCGCGGACCAATATTTTCATATATATCTCAGTGAAGGCTGCTGAAGGGAGGACGGCTCATAATAATGGCAGGAACAGAGCCATGTGTTTGATGTATTTGATACCATTCCACTCCATTACCACGAGCCCGTTCTCCCCAATTAAGGTGCCACCAACCTCCTGATTTTATATATACACTACCGTTCAAAGGTTTGGGGACAAGAGGACAAGTACATTGATGTCTAGTTTGAGAAACAGACGCCTCACAAGTCCTCAACTGTCAGCTTCATTAAATAGTACCTGCAAAACACCAGTCTCAACGTCAACAGTGAAGAGGTGACCCCGGGATGCTGGCCTTCTAAGCAGAGTTGTAAAGAAAAAGCCATATCTCAAACTGGCCAATAAAAAGAAAAGATGGGCAAAAGAACACAGACACTGGACAGAAGAACTCTGTCTAGAAGGCCAGCATCCCGGAGTCGCCTCTTCACTGTTGACGTTGAGACTGGTGTTTTGCTGGTACTATTTACTGAAGCTGCCAGTTGAGGACTTGTGAGGCGTCTTTCTCAATCTAAACAATGTAGTAAGCAAGGTCGAATTACCGACCAGGGTCGGGCCCATTGATAATCATTTATCATATTAAAAACTGCCTCCACCCTATGGCAAAATGTGTAGAATTGCTGGAAATTTGTTATAAACTTGCAAAATCCTCTCTCCGCCTCATGTCAAAATGTGTAGAATTGCAGCAAACTTGCTTTAAAACGGCAACATTTTCTCAGGAATTTTACAGGAAATGAACTTTAAAACAAAATGTTTTTCTCTTTGGTGTCAGGTGGGCCACTAAAATATTTTGCTCGCAAGGGGGTGTGTGTATGGATGTATACGCAGATCCACAAGCCGCTGCGGACCATCATGATGAGTTTCGTTTTTTTGGTGGCCACCACCCCCATCAGTTACCCATCCCTGATTTAGATCTACATCATGACCTGCATGCCACTTCCCACAACAAGCCCTGCCCCCTGTCACTCAAGGAGAGTAGTTATTGGTGTTGCTCGATCACGGAGTCATGAGCACTTCACTTGCCGTTTGCTCAGTCTGCATGGTCAGACGCAAGAAGATGTTGGTGACAACGATGCTGCTTTTAAAGTGTTCTATAATTACACTATTAGTTTGTGTAGCTCACTACCTGCAAACAGCTAGTTTCTTAAGTGAAAATAAATTGTTAGCTGCTAATGCTAATTGCTAGTTAGAGGGCTAGCTAGCTAAATGTAATCAGTCAGAGCAAACCTAACTAGCTAATACAGCCTGATATCAGTGCTGGTGTAGGTCTGGATCAGTATGTTTGTACAACGGTATCTTGTAAATCCGAGAGGAATAGGCGACGCATAAATATGTTAGCTACCTAGCTAGCTACACGAAGAAGTATCCCCTGGGAAATGCTGACCAACACTTTGGCTCCTACCCTGTCACAATAATTCCTCCCTGGCTTATTCATTTATCATGTCAAACAACAATGTATTCAAAGGGCTGCCCACTCTATTCCAACTATTGAATTACAATAATCATATTTCCATGATTCCAACAGTACACCAATAAACTAGGCCTATATCATGCAGCCCTGCTTGGCACCGTGTGGGAAATTCAGAAATGAATGTAAATGCTATACATTTATTTTGGGGTTGAATTGAACTGTATAAAACAGGGCTGTCCAACCCTGTTCCTGGAGAGCTACCCTCCTGTAGGTTTTCATTTCATCCCCAGTTGTAACTAACCTGATTCAGCTTATCAACCAGTTAATCTAGCGCACCTGATTCTACTAATTAAGGTTGGAGAGAGAACCTACAGGATGGTAGCTCTCCAGGAACAGGGTTGGACAGCCCTGGTATAAAACAATCAGAACGGAGAAAGCCGTTCTTTTTTAAATCACTTAATTGTTGCCACCCTAGAGCATATTTAGAACTTTTATTATATACACTGCTCAAAAAAATAAAGGGAACACTTAAACAACACAATGTAACTCCAAGTTAATCACACTTCTGTGAAATCAAACTGTCCACTTAGGAAGCAACACTGACAATAAATTTCACATGCTGTTGTGCAAATGGAATAGACAACAGGTGGAAATTATAGGCAATTAGCAAGACACCCCCAATAAAGGAGTGGTTCTGCAGGTGGTGACCACAGACCACTTCTCAGTTCCTATGCTTCCTGGCTGATGTTTTGGTCACTTTTGAATGCTGGCGGTGCTTTCACTCTAGTGGTAGCATGAGACGGAGTCTACAACCCACACAAGTGGCTCAGGTAGTGCAGCTCATCCAGGATGGCACATCAATGCGAGCTGTGGCAAGAAGGTTTGCTGTGTCTGTCAGCGTAGTGTCCAGAGCATGGAGGCGCTACCAGGAGACAGGCCAGTACATCAGGAGACGTGGAGGAGGGCAACAACCCAGCAGCAGGACCGCTACCTCCGCCTTTGTGCAAGGAGGAGCAGGAGAAGCACTGCCAGAGCCCTGCAAAATGACCTCCCGCAGGCCACAAATGTACACGTCTGCTCAAACGGTCAGAAACGGACTCCATGAGGGTGGTATGAGGGCCCGACGTCCACAGGTGGGGTTGTGCTTACAGCCCAACACCGTGCAGGACATTTGGCATTTGCCAGAGAACACCAAGATTGGCTAATTCGCCACTGGTGCCCTGTGCTCTTCACAGATGAAAGCAGGTTCACACTGAGCACACAGACGTGACAGAGTCTGGAGACGCCGTGGAGAACGTTCTGCTGCCTGCAACATCCTCCAGCATGACCGGTTTGGCGGTGGGTCAGTCATGGTGTGGGGTGGCATTTCTTTGGGGGGCCGCACAGCCCTCCATGTGCTCGCCAGAGGTAGCCTGACTGCCATTAGGTACCGAGATGAGATCTTCAGACTCCTTGTGAGACCATATGCTGGTGCGGTTGGCCCTGGGTTCCTCCTAATGCAAGACGATGCTAGACCTCGTGGCTGGAGTGTGTCAGCAGTTCCTGCAAGAGGAAGGCATTGATGCTATGGACTGGCCCGCCCGTTCCCCAGACCTGAATCCAATTGAGCACATCTGGGACATCATGTCTCGCTCCATCCACCAATGCCACGTTGCACCACAGACTGTCCAGGAGTTGGCGAATGCTTTAGTCCAGGTCTGGGAGGAGATCCCGCAGGAGACCATCCGCCACCTCATCAGGAGCATGCTCAGGCGTTGTAGGGAGGTCATATAGGCACGTGGAGGCCACACACACTACTGAGCCTCATTTTGACTTGTTTTAAGGACATTACATCAAAGTTGGATCAGCCTGTAGTGTGGTTTTCCACTTTAATTTTGAGTGTGACTCCAAATCCAGAGCTCCATGGGTTGATAAATTGGATTTCCATTTATTTTTGTGATTTTTGTCAGCACATTCAACTATGTAAAGAAAAAAGTATTTAATAAGATTATTTCTTTCATAAAGATCTAGGATGTGTTTAAGTGTTCCATTTATTTTTTTTGAGCAGTATATATAAAAATAAAAAAATTAATTTATGCCATTATACTGTCAAGAATTTAGAAAAATAGTATGTCGCCCAGCCCTAAGTGCAATTGAGATTGCGTCATCTATGGATCTGTTAGGGTGATATGTTAATTGGAGTGGGTATTGGATGATGGTGTTGTGTGCCATGACCAGCTTTTAAAGCACTTCAGGATTACAGATGTGAGTTACAGGGCAATAGATGATAAAAGGTCACAAGTGCAGAATAATTACACCTGTCGAATGAATACATTTGACAGATTTTAAAAAACATGGTTGCGTCAAACAATGCAATGCAATTGTTGAGGATCCAAAAAGTTGAGACTTATTTCCATTCTGGCCCTCATAACTTTGACGGACAGGACCACACTATGTGTTCGCTGTAGTTTTTGTCAGTTTCCGTTGCACATTCAACTTGTGAAAAGCACAGTATATACAGTGGGGTCTGGAATTATTGGATCCCTTTATGAAGATTAGCAAAAAATAGAAATACTGTTAATACGTTTTACAAATAATTTATACTAATACAATTGCTCAGAGAAAAAAGTTTAACAATACAAATAATCTAATTATTGGATCCCCGGTTTTCAATAGGCTACTCTAGCACCCTCCCCTTGTGAGGCTAACGAGATTATTTGGAGAACACATTGGTGTGCGTCGCCAAAGACCTCTCTTTTTCGTCATATGACCATAATAATAAATAAGACAGTACTGTGCAGCCGTCTTCATCGACCTGGCCAAGGCTTTCGACTCTCAATCACCGTATTCTTATCGGCACACTCAACAGCCTTGGTTTCTCAAATGACTGCCTCGCCTGGTTCACCAACTACTTCTCAGATAGAGTTCAGTGTGTGAAATCGGAGGGCCTGTTGTCCGGACCTCTGGCAGTCTCTATGGGGGTACCACAGGGTTCAATTCTCGGGCCGACTCTTTTCTCTGTATATATCAACGATGTCGCTCTTGCTGCGGGTGATTCCCTGATCCACCTCTACGCAGACGACACCATTCTGTATACATCTGGCCCTTCTTTGGACACTGTGTTAACTAACCTCCAGACGAGCTTCAATGCCATACAACACTCCTTCCATGGCATCCAACTGCTCTTAAACGCTAGTAAAACCAAATGCATGCTTTTCAACCGTTCGCTGCCCGCACCCGCCCGCCCGGCTAGCATCACTACTCTGGACGGTTCTGACTTAGAATATGTGGACAAATACCTAGGTGTCTGGCTAGACTGTAAACTCTCCAGACTCACATTAAACATCTCTAATCCAAAATTAAATCTAGAATCGGCTTCCTATTTTGCAACACAACCTCCTTCACTCACGCCGCCAAACATACCCTCGTAAAACTGACTATCCTACCGATCCTCGACTTCAGCGATGTCATTTTACAAAATAGCTTCCAATACTGTACTTAGCAAACTGGATGCAGTCTATCAGTGCCATCCGTTTTGTCACCAAAGCTCCTTATACCACCCACCACTGCGACCTGTATGCTCTAGTTGGCTGGCCTTCGCTACATATTCGTCGCCAGACCCACTTGCTCCAGGTCATCTATAAGTCTATGCTAGGTAAAGCTCCGCCTTATCTCAGCTTACTGGTCACAATAACAACACCCACCAGTAGCACGCGCTCCAGCAGATATATCTCACTGGTCATCCTCAAAGCCAACACCTCCTTTGGCTGCCTTTCCTTCCAGTTCTCTGCTGCCAATGACAGGAACGAATTGTAAAAATTGCTGGAGACTTTTATATTTCCCTCACTAACTTTAAACATCAGCTATTTGACCAGCTAACCGATCGCTGCAGCTGTACATAGCCCATCTGTAAATAGCCCACCCAATCTACCGACCTCATCCCCATATTGTTTTTATTTACTTTTCTGCTCTTTTGCACACCAGTATTTCTACTTGCACATCACCATCTGCTCATCTATCACTCCAGTGTTAATTTGCTCAATTGTAATTACTTCGCTACTATGGCCTATTTATTGCCTTACCACCTCACGCCATTTACACACACTGTATATAGACTTTCTTTTCCCCCCTATTGTGTTAACTGTACGCTTGTTTATTCCATATGTAACTCTGTGTTGTTTGTGTTGCACTGCTTTGCTTTATCTTGGCCAGGTCGCAGTTGTAAATGAGAACTTGTTCTCAACTAGCTTACCTGGTTAGATAAAGGTGATTTTTCTGTTTTTTTACATTTATTTTTATGATTGGTTGAATAATTCACCTGTGATTTGTCTTCATTCTAACCTCCTCTCTTCCTTTTACAGTGCCTCTGGAGCCAGTGTTGTTGCCATTGATAATAAAATAGAACAGGCCATGGTAAGGGTTTTTGTTGAATCATAATCATTTTATAGTATCAAATTTTGCTGTCATTTTGGTTTTAAACCGTGTTGATGAAATGGAACTACTGTATTGGTAAGGAATGGATCTCAACTCATTTGCTCAGGTGCCACTGGTTTAGGTCTTCTCTTGGTACTTAACTAAAAAATCTAAACTAATTCAAATAAGTTGCCATCTAAAGACGCCATCACCTAGTTTTCCTGCTCTGAGCTGGTCGCTGTGTTGATGACGAGGACGTAAACAAGCATGTGGTCTGTTTTATGGCTGAATTTTGATTGCAATATGTGCATGTTAGAGGCCTGCTTTGTTCAGTTACTGGCTAGTGTTCTGTTCTGTCCTCTCGTAATGACTGTTAGCGAGCTAAATGCTATTAGCATGTCCCTTGTTTTCTATCTCCTCAGGACCTGGTGAAAAGCCATCTGATGTATGCGGTGCGTGAGGAGGTGGAGGTGCTGAAGGAGCAGATCAAGGAGCTGTTTGAGAGGAACTCTATGCTGGAGCGGGAGAACGCAGTGCTGAAATCCCTGGCCAACAGCGACCAGCTGTCTCAGCTCTCTGTCCGGCCGGCCGACACACACTCCTCCTGCAGCACGCCTCCACAGCAAGGGGTGGGCCAAGGCCAGCCGCAACTACAACTACAGGCTCCACCACAAGCCCAGCTTCAAACACAGCCTCCGCTCCAGGCCCAGTCCCAGCAACTTCAAACCCAGCCTCAAGTGCTGCTTCAGCTCCAGTCCCAGCAACTACAGCCTTTGTCTCAACCCCAGCTCCAGCTTGACACCAGCCAGCCCCCGCCTTCGCAGCAACCGCAGCCCAACGTCAACTCTGCTTGAAGTGCATCCTCCCTATCTCTCTCCGTGACAGGAGAGGGGGGAGAAAAAAGTAGAAAACATCCTCCAATTCTAAATTGGCATACGAAGCAAAAAACAATATTGTCTTGTTCGCCACCAGCTTGACCACCACAACCAAGAGCAGTGCTTCAGTGTGTCTGTGTGTGTACTGTATGCCGGCTGTTCGGCCTTCCCAGTGTTAATGCAATCATCGAGAGAAAGGGGGGCATTTCTTGTGGGGCGCCATGCTGGAGTTTTGACCAACCCCCCCACCCACCCAGGGGCAACACACAGAGGAAAGGGGAAACTCATGAGGGCAAATCATCGTGTCAGTTTTTTTTTTTTTTTTTAAAGAGAATCGAGTCGGGAAGGGGTTTATTTTTAGCCTTGCAGTTTCATGTTGTAAGTAAGTGGGAGAGATCTATTTTCGGAGCCGCGCCACCATTTCTTCTTCGACATAAGTCCAATCCATGCATCAGTCTAAAGTTCTACTGTTAATGTTTATTTATTACTGGGCTGCTATTTTCATAAAGGAACAATGTCTCACAAAAAAAAAAAAAAAAGGTTAAAAAAATTAAAATAAACATTGAGCCTTTTTTTTTCTTTATTACTTTTTTTTTTGTCATTAGTGTTAATAATAACTGGCCCTACATCCAATGGGCAGTTTATTGCATTAACCAGTTGAATATGTAGGCAATAATAAAGAAACTCTGACATGTCTAACACTAAACGGGCTGTTTTACAATTGTTTATCCGCATCAGTCAAGATCTAGTTTGAATGTACATTTTGTATAGAGTGTAAAGTATTATGCGCGTAGCAAAGTTTGTACAGGTGAACACCAACTCTTGTGACAGGAAATTTGAACATGAATCTGCGGTAGGCTTTTTTTGACGACAACTTCCAATCCAATTGCTAGTTTCTTTGTCTCAAATTGACAGTTTATTGCCATACTTCCCCGCCCCTACCCTAATGTCGTCTTGTGCATTTGTTTCCGGGATGGGGGCAAAAAAAATGCTGTGAAATCGTTCAAAACCTACTTTGTAACCAAAGATGCAAAGCTGTGTAATTCTATTATTATTTTGCACACTCCTATGTATTTTGTTACTTTTCCTCCTTCACAACAAAATATTTTTGTTGCTGTTTAGCATGTTCTGCATGATCTGTAATCTTCAAACCACTTTCTTACCTCATTTTTATTCAGCACTCTTATTGTAAGATCTGTGAACAATGTAAATGGGGGGGGGGGGAAGACATGGAGACAGAGCTAGGGTTTTGGTTGAGCAACACAAACTAGTGTTAGACAATAGCTGCAAAAAAATGAAGTGAGCCATGTTTTGTTCATTTAAATGGTGTTTGAATTTCATATGCCAATAGTTTTGTTACATTGCAAATTTGTATCTATTTAAATAAATGCAATCTTCCGATTCAAATTTTGTGAAAACCTGAGTACTTTTTTGTGAAATGACTACCCATTCGGAACCACGGGAGACTTGAAGTATTTTAAATTGTGTCACTGCGTTTTAAAGTCTTTCCATAAATGCCTAAAGAATGGTACCATTCTAATTAGTTTGCTTCTAGCAAATGTCACACACTTAACCAGAGAGGAGTAATCCCAAATCCTCCCCTAAACCCTGCACCTAGGAGGAATTGACAGGTGTAATCTAACTGGTAATGGCGCCATCTTGCCCTCTGATAGGCTAGGTGAGTTTCACCATATTGCTTATACCAATCAAATCATCTATGTGGCTGGAAGGCGTGTTATGATTCTGAACGGTCAGATGGCTAGCGACAATGACAAGAATCTGCCATGCTGGGAATCGTAGGTGGCTTGTATCTTGATACCATGTTTTGACTGTTTATGCTAACATACTGTAATAATGCATTTAAAGGATAAGTGTTCATTGTGCAAATGTATTTGTTTTAAACTTTTGGTAACTAAATATAGTTTACATATTAATAGTCTAAGCCAATCCGGTCTGTTTTGCCCCATAGTTGTGCACATGTCAGTTTGGTTGCTAAACAACCAACCTGTCTATAGGGCGCAGGGTTTACAGGAGGATTTGGAATTGGCCTAAAAAGTCTTTCCTACAAGACTGGTTTGCCAGCCTGTCGAGAGCAACTCATTCCTTACTGAATGATTTGGTCTGAAAATATGCCCAATCCCAAATCAGCCCCTGGCTCCTCTGCAATTACCTGTGACCTGTCCAGAACAAACCCTCAGTTGGAATTTTTGTAAGTGTTCTCAAATTTGTTTATTTTGCTGATAATGTTTGTCTTGAGTCTCACTTCATGACTTGACTATTAGCCATGTCATAGCAGTTGGACTCTCCACATGGCTGATATTGTACCCTATTTATTAACATTTTATGAAGAGCTTGAATACCTATAATAACCCAACCTGAATTTTCAATTAATTTGTGTAATATTTTGAAATTCATCAAGAGTAGAGAACCTGTTATAACTTAGCCTATCAAGAAAACACAAGTATACATTGTCACATTTTTATTTTTAAAAAGTAATTACATTTTTTTTCAGGAAATCCAGGTAGGGGAAGCAGCATCCCCTGGTCAAATCTTCATCTGTGTCTTTGTCGTCATCGTCCTCTTGCTGCATCTCAGTTTTCTTGGCACGGGTCTTAGTCCTATTGAAGTAACCTCGCAGCCTTTTCCAGAGGGACTTCTTGGCAGGTTTAGGTGCAGCATCCTTAGCCAGGTCAGCTCTGACCTCCTGGAGTCTCCTCGGGCACAGCCTGGGTGATGTGGTGGACCAGGATGGGGGCATCCTCTGGGACACTGGTGAGGGTCTGCTCCGAGGCATTGGAGCCCAGTGGTTGGGCAGACCTGGCCCGGCACTTACCGGACCCCTTTCTCACCATCTCAAGCGATGGTACCCTCTCGTGGTGGATAACAATGTCCTCGCACCTTGGGTAGACCGAGAAGGGCCATGACTCAACGGTGCTGGTACTGGAGCATAGGCTAGTTTGGCTGCGTTCTGATCCGTCCCTGCATTCACCCAAGCGGCTTTTGGGGTGGATGGGGATGTCCATGGTTTGGCTCTCCGCAGATGAGGGCCGAGGTATTGGGCTATGACAATACATGATCACAAGCAAGTGGTAAGCTGTAGTAGTAGGCTAAAAGGTTGTCCATAAAATAATAAAACAGGTGTTTGAGTTATAAACAGCTGTTCGGACCTTTTCTAGCCTACCCCATGATGACATCATGATATGCCATGGTGATGCAATAAGCCATGCTGAGCCAAAGTAGCAACAGGGCTATGGTCAAAAGTAGTGCACTATACAGGGAATAGGGTGCCATTTGGGACACACAGTCTTGTGTTTTTGCCATTTCTGTTACATTCAAGGCCAAAGAAACAACTGCTACAGAATAAAAAAAAAAGAATATGGATGGGAGCCAACCAACCAATGCCCCCTCTCTCTCTCTCTGATCCCAACCAAACTTTTGGAGGCATACTGCTCTCCTAAAATAAACTGGGGAGCAAATGTTAGATGGCTAGCCTAGCGCAACACTGGGTATGCTCTGTAGCAGTGGTGTAGTGGAGGGTAAACGCCTACCGGGATTAAGTACGTTCATTGTATTCAACTAAATAATGATTTTGTAGTTCGTATTGAGCGATGCCTAATCATAAATAAAAAATGTACTTCTTCCAAATAAAAGGCTGTGTGATAACAGTGTAAATGAAAATAATGCTTTCAGGTTAATCCCCATGTACCGAATAAAACGTACAAGTTAAATGGGTTTCCATTGCATTTTCAACTCTACTGATGGTTTTGTAATAATTTATTTTTGCATTATACAGCGAATGTGCCCAATGTTGTCTTGGCATGTGCACTCTAGTCAGTGCCTCCAGCCAACTGCTTACAGACAGAGCAGGTAGTCTCCCGTCAGGGGAGTCATGCACCAAAAACATCTGAGGGGGCAGAAAGTATGTGATGGTAGTCCGAAGATGGGCTATGCCCCTGTCCGTTGGAAAATGTAGAATGACTTTAAACACCTGAAATAGCTTTTTCCTGCAATCTAGAGCCATAATCATTATGCTTAATTCTGCATGTCTAAGCATTCCTCCTGACTGGTGGTTATTTTTTAAAGAAACTAAATACGCTTATCTGCTAAAATCTGGGTAAAAGATTGCAAGGAATGAGTCTTATTAAGTACATTTAGTATTTGCTTGCTTTTCTAAAGTCTACCAAATTTGCCAGCAGGCATAGTTAGACAAGCTAGCTACTCTAACTTGATTGTTAGGCTGAAATGGCTTGTTGGTAGCTAGTTATGAGTTTGGGAGATTGGGAATCTATCTGTGCTAGCTAAAGCCAACTTCATAAAATTACTAGGCGGCTAGCAGTATTACAGAGAAACAAAATGTTTTGTTTTACAAAAAAACAAACAAAGGACAAATCTGAGGGGGCACGTGCCCCTGTGCCCCCTTTGGGCATGACGCCTCTGGCTACCTACGTAATATTATGTACAAAAGAGTAAGATTATTTTTATTTTCAAATGGCAGCCAAGCATTGATCATGCCACCAAAATAAGACCCTGAATAGGCTATTGATTGGAAAGAGCATCAAGCTCATCACCGTGCTCTTTCAACACCCTGTGAACTCGTCATTATTTATTTAATCTGTAGCCTAATAAACTGCATGCTTTCCCGAGTTGTAGTGGGAGGAGGACTACCACTTTTTGTTTTAAACAGCTAATTTCCTGCAAATCTACACATTTTGCCATAGCGCGGAGAAAAAATGTGCTGTTTCATAGATCTCTCATGCTCATTTTGCCATGAGGATGAGAGAACATTTAGCAGTTTTAAAGCTTATTTCATGCTATTCTACACATTTTGCCATTAGGCTGAGATGAACATTTTCAGTTTTGAATGAAATTTCTTGCAATTCTACACATTTTACCATTGATTATGACATGTTCATATGCTATCTGTGTCCCCCCCCCCCCCCCCCCAATAATCTGGCCCTGAGTGTGAGGACTATACATCATATCATCACGAATCTTTACTTCAATATGATGGTTATATCAATATTAGCACAGTCGTTTCCACTTATATTTCTTGCATAATTTATTTACCGATTCAAAAAGACCCCACATTCTCTAGTGTACTTTGTTTTGTCGACATTTGGAAAGTTTAACGACATATTAGCTGTTTCCATCAGACCAGTCGTGACATTTTCTACTTTACTCACATGAACTCTTTTTCAGGACCCTGTCTTTCAAATATCATTCGTAAAAATCCAAATAACTTCACAGATCTTCATTGTAAAGGGTTTAAACACTGTTTCCGATGCTTGTTCAATGAACCATAAAATGAATGAACATGCACCTGTGGAACGGTCGTTAAGACACTAACAGCTTACAAACGTTAGGCATTTGTCAGTTATGAAAACTTAGAACACTAAAGAGGCCTTTTTACTGACTCTAAAAAACACCAAAAGAAAGATGCCCAGGGTCCCTGCTCATCTGCGTGAACGTGCCTTAGGCATGCTGCAAGGAGGCATGAGGACTGCAGATGTGGCCAGGGCAATAAATTGCAATATCCGTACTGTGAGACGCATAAGACAGCACTACAGGGAGACAGGATTGACAGCTGATCGTCCTCGCAGTGGCAGACCACATGTAACAACACCTGCACAGGATCGGTACATCCGAACATCACACCTGCGGGACAGGTACAGGATGGCAACAACAGCCCGAGTTACACCAGGAACACACAATCCCTCCATCAGTGCTCAGACTGTCCAAAACAGGCTGTGAGAGGCTGGACTGAAGGCTTGTAGGCCTGTTGTAAGGCAGGTCCTCACCAGACATCACTGGAAACAACGTCGCCAATGGGCACAAACTCACCGTTACTGGACCAGACAAGACTGGCAAAAAGTGCTCTTCGTTGACGAGTTGCGGTTTTGTCTCACCAGGGGTGATGGTCGGATTCGCGTTTATCGTCGAAGGAATGAGTGTTACACCGAGGCCTGTACTCTGGAGCGGGATCGATTTGGAGGTGGAGGGTCCATCTTGGTCTGGGGATGTGTGTCACAGCATCATCGGACTGAGCTTGTTGTCATTGCAGGCAATCACAACGCTGTGCGTTACAGGGAAGACATCCTCCTCCCTCATGTGGTACCCTTCCTGCAGGCTTATCCTGACATGACCCTCCAGCATGACAATGCCACCAGCCATACTGCTCGTTCTGTGCGTGATTTCCTGCAAGACAGGAATGTTAGTGTTCTGCCATGGCCAGCGAAGAGCCTGGATCTCAATCCCATTGAACACGTCTGGTACCTGTTGGATCGGAGGGTGAGGGCTAGGGCCATTCCCCCCCAGAAAATGTCCGGGAACTTGCAGGTGCCTTGGTGGAAGAGTGGGGTAACATCTCACAGCAAGAACTGGCAAATCTGGTGCAGTCCATGAGGAGATGCACTGTAGTACTTAATGCAGCTGGTGGCCATACCAGATACTGACTGTTACTTTTGATTTTGACCCCCCCCACCCTTTGTTCAGGGACACATTTTTCCATTCTGTTAGTCACGTCTGTGGAACTTGTTCAGTTTATGTCTCAGTTGTTGAATCTTGTTTTGTTCATAAAAATATTTACACGTTAAGTTTGCTGAAAATAAATGCAGTTGACAGAGGATGTTTTTTTTGTTGCTGAGTTTATAAAAGGTTGGAAGGAAACCTGGTTACAGTTCTCTACTTGGGTATGAAAAGGTAGCAAAAAAATGATGCCACAGATACGCCGACGAGCATTTCCTATAGGACAGCCGCCCACATTTATCAGAACTAAAGGAAATACACATTTTTACCACATTTACGTTACATAAATTCCGTTATTTTATAACTGTGAAGGGTATCAAAGGTGAAGTGAACTGTGGTTAAGGATTGTATTGGTCAAAAATACTTGAGCACTTAATTTTTCAACATAAAAACTGTGGCTGAAAATTTAGTTTATGCAAGTAACAGTGTGTCAAAAATATCAGTAGAGTTGAAAATGAGATGGAAACAATGAATTCAGATTTTTATTCGGTACATGAAAACTTAAGCTAAAAGTAAATTGTCTACACTACGTCATCACACACCCCTGATTTTTATCTGCAACAAGTCTGTTTTAGTGGAAAACCTCCACAGGTGGGAAAATATGTATTTTCTTTATGCAGATTTTAGAACTTTAGCATGAAAATCTGTCACGAATTCAATGGAAATCTAGCTAGAGAGAAACAATGTGCCACATTTCTTTATTTGAAACAAAACAGTATTTAAAAAAAATGGCCCATCAATAAAAAAAGAATTTAATAAAAGACACTAAACAAAACCCTTTCCTACTGGCACAAAGCAACATCTGTATTGAAAAACATTCTTCCAATGGCCTTCAGTACAACTCCCACAGCTGCACCTCCTTGTGAGAAAAAGGATTTTCATTACAAAGGTGCACCTTGTGATGGGGGCAATAAAAAGCCACTAACATTTGCAGTCACAGAACATGCCACAGATGTCTCAGGTTGAGGGAGCGTGCAATTGGCATGCTGACTGCAGGAATGTCATCCAGAGCTATTGCCAGAGAACCGAATGTTAATTTCTCTACCGTAAGCCACCTCCAACGTAGTTTTAGAGAATTTGGCAGTATGTCCAATCGGCCTTACAACCGCCGACCACATGTAACCACGCCAGCTCAGGACCTCCACATCTGGCTTCTTCACCTGCGGGATCATCTGAGACCAGCCACCCGGAGAAGCTGAGGAGTATTTCTGTCTGTAATAAAGCCATTTTGTGGGGAAAAACCTCATTCTAATTGGCTGGGCCTGGCTCCCCAGTGGGTGGGCCTATGCCCTCCCAGGTCCACCCATGACTGCACCCCTGCCTAGTCATGTGAAATCAATACATTAGGGCCTAATTTACTTACTTAAATTGAGCGATTTTCTTATATGAACTGTAACTCAGTAAAATTGTTGAAATTGTTGCGTTTATATTTTTGTTCAGTATACATTGTTAAGAATAATGATAGTGTCCTATTATGGTACAAAAAAACAAAAAATCTTCCACAATAACTGCACCCGTATATAGTTCTCACATTTGAGGAGTAGTGCACTTTGTGCATCTCATTCTGCTGCTCCATGAGGAAAGTCACTCAGGAGAATCAGCTTAAGATCAGCGCAGGCCTTTTCAGACCTTTGAATGGTTCCAGCAAATCAGTTAAGTGTGGGTCAGTGTGCGTGTCTGTCTGAGTGGGACACAAAGGTTTCCTTCGTTATCGTTGGCTTAACCCACGGTGACGAATCGGCTGCCTTTGCTGGTCTGCGCAGTGGCGATGCGCTGGTCTTTCAGGATGCGGAATCGCTCATTCAAAGTCATCGCCGTCTGCTGTGACAACAGTTTGGAGAGAGAAAGATTGTCAGAAAAACAATAATTCACTTCACACAACTGGGTCATGTTGACTAGGCACAAAATGTAGGCAATCAGAACATTTCAAATAAGAAACGCTTGACTACCTTTGCATTGCATGTTTTAAAACGGTTTCACATTTTGATAGAGTGTACCCTAACGAATAGGACCCTGTACTCACCAATTCACAGGGTGAAACCTTGATTTTGAACCACCTGGGGGAGTTATACTTTTGACTATTTAGTTCAAACACAGTTCATAAAATGTATACTAACGCTCATCAGGACAAAACCTAGCCACATGGGATGTATTTACACAGGCAGGCTAATTCTGATGTTTTTCCACTAATCGGTCTTTTGACCAATCAGATCGACTCTTGTCAATAATTGGGCAAAAAATCAGAAATGGGCTGCCTGTGTAAACGCAGCCGCTGTGTGATTGTGCACTTGTATCTTATTTTCACCTGTTTCCCCACGCTGTTGATGTCAAACTGCAGGGGGACTCCTTTAGGTGGTACTGGTTTCTTCTCCTCCTCCACCTTGACTGGGGCCGGGCTGATGGGTGCCGAGGGGTGCAGGGACCAAGCACTGGGAGGCCTGGGGGAACAGAGAAGAAAATACATGGTGAGTGGTTGTTTATCTCGGCCCAGGAGTATTTCCTGACAATGTGAATTGTCCAGGCAAAACTCTGGCCCTTCATTATGATCAGGTCATATGTTAAGGAAAAACTACCGGTCCTGTGTATTCAGTCAGCCTCTGTTCTGAAAGTGGTCTGTGTGAGCTCATAATGGGACTCACTCAGGCTGCGTCATGGTGGCAGTTGGGTTGTCGATGGAAACGGTCAGGATCCCACTGCTGTTTGTTGACGTGCGCCATCTGGTGGACAGACAGGTAAACAGACAGAAAACATAGCGTAAGACAACCTGTGGATAATGACAAGCAAAGGTAACATTTGTGGTATTCAAGAATGATGAGGGTGCACCAAATTATACAGAGGAATGTGGTCTGTCAAGAGGTGACAGTCAATGTGTTCATTCTCTCACACACAAACACACCCATCCACATTAGGGTTGCACAATATGGTAAAAAGAAGATTTTAAAAAATCAGAGATTTCTGTACCAAATATTGTGATTTTACTTGCGATTATAGATCAGAACACTTAGGTAAACTGTTGGAATCATAAAAATAGAATCCTCATTATAATTGTGTGGTTGGAACTTTGAATGCACTTTTGTTTGGCATGACAACAAATGAAAAAGTAAGGGATGAGATGGTTGTGACAGTAGGAACTAAAGTGTTGGTCAGTGATTCCCATGGGACCCTAATTAGATTTAAATAAGGTACATTCAGACAAAGATTTTAGAATATTCTTCACCTTATCCTCTCTGATTAAGAACAAGCTGTTACACTCCACCACTGGTACCAGTCTATTTGAGCATTAGGATCTGCCTGCTTGAGTGACAGGGGGCGGGGCTTGGTGTGTGTGGGATTAAGCAATAAACAAAACCTTTTTTTATAAAGTGGCCATGACAGATAGCTAAGTGGCATTTCAAAATAATCGCAGCCTCTTGTAATATGGATATTCACAGCCCTAATCCACACACAGGTCAAATACTCACTGGCGAGATCTAACTGGAGTAGGGGGTAGAGAGGTTGGAGCTGGCTTCTGCACCTGGGCGTGAACCTGCAGTATGGACGAATGTACAAGTGAGACAACCTTTCATGCACTGGGTCTGTTCTAACAAAAAAGTCTGCCTACGATCAGACACCTACAGGCAAATAGAGAGCATACCTTGAGGCCCCTGTGGAAGAGAAACGTGGCCTGGCGGGCTTCTCTCTGGGTTTGATGGACAGGGGGCAGGGGCCTAAGAGGACACAAGATGGAAGGTTGGTTGAGACAGGAACGGAGATTAAAAAATGTTCCATGACGTCCTTCGTTTATGCAATGTCATTGGAGAGCACTTGGAAATACTTAACAGGAGACAGTGATTCTCAGTGTCAGACTGAGCCAGTCCCAATTCATTCTCTACCCTTTTGCCTTGAAGTTAACCCTTCGATGTTTGCAGATTTTACAGGCCTGGATAGGTATACGGTGTGTATACAGTATGGCGCAGGGTTTCCGTTAACCGGTAATAGCTGACTTTTGACCCCAAAAATAATAGAAGAAAAGCAGATAAATAAAATCGGAACCGGCCATCGCAAAATAGAAAAATTGTTTATCGTCGAGGGAATGAGCGTTACACCGAGGCCTGTACTCTGGCGCAGGATCGATTTGGAGGTGGAGGGTCCGCCTTGGTCTGGGGATGTGTGTCACAGCATCATCGGACTGAGCTTGTTGTCATTGCAGGCAATCTCAACGCTGTGCGTTACAGGGAAGACATCCTCCTCCGTCATGTGGTACCCTTCCTGCAGGCTTATCCTGACATGACCCTCCAGCATGACAATGCCACCAGCCATACTGCTCGTTCTGTGCGTGATTTCCTGCAAGACAGGAATGTCAGTGTTCTGCCATGGCCAGCAAAGAGCCGGGATCTCAATCCCATTGAACACGCCTGGGACCTGTTGGATCGGAGGGTGAGGGCTAGGGCCATTCCCCCCCAGAAAATGTCCGGGAACTTGCAGGTGCCTTGGTGGGAGAGTGGGGTAACATCTCACAACAAGAACTGGCAAATCTGGTGCAGTCCATGAGGAGATGCACTGCAGTACTTAATGCAGCTGGTGGCCACATCAGATACTGACTGTTACTTTTGATTTTGATCCCCCCCCCTTTGTTCAGGGACACATTTTTCCATTCTGTTAGTCACGTCTGTGGAACTTGTTCAGTCTATGTCTCAGTTGTTGAATCTTGTTTTGTTCATAAAAATATTTACACGTTAAGTTTGCTGAAAATAAATGCAGTTGACAGAGGATGTTTTTTTTGTTGCTGAGTTTATAAAAGGTTGGAAGGAAACCTGGTTACAGTTCTCTACTTGGGTATGAAAAGGTAGCAAAAAAATGATGCCACAGATACGCCGACGAGCATTTCCTATAGGACAGCCGCCCACATTTATCAGAACTAAAAGAAATACACATTTTTACCACATTTACGTTACATAAATTCCGTTATTTTATAACTGTGAAGGGTTTCAAAGGTGAAGTGAACTGTGGTTAAGGATTGTATTGGGCAAAAATACTTGAGCACTTAATTTTTCAACATAAAAACTGTGGCTGAAAATGTAGTTTATGCAAGTAACAGTGTGTCAAAACTATCAGTAGAGTTGAAAATGAGATGGAAACAACGAACTTTAGATTTTTATTCGGTACATGAAAGCTAAAAGTAAATTGTCTACACTACGTCATCACACACCCCTGATTTTTATCTGCAACAAGTCTGTTTTAGTGGAAAACCTCCACAGGTGGGAAAATATGTATTTTCTTTATGCAGATTTTAGAACTTTAGCATGAAAATCTGTCACGAATTCAATGGAAATCTAGCTAGAGAGAAACAATGTGCCACATTTCTTTATTTGAAACAAAACAGTATTTAAAAAAAATGGCCCATCAATAAAAAAAGAATTTAATAAAAGACACTAAACAAAACCCTTTCCTACTGGCACAAAGCAACATCTGTATTGAAAAACATTCTTCCAATGGCCTTCAGTACAACTCCCACAGCTGCACCTCCTTGTGAGAAAAAGGATTTTCCTTTACGTCCTGACAAATGTTGAAGCTCCTGAAGACAACAGCTAAGTACACTGAACAAAAATACAAACGCAACATGTAAAGCGTTGGTCACATGTTTCATGAGCTGAAATAAGATACCAGAAATGTTCCATATTCACAAAATATTTCTCAAATTATGTGCACAAATTTGTTTACATCCCTGTTAGTGAGCATTTCTCCTTTGCCAAGATCATCCATCCTTCTGACAGGTGACATATCAAGAAGCTGATTAAACAGCATGATCATTACAAAGGTGCACCTTGTGATGGGGGCAATAAAAAGCCACTAACATTTGCAGTCACAGAACACGCCACAGATGTCTCAGGTTGAAGGAGCGTGCAATTGGCATGCTGACTGTAGGAATGTCATCCAGAGCTGTTGCCAGAGAACCGAATGTTAATTTCTCTACCGTAAGCCGCCTCCAACGTAGTTTTAGAGAATTTGGCAGTATGTCCAATCGGCCTTACAACCGTCGACCACGTGTAACCACGCCAGCTCAGGACCTCCACATCTGGCTTCTTCACCTGCGGAATCATCTGAGACCAGCCACCCGGACAGCTGGTGAAGCTGAGGAGTATTTCTGTCTGTAATAAAGCCATTTTGTGGGGAAAAACCTCATTCTGATTGGCTGGGCCTGGCTCCCCAGTGGGTGGGCCTATGCCCTCCCAGGTCCAACCATGACTGCACCCCTGCCTAGTCATGTGAAATCAATACATTAGGGCCTAATTTACTTACTTAAATTGAGCGATTTCCTTATATGAACTGTAACTCAGTAAAATTGTTGAAATTGTTGCGTTTATATTTTTGTTCAGTATACATTGTTAAGAATAATGATAGTGTCCTATTATGGTACAAAAAAACAAAAAATCTTCCACAATAACTGCACCCGTATATAGTTCTCACATTTGAGGAGTAGTGCACTTTGTGCATCTCATTCTGCTGCTCCATGAGGAAAGTCACTCAGGAGAATCAGCTTAAGATCAGCGCAGGCCTTTTCAGACCTTTGAATGGTTCCAGCAAATCAGTTAAGTGTGGGTCAGTGTGCGTGTCTGTCTGAGTGGGACACAAAGGTTTCCTTCGTTATCGTTGGCTTAACCCACGGTGACGAATCGGCTGCCTTTGCTGGTCTGCGCAGTGGCGATGCGCTGGTCTTTCAGGATGCGGAATCGCTCATTCAAAGTCATCGCCGTCTGCTGTGACAACAGTTTGGAGAGAGAAAGATTGTCAGAAAACCAATAATTCACGTCACACAACTGGGTCATGTTGACTAGGCACAAAATGTAGGCAATCAGAACATTTCAAATAAGAAACGCTTGACTACCTTTGCATTGCATGTTTTAAAACGGTTTCACATTTTGATAGAGTGTACCCTAACGAATAGGACCCTGTACTCACCAATTCACAGGGTGAAACCTTGATTTTGAACCACCTGGGAGAGTTATACTTTTGACTATTTAGTTCAAACACAGTTCATAAAATGTATACTAACGCTCATCAGGACAAAACCTAGCCACTTGGGCTGCATTTACACAGGCAGGCTAATTCTGATGTTTTTCCACTAATCGGTCTTTTGACCAATCAGATCGACTCTTGTCAATAATTGGGCAAAAACTCAGAAATGGGCTGCCTGTGTAAACGCAGCCGCTGTGTGATTGTGCACTTGTATCTTATTTTCACCTGTTTCCCCACGCTGTTGATGTCAAACTGCAGGGGGACTCCTTTAGGTGGTACTGGTTTCTTCTCCTCCTCCACCTTGACTGGGGCCGGGCTGATGGGTGCCGAGGGGTGCAGGGACCAAGCACTGGGAGGCCTGGGGGAACAGAGAAGAAAATACATGGTGAGTGGTTGTTTATCTCGGCCCAGGAGTATTTCCTGACAATGTGAATTGTCCAGGCAAAACTCTGGCCCTTCATTATGATCAGGTCATATGTTAAGGAAAAACTACTGGTCCTGTGTATTCAGTCAGCCTCTGTTCTGAAAGTGGTCTGTGTGAGCTCATAATGGGACTCACTCAGGCTGCGTCATGGTGGCAGTTGGGTTGTCGATGGAAACGGTCAGGATCCCACTGCTGTTTGTTGACGTGCGCCATCTGGTGGACAGACAGGTAGACAGACAGAAAACATAGCGTAAGACAACCTGTGGATAATGACAAGCAAAGGTAACATTTGTGGTATTCAAGAATGATGAGGGTGCACCAAATTATACAGAGGAATGTGGTCTGTCAAGAGGTGACAGTCAATGTGTTCATTCTCTCACACAAACACACCCATCCACATTAGGGTTGCACGATATGGTAAAAAATAATAAAAACATCTGAGATTTTTGTACCAAATATCGTGATTTTACTTGCGATTATAGATCAGAACACTTAGGTAAACTGTTGGAATCATAAAAGTAGAATCCTCATTATAATTCTGTGGTTGGAACTTTGAATGCACTTTTGTTTGGCATGACAACAAATGAAAAAGTAAGGGATGAGATGGTTGTGACAGTAGGAACTAAAGTGTTGGTCAGTGATTCCCATGGGACCCTAATTAGATTTAAATAAGGTACATTCAGACAAAGATTTTAGAATATTCTTCACCTTATCCTCTCTGATTAAGAACAAGCTGTTACACTCCACCACTGGTACCAGTCTATTTGAGCATTAGGATCTGCCTGCTTGAGTGACAGGGAGCGGGGCTTGGTGTGTGTGGGATTAAGCAATAAACAAAACCTTTTTTTATAAAGTGGCCATGACAGATAGCTAAGTGGCATTTCAAAATAATCGCAGCCTCTTGTAATATGGATATTCACAGCCCTAATCCACACACAGGTCAAATACTCACTGGCGAGATCTAACTGGAGTAGGGGGTAGAGAGGTTGGAGCTGGCTTCTGCACCTGGGCGTGAACCTGCAGTATGGACGAATGTACAAGTGAGACAACCTTTCATGCACTGGGTCTGTTCTAACAAAAAAAAGTCTGCCTACGATCAGACACCTACAGGCAAATAGAGAGCATACCTTGAGGCCCCTGTGAAAGAGAAACGTGGCCTGGCGGGCTTCTCTCTGGGTTTGATGGACAGGGGGCAGGGGCCTAAAAGGAGGACACAAGATGGAAGGTTGGTTGAGACAGGAACGGAGATTAAAAAATGTTCCATGACGTCCTTCGTTTATGCAATGTCATTGGAAAGCACTTGGAAATACTTAACAGGAGACAGTGATTCTCAGTGTCAGACTGAGCTAGTCCCAATTCATTCCCTACCCTTTTGCCCTGAAGTTAACTCTTCGATGTTTGCAGATTTTACAGGCCTGGATAGGTATACGGTGTGTATACAGTATGGCGCAGGGTTTCCGTTAACCGGTAATTGCCAACTTTTGACCCAAAAAATAGAAGAAAAGCCGATAAATAAAATTGGCACCGGCTAACGCAAAGAAGAAAAAATCCCATTGCGAATTAATGCTTTTTAGCCTAATCACTGATGGAAATATTTCACTGTACATTAATTTGACGGGTCATTTTTATTAGTCGATAGGTTCATTTGCATAATCTATTTATCACACGTGTAGGACCTACAGCATACAGAGCCTTTGAGTGGAAAACCTGTCAGACAGCGCAAGAGCTGCTGCATCTTGTGGCGCTTTTAAGACAACCAGGGGGGGGGGGGCATTGGTCACATCATGACGTCAGTGATCTTCATGTCGGAAAGTCTGAGCTCTAGAAAGAGGCTCAAGTTCCCGAGTTGGATGACCGATCAAACCGATTTTGCCCAGTTAGAGCTCTTTTTCCCCAGTTCCCAGTGGTCTTGAACACACAGAAGTTGGAAGTCAGAGCTCAGAGTTGTTTTGAACGCGGCATCAAATGGCAACAGAAGGCAGGCAGGCTTCATCAGCATGGCACACACCACTTTGCAATGAATTGGAGGCAGTATGCATTTTGAAAACATATACTTAATTGCTTGAAACTTGAATGTTTTAATACATACTGAGGCAATATCTTACCTTGCTTCAAAATGTAATCTCTGTCACATGAAACTGCTCACATCTGCAGTTCCCTTTTGAAAACAGTGTTTTCCCACTAATTGCATCATGGAACGAACATTCGCACGTAGCCTACTGCCTTGTGCACATTGCTACGCATATGTGAAGAAATAATAGTTTATCAACATTTTAAGCTAAAGGTTCTGATCGGTTGCGTCAGACTGATTGCTTTTTAAAGTTTATTTAACACTTTTTTTAGCCTAGGCCTAATAATTGTATGAATTTCAGATCTATCGTCCCCCAACTGTCCATAGTCTGAGAAAGAAATAGCCTATTCAAAACAATAAGCTGTTAATCGTCTTGTTGGCTGAGGAAACGTAAATGCGGACAGTTATTCTAACATGTTTAAATCAGAATTCGGTAAGGACCACACATTGCTGCATTCTCGACTTGCACGTTCTGTTAAAATGAATTACCATATTCTAAATATGATTTCTGTCATTCTGAGCACAGCGGCTGGACGCCGTAATCAGGTTACGCACCCAACGCACATGGGTCTGGTACATTTCTAAAATGTCCGGTAAATTCAAATGTTGCCGGTCAAATGTCCGACGCCACATTTTTCTAATGGAAAACCTGATATGGCGCTTCCACCACATTACTTGAATGGTACAGATCTGCAAACATTGAAGGGTTAAGGTGAAGGGGTAGATAGCGAATTCATACCGACTGACAGTGTGACGTGGTTATATTCCATGGAGGGGAGTATTCCAGGAGTAAATTCTGCAATTGTAATTTTGTTACCGTCCCCGCAGCTGAACGGGTCTTGTCTGTGTCGTCGTGTTGGGGCCTCTCTGTACGTCTGTCTGTCTGTACGGCCTCCTCTGGCCTTGCGTCTGTCTGAATTGGGCTGATTGGATAAAAGGCCACGATTGGTTGTTGAAAGGCCGCGGTTGGTTGTTGAAGGGCCGCGGTTGGTTGTTGAAGGGCCGCGGTTGGTTGTTGAAGGGCCGCGGTTGGTTGTTGAAGGGCCGCGACTTCTAAGAGGGAAAACGTAAATAGAGATGGTGAGCAGAGGAGCGAGGGCTCCTTTGGAAACTAACTCGCTCCTCCTCTTCGATCCCAACAAGGGTTGTGTTCATTAGTCATGAAACAGGAAAACGGTCCAAAACTCAGTGCAACATTTTGCCCTAATGAACATGTCCCAGATGTACGAGCCCTTAGTACCTGGTTGACAGTCGGTCGGTTGAGTGGACTGATGCCTTTCTGTATGGCTGCCGTCTTCCGGGCCGCCAGTCCAGTGATGACCCCTTGACCCCGGCTTTGACCAACTGGAGGGGGAATCTTCCAGCCTCTTCCAACACCCACTCTCGTTAGCCCCCTTCTTGCTACACCACCTCCTGGAAATGACATGGGGACAATCCAAATGTGATGTCTTGAACAGGTTCATTGGTATTATAAGTGGAGCTAAAGTCTGCCATTTCAAATATCACAGGAATGACTGTATGAAGTTATTCAACAATAGAAGACTAGCTGCATTACTGAGCACCACAAACAAAGCTCCTGTACACACCTCGTTGGGTCGGTCCTCCAGCTCTCGCTCCAACTGGTTTCCCTTGTACAAAGCCCTTTCCCTTCTGTAATGGCCTGCGGTTCCCTGGGCCTGGCCTCCGTGCTTGTTGCTCTTTCTTGTTCAGACGAATGATATCATCTAGGGAAGTAAGATGAACAAAACAATATAAGTTGACTCGTCAGTGAGCTCTTTTTCTAGTCAATGTAAAATCTAAATGCCAAGCATATGAATGAAAGTTTGTCTGACTCCTGGAAGTCTGAGCTGACTTTGTACATTATAGCTAACAGTAGCTACATTCATTACACACACTGACGTTTGGATGGGCCAAATATATAAAAATAGCTTATGTTCAACTCATAATACCTACAAAATACTACGTTACTGTAGCTAACGTTAGCTGGCTTGGTCGCATTGAATGAACCCAGCTAGCTAACAAAGTTACCAGAGTAGTAAGAGCTTTTAGACTTTGAAATAGACAGTGGAATATATATACATATATTTAGTTATATAACAGTGTATATTATGACCTTATAACCGTTTAGCTGGCTTGCTACATTACATGCGAACATTAGCCATGGCTAGTTACAACAACCAAACCCGAGCTTCTGGTAACCACCACATCAAGTGTCGCGAGCGGCCTTACCTAAAGACATGTCAACCTTATCAGGTCCCTCAGAAGTGCTCCCCCGTACAGCCGAAAAACCAACGTTACTCATACTGTAAAAATCTGGAGAATGTTATGGATAAAATTACAAACTGCGCTTCAACTGCAAACTATAGCAAGCTAGCTAGCCTAGCTATCTACGTGAAATTAAACTCCCTCTGCAAACGTCTAATACACGCGCACTAGACACGAATGGCATTTTGGGATGTGTAGTTTGGATGCCGGTGGAACCAATAAACCTCTGATACATACATACATACATACATACATACATACATACATACATACATACATACATACATACATACATACATACATACATACATACAGTGGTGTAAAGTACTTAAGTAAAACAATATTTAAAGTACTATCTAAGTAAATTTTTGGGGGTATCTGTACTTTACTATTTATATTTTGACAACTTTTACTTTTACTCCACTACATTCCTAAAGAAGATAATGTACTTTTTACTGCATACTTTTTAGCTTGACCCCCTGATTATTCCATAGTTCAAATTCAAGTCTGGCAGCCAATGCGCTAGTTTGACAACCACTTTACTAGAAAGCTACTTGTATGACTGAATGATGGAGAATGCTAGTAAGGCTAATTCAATTTCAAATCACTCCCAGATGGCTCTCTGGATAAAACCAAAGTAATTTGCAATCACCTGTTATCACCTCCCCTATATTTATCAATTCCCCGGCTGTTTCCCGCTGCTGCATTAATTGACTTACGTCTGTGTATTACCCGGTTCTGGCGCTGTTCTTGTCCTGTTTTCATGTCTGTTCCAATTAAATGTTGACTCCCCGTACCTGCTTCTCTTCTCCAGTGTCGGCCCTTACAGAATGCAGCAGTCATCAAAGGAAGCATCGGGGAGTGCTGGCGGTTCGGTTGGTGGTGACGTTGGGTCCGGGGGCTGCCGCCGATCGAACCAGGTGTGCCTTACCAGGTGTGCCTTAGCTGGATCATCAGGCTTCCATGCCCTAGCCGGCTCGAGAGGTTTCCTTGCCCCGGTTGGCTCAGAAGGCGCCCATCCCAGGTCAGGCCTCAGCCGGATCGTCAGGTTTTTATGCCCAGCCGGCTCGTCAGGCTGCTATGCCTCAGCCGGATCATCGGGCTACCACGCCTCAGCGGAATTGACAGGCTTTCACGCCTCAGCCGGCTCGCTAGACTCCCACGCCTCTGCCAGTTCATCGGGATTTTACGCCCAGCCGGCTTGTTCAGCGCCCGTGCCTCGGCTGGCCAGTCAGGCTCTCCCAGGTGGGACGCCAGGTGGCGCACCTAGAGGGAGGGGGGGTACTGTCACGCCTGCTCCCGCTCTTCCCCCCTGGTGCTCAAGGGCGCCAGGCTGCCATGCATTACGCGCTACCGCCACCATCATTACACACACCTGCCTTCCCTCATCATGCGCATCACCGATTTATTGGACTCACCTGGACTCAATCACCTGTTTATTACCTCCCCTATATTTATCAGTTCCCCAGCTCTGTTCCCCGCTGCTGCATTAATTGACTTGCGTCTGTGTATTACCCGGATCTGACACTGTTCTTGTCCTGTTTTCATGTCTGTTACAATTAAATGTTGACTCCCCGTACCTGCTTCTCTTCTCCAGCATCGGTCCTTACAGAAACATACTGTTGACGCCGGCAATACAAGTAACGTTACTAGTAGCAATGGAGGACATCTTCGGCAGGCTAGAAGAGTGTACGCACGGGAGGCCTATGGACAAGTCGACTAGCAGCAAGCTAACACAAGCAACAGCCAAGTGGATAGCTACAGCTTGGAGGCCTGTCCACATTTTGGAGGATAAAGGCTATCATTTGGATAGCATCGAACGACTCAACGTATGAGTTACCTTCGAGTGCCACCGTCGTTACAAGAATACACGAGCTGTATGAAAGCGAGAGGGCTACGAAAGCGGAGGAGTTGAAACATACAACAGCTGTTGCTCTCACTGGAGAGCACTGGACTTCGGTCAGTAACAACTACCTTGGGGTTACTACCAGTGATGGAAAAAGTACCCAATTGTCATACTTGAGTAAAAGTAAAGATGCCTTAATAGAAATTTACTCAAGTAAAAGTGAGTCCCCCAGTAAAATATTACTTGAGTAAAAGAATTTGGTTTTAAAAATACTTAAGTATCAAAAGTAAAAGTATTAATAATTTCAAATTCCTTATATAAGCAAACCAGATAGCATAATTGTCTTTTTTAAATTTTATTTACGGCTAGCCAGGGGCATGTTCCAGCACTCAGACATTTATAAACGAAGCATGTGTTTAGTGAGTCGCCAGATCAGCTTGCACAATAACTACATACACAAGGCTTGCTGATCAAAACTGATGAGTTGATTCTCAGTGAAACTGTCATACTCTTCACAATTTCTAAACATTCTGTCATCGTGTGAGCAGTCACATGCAACATTATCCACTCAATTATCAAAATCTGTCAGACATACATGTATATACCATAAATATCTATGACATGGAATGTTTGTGATGTCTGCTAAATTGGCAAATTACCTGCCAGGTGACATCGTAATGAAATAAGAATCACAATCTTACCAATCAAGTTTGGAAGCATATATATAGAGTTTGCCCACAGCACAATAACTACCATTTTTGAATATGGAGGAACATCACAACGCTGAACAGCAGCTACATGCTCGTGGAAGAGAAATAAGATGTGTAAGAATGCCTGGTGGTGGTGTTAGGGGAAGACATAATAGAGGAAGCCAGAGGCACAATTGTGGACCATGTCATAAACCATGGTCTTACAATGACAGAGGCTGGTCGGAGAGTACAGTCTAATGTAAACAGGTCCACAGTGTCATAAATTGTGCTAACATTCCGTATGGGGAAAACGGGTAAATATGTACTCGTCCTTTACTTTTGTTACAGCATTTCTTTCACAACAATACAGCAACTATTGTAAAGGTAAATGCAAGTCTGAAAATCACAATGTACCGTAAGATATGTATGAGGAATATACAGCACCATTTGAATACAATATACTATCTGTAACATGGTCTATTTGTGAATTATACATGTCATATATAGGACTGCACAACAACCTCATGCTGGTGGCAGAGCAGCAGTATTCAGCCATCAGCAAGAACAAGAAATTTGCAACATGGTCATGGCCAACAATTCCGTCAGGCTGAGATCCAAAGTGCAATCATAAATGACAACGATATCTTCGCAAATATCAATTCTGTCAGCATTTCCACTATGCACACCACTATAAAAAAAATCAAATGACTATGAAACAATTCGACAAGGTGCCATTTGAGAGGAATAGTGACAGAGTGAAGGAGCTGCGGTACCAGTATGTCTGGGTAAACCATTGGTGTGCACATGGTATATTGTACAGGGTGTCACGCCCTGACCAGTGAAAAGGGTCATTTGCCATATTAGAATGGTCAGGGCGTGGCAGGGGGGTTGTTTTGTGTGTTTTGGGGTTTGTTTGTTTCTAGGGGAATTTGTTCTAGTTTTCTATTTCTATGTTTCGTTTTCCATGTTTGGCCGAGTGTGGTTTCCAATCAGAGGCAGGTGTCTTTCTTTGTCTCTGATTGGAAGCCATACGTAGGCAGCCTGTTTTCCTTTGGGTTTTGTGGGTGGTTACTTTCCGTTTAGTTGTTGTACCTGACGGAACTGTTGAGCGTTTGTTTGAAGTGCATTCATTAACATCTAAAGATGAGCACTATACACGCTGCGCCTTGGTCTCTTCAATACGCCGCTTGTGACACAGGGAGTTTTACTGTATTTCAATGATGCCTGTATATACTTCCTGAAGTTGTAGATACCCATAAGAACAGAAAACATTTCTACTTTACTAAACTGCCTGATTGTAGAATAGACTAACTTTATATTTTGTTTCTGTGTTACTATATAGAGAATAATGGAGCTGAAAGGTCATGAAATGACCCACATTCTTGTTTTTGTGGATGAGGCTGGGTTCAATCTGGCCAAAGGCAGGAGATGTGGACGCAGTATCATTGGACGCCGAGCCACAATTGGAACACCAGGCCAATGTGGGGGCAATATTACAATGTGTGCTCCTGTTTCTGAGAATGGTGTGAGCACACATATTCCACACATTGGGTCCTATAACACCCAAATTCTCCTGGCCTTCCTAAATACACTTTACAGAGACCTAATACCAGAACACGAAAGAGGTTTCGTTCGACCAGATTTGCCAAATGATGTAATTGTGTGGGATAATGTCAGCTTCCACCGAACCAACATTGTTAGGGAATGGTTTGCTGCGCATGAAAGGATAACAATGGAGTTCCTTCCACTATACTCCCCACTCCTGAATCCAATAGAAGAGGTTTTTTTTCAGCATGGAGGTGGAAAGAATATAACTATTGGGCATAAGATCAGATGTCTCTGTTAGATGCCAGGAACGCTGCTTGTGAGGACATCACAGGCGATCATTGCAGGGAATGGTTGCGCCACGCAAGGAGATTTTTCTCCTCGTGCATCGCAAGGGAAAACATCAGATGTGACGTTGACGAAAATCTCTGGCCAGACCTACAAGAGCGACCGGGTGTCCACCAAGAAGATGGGAACTTGTAGTGTTACGTATTGTGAGGAGGTACAATTTATTGTTTTTTACAGAACTACAGCAGGTTTTTTCATTGTTGCGTTTTTATAAAAAAAATGTTGCATGGATGTCATTTTCTGGCAAATTTTCTGTTCACTATATGACTTTACATGTAAGAAACACGTGAATTTTCTGTTTACATGTAACACATTGCTAAAAAAGAAATGTACTGTTTACATATACTGCTCAAAAAAATAAAGGGAACACTTAAACAACACAATGTAACTCCAAGTCAATCACACTTCTGTGAAATCAAACTGTCCACTTAGGAAGCAACACTGATTGACAATACATTTCACATGCTGTTGTGCAAATGGAATAGACAACAGGTGGAAATTATAGGCAATAAGCAAGACACCCCCAATAAAGGAGTGGTTCAGCAGGTGGTGACCATAGACCACTTCTCAGTTCCTATGCTTCCTGGCTGATGTTTTGGTCACTTTTGAATGCTGGCGGTGCTTTCACTCTAGTGGTAGCATGAGACGGAGTCTACAACCCACACAAGCGGCTCAGGTAGTGCAGCTCATCCAGGATGGCATATCAATGCGAGCTGTGGCAAGAAGGTTTGCTGTGTCTGTCAGCGTAGTGTCCAGAGCATGGAGGCGCTACCAGGAGACAGGCCAGTACATCAGGAGACGTGGAGGAGGGCAACAACCCAGCAGCAGGACCGCTACCTCCGCCTTTGTGCAAGGAGGAGCAGGAGAAGCACTGCCAGAGCCCTGCAAAATGACCTCCCGCAGGCCACAAATGTGCACATGTCTGCTCAAACGGTCAGAAACAGACTCCATGAGGGTGGTATGAGGGCCCGACGTCCACAGGTGGGGTTGTGCTTACAACCCAACACCGTGCAGGACATTTGGCATTTGCCAGAGAACACCAAGATTGGCAAATTCGCCACTGGTGCCCTGTGCTCTTCACAGATGAAAGCAGGTTCACACTGAGCACATGACAGACGTGACAGAGTCTGGAGATGCCGTGGAGAACATTCTGCTGCCTGCAACATCCTCCAGCATGCCCGGTTTGGCGGTGGGTCAGTCATGGTGTGGGGTGGCATTTCTTTGGGGGGCCGCACAGCCCTCCATGTGCTCGCCAGAGGTAGCCTGACTGCCATTAGGTACCGAGATGAGATCCTCAGACCCCTTGTGAGACCATATGCTGGTGCGGTTGGCCCTGGGTTCCTCCTAATGCAAGACAATGCTAGACCTCATGTGGCTGGAGTGTGTCAGCAGTTCCTGCAAGAGGAAGGCATTGATGCTATGGACTGGCCTGCCCGTTCCCCAGACCTGGATCCAATTGATCAGATCTGGGACATCATGTCTCGCTCCATCCACCAACGCCACGTTGCACCACAGACTGTCCAGGAGTTGGCGGATGCTTTAGTCCAGGTCTGGGAGGAGATCCCTCAGGAGACCATCCGCCACCTCATCAGGAGCATGCCCAGGCGTTGTAGGGAGGTCATACAGGCACGTGGAGGCCACACACACTACTGAGCCTCATTTTGACTTGTTTTAAGGACATTACATCAAAGTTGGATCAGCCTGTAGTGTGATTTTCCACTTTACTTTTGAGTGTGACTCCAAATCCAGACCTCCATGGGTTGATAAATTGGATTTCCATTGATTATTTTTGTGTGATTTTGTTGTCAGCACATTCAACTATGTAAAGAAAAAAGTATTTAATAAGATTATTTCTTTCATTCAGATCTAGGATGTATTGTTTAAGTGTTCCCTTTATTTTTTTGAGCAGTGTATAAATGTGCATATCCTTCTGTGTACTACAATATTGACTTTTACCAGTAAACTTTTACCTACTGTTGAAGTCGGTATCTAAAAAGCTCAGTGTGATACACAATAGCATTCAGCTAGACAAAACTGACATTCTGGTATAGTACAGTAAGCAGTCAGTGTGAACAAAAAAGTAGAACAAAACTAAAATTTGTATATTGCCAGAATTTGTATAGTGCCAACTGTAAAGTTTGGTGGAGGAAGAAAAATGGTTTGGGGATGTTTTTCATGGTTCGGGCTAGGTCCCTTTGTTCCAATAAAGGGAAATCTTAACTGTACAGCATAAAATTACATTCTAGACAATTCTGTGCTTCCAACTTGATTGCAACAGTTTGGGGGCCCTTTCCTGTTTCAGCATGACAATGCCCCTGTGCACAAAGCGAGGTCCATACAGAAATGCTTTGTCAAGATCGGTGTGGAAGAACTTGACTGGCATGCACAGGACCCTGATCTCAATCCCATCGAACACCTTTGGGATTAATTGCAATGCCGACTGCGAGCCAGGTCTAATCGCCCAACATCAGTGCCCGACCTCACTAATGCTCTTGTGGCTGAATGGAAGCAAGTCCCCGCAGCAATGTTCCAACATCTAGTGGAAAGCATTCCTAGAAGTGGGCAGGTTGTTATAACAGAAAAAGGAGGACCAACTCTGTATTAATTCACATGATTTTGGAATGGGATGTTCGAAGAGCAGGTGTCTACATACCTTTGGTCATGTAGTGTATATACACAAAAATTTGTTTCAGTGACCGGGATCGCACAATAAAGTCGAGGACTTGTTTCCATTGTCATACCTATTTTTTACAGAAATACAGTACCAGTCAAAAGTTTGGACACACCAACTCATTCAAAGGTTTTTCTGATTTTTTTTTTACTATTTTCTACATTGTAGAAAAGGGAATCATGTAGTATACAAAAAAAGTGTTAAACAAATCTAAATATATTTTCTATTTGAGATTCTTCAAAGTAGCCTCTCTTTGCCTTGATGACAGCTTTGCACACTCTTGGCATTCTCTCAACTAGCTTCATGTCACCTGGAATGCATTTCAATTAACAGGTGTGCCTTGTTAAAAGTTAATGTTGTAGAATTTCTTTCCTTCTTAATGTGTTTGAGCCAATCACTTGTGTTGTGACAAAGTAGAGGTGGTATACAGAAGATAGCCCTATTTGGTAAAAGACCAAGTCCATGTTATGGCAAGAATAAGCAAAGAGAAACAACAGTCCATCATGACTTTAAGCCATGAAGGTCAGTCAATTCGGAAAATTGGAACGTTTCTTCAAGTGCAGTTGCAAAAACCATCAAGCGCTATGATGAAACTGGCTCTCGTGAGAACCGCCACAGGAAAGGAAGACCCAGAGTTACCTCTGCTGCAAAGGATAAGTTCATTAGAGTTACCAGCCTCAGAAATTGCAGCCCAAATAAATGCTTCACAGAGTTCAAGTAACAAACACATCTCAACATTAACTGTTCAGAGGAGACTGCGTGAATCAGGCCTTCATGGTCGAATTGCTGCAAAGAAACCACTACTAAAGGACACCTGCTGTTGAAATGATTACACAGAGACACTCAAAGTCAATCTTAAAGGAATCATTGTTTATTTGTCAGCGTGCTGGAGAGGTTCCAACAAACTTAATGCACCATAGTGAACGTCTGTCAGAAGCTGTGCTGGGACAGTCGCAGCAGTTGTCTTATACGGCTATACACAGACAAGTTATATTTGCATGATTTAGCATAATTAATTAATCATTACCGGTTTGTTTCATTCATGTGACCGACCAATACCTCACAAGGCTTCTTCTGTCACACCCTGATCTGTTTCACCTGTCCTCGTTATTGTCTCCACCCCCTCCAGGTGTCGCTTGTTTTCCCCAGTGTATTCATCCCTGTGTTTCCTGTCTCTTTGTGCCAGTTCGTCTTGTATGTCCAAGTTAACCAGTGTTTTTCCTGTGCGCCTGCCTTGTTTATTCTCTTTTTGCTAGTCCTCCCGGTTTTGACCCTTGCATGTTTCTGGACTCTGTACCCGCCTGCCTGACCATTCTGCCTGCCTTGACCTCGAGCCTGCCTGCCACTCTGTACCTCCTGGACTCTGAACTGGTTTTGACCTTTTGCCTGTCTGTGATCGTTCTCTTGCCTATCCCTTTTTGGATCAATAAACATCTAAGACTCCAACCATCTGCCTCCCGTGTCTGCATCTGGGTCTCGCCTTGTGCCCTGATATCTTCTCTCTAAACTGAGACCTTGAAACTGAGATATATTTTGTTCTCAAAACAAGGTCTTGGCGTACTGCCAAATTGCAGATGCTGATAAGTGAGAATTCGTTCAATCAGACACTTGCATGAACACAGAAAAAGACACTTCATCATTTCAAACCCTTCATACTGGGTTGTACAATCCAATTAGTATGATAATAATATAATCATAAAGGTTATACTTCTATTAATGGGAGTATCAAAAATACACACACATACACAAGGGATCTGTAGATTCAGAAGTTAATACATCTCTCAATGTTAATCATTGTTTCCAAATCTTACCACAATGGGGTTGGATTGACTTATGTTTTTCACTAACTGTCCCTGGGACATCAACTTAGTCAAAATATAAAACCTTGTTGTTTAATAATTCTTGTTAAATGAAAACAACCTTCAATCATTACTCATCGTCCGTATCTACAGGAGGAAATGGGAGCTCATCTAGAGTTGACGGGTCATTAGTTTCAACATGATAGCTACTGAAATCTTATCAACCAGAGAGGCACAGTATGTTAACATTTCACAGGGAAGAGAGAGAGAACACATGTTTTAACAGTTTCACACCAACTTTGCTAAGAATGAGATTGGGGCAAGGTCAGCCCAAGCTACAATCTAGTGGCTCTCCTCACATTTTAGGGCACAGCTCTGTCTCTAGAAGCCTCGCCTTTCCAAATCATAATTTTAACTATTGATAAATTATCCAACCCAAATTTAGAATGACGGTCCTTAGTGCTTCACGTTGGTTCTATCACTTTAATTTAAGACCCTAACTTTTATCATCACTTGTGGTAATGACAGATTGGTATCTCAATGCATTCTTTAGTCTAAATTACTATACATTTCGTAGGGTGCAGACCTTCACAATCAACCTGATACCCCAAATAAACAACTTTGGATAAGCCTAAGTCATTTACGGGCACGGTTGCCCCCAACCCACCTTCACAGCACTCATTCTTCCTTTCCTGCCGTTTCTTCATGTTCTTCTTCAGATAGTGTTTCAGTTTGTCTTTCCAATGGCACATGTTCAAAGTGGATGGCCATTGATAATGTCTCTCACCTGAGCCGCCACTGCCCTTTACAGTCCATTATGTCTTTGTCCATTTTCCTACCAGTGCACCAGCAAGTTTGGACGGGATCTCTCTCCATGCTCACTCCATGTGGACCCATGTCACACTCCTGACAGAAAAAGCATGAGAGAAAAGGCAGTTTATAGCTTCGACTGGATGCTGTGTACAGGTTGCTAGCTCGGACTCAGGTCTCACGGTAGAAGTGATGAAGTACCATATTGAACGCTATTGTCACCATTACTTCAGCCTGTTAGAGGGGGTGTTGAGGTGCACACTGTTCTTGGTCAAATTATCCCTTCCATGCAATTTAGACACCATCTGTGGTCACTTTCGCCATTACCTCTAGAAAGGACAGACCAGAACAACAGTTTGGTGTAGGACATTTCTAATTCAGGAAATCTAGAAAAATTATTGACTGTATGAGAAATTATTATTACCACCTGATTCAGGAAATCCAGACTTCTAAAACAAATGTCAAAGAGAATAACAACACACAGTTGAAACAATTTTTCCCCCCAAATTGTCTTATACTCCCCAATCATCATGGCGATCTCACTACAGAGTTACAGGTCAGGTAGTCAGAGAGCTAATCTTTGGGGAGAAATCCCGACCATCCAGCAGACCCAATCTGGTGAGATTTGTTATTGATGCAAGATAAAAACAAAGAAAAGAAAAGAAACAACAACAACAGAAATACACATATATCACTCAAGGTGGGGAAAACTTCAATCCATTTGGAGTAACTGTCAACCATTACCAACATATATTTCCTGTTATTGGCAGGTATCTGGAGAAAATCAATTTGGATATTTACCAAAGGGCCCCAGGGGACTGGTAAATCCCTTTTTGACACATGACTCACATCGTGATTCATGTGACCAAAAAAATCAACAACACTACATACCACAGAAAATGACGCAGACAGAGACGGCTGCAGTGCTTCAAGCTCTTAGGAAACTTTGCAGTATTTCGTTTTTTATGTATTATTCTTACATTATTAGCCCAGATTTTTGTTGTGTTATTACATACAGCCGGGAAGAACTATTGGATATCAGAGCGGCGGAAACTCTGCAGTACTACCAGCATTACGACCAGGAATACGACTTTCCCCAATCGGATCCTTTGTTCGCACGCCCCAGGGCAATTGAACTGATTCCAGAGGCCGACCCAAAACAATGCCAGCGGAGGAGAGGTACTCGGAGTGGTCTTCTAATCCAACTTAGGAGGCACGCTCACCACCCACCACTTACGAGGATATTGCACGCTAATGTTCAGTCTCTCGATAATAAAGTTGACAAGCTTAGAGCAAAGGTTTTCTTTCCAGAGAGACATCAGGGATTGTAACACACTCTGTTTCATGGAAACATGACTCTATCAGCATATACTGTCTGAGTACGTCCAGCCAGTTGGGTTCTCAGTTCGTTGCGCAGACAGGAATAAATATCTCACCGGGAAGAAGAAGGGCAGGGGTGTATGTTTCATGACTAACGACTCATGGTGTGATTGTGATAACATACAAGAACTCAAGTCCTTTAGTTCTGTCACGTCCTGACCAGTATAAGGGTTATTTGTTATTGTAGTTTGGTCAGGACGTGGCAGAGGGTATTTGTTTTATGTGGTTCGGGGTGGTGGTTTATTTAGTAGGGCGTTTGATTTATTATTTCCGGGTTTTTGGGTAATGTTCTATGTTTGTATTTCTGTGGTCTCTGGTCTTTTGTATTTCTATGTCTGGTTTATTGGGCTTGGACTCTCAATTGGAGGCAGGTGTTTTCTCATTGGCTCTGATTGGGAGTCCTATATATGGGTATGTGTTTGGTTTAGTGTTTGTGGGAGATTGTTTCTTGTTTTGCCTGTGTGAGCCTGACAAGACTGTTTTGTTGTTCGTGAGTTCTTTGTTTTTGTTATTTTGGTGTTCTCTTTAATTTAAAATAAATACAAGATGAGCATCCACATTCCTGCTGCGTTTTGGTCCTCCATTCCCGACAACAACCGTTACAAGTTCACCCAACCTAGAATACCTCACAATCAAATGCCGACTGTATTATCTCCTAAGAGAATTATCTTCGGTTATAGTCACAGCCGTGCTTATCCCCCCTCAAGCCGATACCACGACAGCCCACAAAGAACTTCACTGGACTTTATGCAAACTGGAAACCACATATCCTGAGGCTGCATTTATTGCATCTGGGGAATTTAACAAAGCAAATTTGAGAAAAAGGCTGCCGAAGTTCTACAGTGGGGGAAAAAAGTATTTGATCCCCTGCTGATTTTGTACGTTTGCCCACTGACAAAGAAAGGATCAGTCTATAATTTTAATGGTAGGTTTATTTGAACAGTGAGAGACAGAATAACAACAAAAATATCCAGAAAAACGTATGTCAAAAATGTTATAAATTGATTTGCATTTTAATGAGGGAAATAAGTATTTGACCTCCTGTCAATCGGATAGATTTCTGGCTCCCAAGTGTCTTTTATACAGGTAACGAGCTGAGATTATAACCGCAGCTTGTTACCTGTAAAAAAGACACCTGTCCACAGAAGCAATCAATCATTCAGATTCCAAACTCTCCACCATGGCCAATGTAACAGATGTATATCGTACTCTCCTTGCGTTGTGTTTTCTCCTAATAAATCACATCAGCCAGTGGTCCCAGTTGAGCATCATTTATTCCTGTTGTTAAATGAGAAACAGCACGGTAGTTGTGCAGGGCTTAATGATACTGATGGCTGTCGATGGCAAAAGCCCTTGCATCACATTTTCATACTGGGCCACAAAATACAAAAATACAATACAAAATATAACATGTGTAAATACCTGTTGTTAAATGAGAAACAGCACGGTAGTTGTGCAGGGCTTAATGATACTGATGGCTGTCGATGGCAAAAGCTGTAGCATGAAGACAACTGTGTTAGCAGTGGGCTTATGTGACCATTACAACGGTGAATGCTAGCTAACACTTATCTACAGCAATCATATGCCAAAGCACATCACAGAAAGCCCCTCAATCCCTAACAGGTACCATATACCCACACATGTATAAATCAGTAACGTACAGCAAACTTGTACACATTGTAAAATATAAAATATAAAACAGTGTTCAGAACGTGACCTACCCCTTGCATCACATTTTCATACTGGGAAGACCTGACGTTCGCGATCTCCCCCTATCTGCAAGCGGGGCCAATCACAACACACCTTATTGTCATCAGTTGAACCAACCAATACGAATGCTTGAACATTAAGTACACATTTCTTTAGAGGCAAGTGGAAACATAACCAACCCTGTTACACCAAGACCAAGGAGCACTCCAAGGATGTCAGGGACAAGATTGTAGACCTACACAAGGCTGGAATGGGCTACAAGACCATCACCAAGCAGTTTGGTGAGAAGGTGAAAACATTTGGTGCGATTATTCGCAAATGGAAGAAACACAAAAGAACTGTCAATATCCCTCGGCCTGGGGCTCCATGCAAGATCTCACCTCGTGGAGTTGCAATGATCATGAGAACGGTGAGGAATCAGCCCAGAACTACACGGGAGGATCTTGTCAATGATCTCAAGGCAGCTGGGACCATAGTCACCAAGAAAACAATTGGTAACACACTGTCCCGTGAAGGACTGAAATACTGCAGCGCCCGCAAGGTCCCCCTGCTCAAGAATACATATCCATGCCCATCTGAAGTTTGCCAATGAACATCTGAATGACTCAGAGAACAACTGGTGAAAGTGTTGTGGTCAGATGAGACCAAAATGGAGCTCTTTGACATCAACTCAACTCGCCGTGTTTGGAGGAGGAGGAATGCTGCCTATGACCCCAAGAACACCATCTCCACCGTCAAACATGGAGGTAGAAACATTATGCTTTGGGGGTGTTTTTTTGCTAAGGGGACAGGACAACTTCCACGCATCAAAGGGACGATGGACGGGGCCATGTACAGTCAAATCTTGGGTGAGAACCTCCTTCCCTCAGCCAGGGCATTGAAAATGGGTCGTGGATGGGTATTCCAGCATGACAGTGACCCAAAACACACGGCCAAGGCAACAAAGGAGTGGCTCAAGAAGAAGCACATTAAGGTCTTGGAGTGGCCTAGCCAGTCTCCAGACCTTAATCTCATAGAAAATCTGTGGAGGGAGCTGACTGTTCGAGTTGCCAAACGTCAGCCTCGAAACCTTAATGACTTGGAGAAGGTCTGCAAAGAGGAGTGGGACAAAATCCCTCCTGAGATGTGTGCAAACCTGGTAGCCAACTACAAGAAACGTCTGACCTCTGTGATTGCCAACAAGGGTTTTGCCACCAAGTACTAAGTCATGTTTTGCAGAGGGGTCAAATACTTATTTCCCTCATTAAAATGCAAATCATTTTCTAACATTTTTGACATGCGTTTTTCTGGATTTTGTTGTTATTCTGTCTCTCACTGTTCAAATAAGCCTACTATTAAAATTATAGACTGATCATTTCTTTGTAAGTGGGCAAACGTACAAAATCAGCAGGGGATCAAATACTTTTTTCCCCCACTCTATCAACACATTGACTGTAGTACTCGCGCTGCTAAAACATTCAACCACTACTACTCCAACTTCCAGGATGCCTACAAGGCCCTCCCCGGGCCTCCTTTCAGAAAATCTGACCACTACTCCATTTTGCTCCTTCCTTCCTGTAGGCAGTAACTCAAACAGGAAGTACCCGTGCTAAGGACTATTCAACACTGGTCTGACCAATCGGAATCCAAGCTTCAAGATTATTTTGATAACGCGTACTGGGAAATGTTCCGGGTAGCCTCCGATAGTAACATTGACAATTATACTGATACGCTGACTGAATTTATCAGGAACTTTATAGGAGATGTTGTACTCATTGTGACTATTAAAACCTGCCTTAACCAGAAACCATGGATAAATGGCAGCATTCGCGTAAAACTAAAAGCACAAACCACAGCATTTAACCATGGCAAGGGGACTAGGAATATGGCAGAATATAACATTTGTAGTTATTCCCTCCACAAGGCAATCAAACAGGCAAAACGTCAGTATAGAGACAAAGTGGAGTTGCAATTCAATGGCTCAGACACAAGATGTATGTGGCAGGGTCTACAGACAATCACAAACTACAAAAGGAAAACCAGCCACGTTGCGGACACCGACCGTCTTGCTTCCGGACAAGCTAAACACCTTCTTCGCCCACTTTGAGGATAACACAGTGCCAACGACGCGGGCTGCTACCAAGGACTGTGGCTTCTCCTTCTATGTGGCCAACGTGTAAGCGTGTAAACCCTCACAAGGCTGCCGGCCCAGACGGCATCCCTAGCCACGTCCTCAGAGCATGCGCAGACCAGCTGGCTGGTGTGTTTACAGACATATTCAATCTCACCCTATCCCAGTCTGCTGTCCCCACATGCTGCAAGATGGCCACCATTGTTCCTGTACCCAAGAAGGCAAAGGCAACTGAAATAAATGACTATTGCCACGTAGCACTCACTTCTGTCATCATGAAGTGCTTTGAGAGACTAGTCAAGGATCATATCACCTCCCCCTTACCTGTCACACTAGACCCACTTCAATTTGCATACTGCCCCAATAGATCCACAGATAATGCAATCGCCATCACACTGCACACTGCCCTATCCTATCTGAACAAGAGGAATACATATGTAAGAATGCTATTTATTGACTATAGCTCAGCATTCAACACCATAGGGCCCTCCAAGCTCATCATTAAGCTCGAGGCCCTGAGTCTGAACCCCGCCCTGTGCAACTGGGTCCTGGACTTCCTGACGGGCCACCCCCAGGTGGTGAAGGTAGGAAACAACACCTTCACTTCGCTGATCCTCCTTCAATGGGCCCCCACAAGGGTGCGCGCTCAGCCCCCTCCTGTACTTACTGATCACCCATGACTGTGTGGCCACGCGCGCCTCCAACTCAATCATCAAGTTTGCAGATGACACTACAGTAGTAGGCTTGATTAGCAACAATAACGAGACAGCCTACAGGGAGGAGGTGAGGGCTCTGGGAGTGTGGTGCCATGAAAATAACCACCCACTCAATGTCAACAAAACAAAGGAGTTGATCGTGGACTTCAGGAAACAGCAGAGGGAGCACCCCCCTATCCACATCGATGGGACAGAAGTGGAGAAGGTGGAAAACGTCAAGTTTCATGGCATACACATCACTGACTACCTGAAATGGTCCATCCACACAGACAGTGTGGTGAAGAAGGCGCAACAGAGCATCTTCAATCTCAGGAGGCTGAATAAATTTGGCTTGGCCCCTAAAACCCTCACAAACTTTTACAGATGCACAATTGAGAGCATCCTGTCGGGCTGTATCCCCGCCTGGTACAGCAACTGCACCGCCCACAATAGCAGGGCTCTCCAGAGGATGGTGAGGTCTGCACAACGCATCACCGGGGACAAATTCCCTGCCCTCCTGGTCACCTACTGTACCCAATGTCACAGGAAGGCCAAAAAGATCTTCAAGGACATCAGTCACATGAGCCACTGCCTGTTCACCCCGCTACCATCCAGAAGGTGAGGTCAGTACAGGTGCATCAAAGCTGGGACCGAGAGACTGAAAAACAGCTTCTATCTCAATGCCAACAGACTGTTAAACAGCCATCACTAGCACATTAGAGGCTGCTGCCTATATACATAGACTTAAAATCACTGACCACTTTAATAAATGAAACACTAGTCACTTTAATAATGTTTACATATTTTGCATTACTCATCTCGTATGTATATACTGTATTCTATTCTATTCTATTCTACTGTATCTTAGTCTATGCCGATCTGACATTGCTCGTCCATATATTTATATATTTTTAATTCCATTCCTTTGCTTAGATTTGTGTGTATTGGGTATATGTTGGGAAATTGTTAGATATTACTTGTTAGATATTACTGCATCGTCGGAGCTAGAAACACAAGCATTTCGCTACACCCGCAATAACATCTGCTAAACATGTGTATGTGACCAAATAAAATTTGATTTGATTTTGATTTTCTAAATGAAAAATAAACAAATTAGAACAAATCAAATTAGAATTACAACTCTTGATAACTCCATAAGGAAATAATTGTATCCCTTAAGGTAATGCTAAAATAGACTAGAGACAGTTGTCCCTCATTCAGGGGCAACGCTTTCTCTCTGTCCTTCTCGTGGTCCGAATCACACATAGGACTATTGATAAATTATAAACTTCTAATCATTAGTGTTTACATAGACTATTTAAATCTCACCCAATGTCTCCAGTCTTTCTAATGAGGGTTATCAGTCCTCACCAGGAAGTCAGAACAAAGGTCAGAGGTCAGTCAGCCCTATTAAGTGAGTGTTTGTTTTCCTGTACCTCAGACATTATTTAAAGATATTTCAAACATTTAAAACATTGTGTGTATCAGGTGTACATTGGGTTTTTCAGTACATTTCTTATCATGAGAACTTACATGTGTGAAACCAAAACTCTGACAGTAGAATCTTTCATTTATGTATAGCATCCTTTCTAACCCATAAAAACCCCCACTAAAACCAAATAAAAAGACCCCACAATTCTAAACCTAACATAGTATTAACCACTATCAAATATTAATTAACAGGTAGGTTGTGTGTGGTTGCTGGCATGTGTGTGGCAAAAGTTGTGGGGTACCCTGAAGAATGCATAGTGATGCCGAAATGTTGGTGATTTACCCAATAAATTACTGGGCGTTTATATTTGGAGTGTGCAACTCTCTTTATTTTTATAGTTTATAGCTTATTCGCCGTTAGTCAGCACCTCCACATAAAATTATTTTTTCTGGGTGTGCGCCAGCTCATGTTTTTCTATTCAAAAATTGTAGGATAAACACAAACAAAATGGCCAGGCCTTGCTTAATTTGGGAGATCCCTTAAAAGTTGGATCCTGGGTACTGTTAACTTCTCTCCTAAGGAAGGGAGAGATACAGAATCATTGATAAACATGAAAAAACAACTTGGTAGCTCACATTCCATCAGTCCTGGAATAAATAAAATTAACATAATTGAGTTTACTGCATCTTGGGCAGCAAGTTAATAAACTCATGCTTTTACAGAATTATACACATTTATACTTCAGATACATCAGATGATACGGTGTCCCGTAAAGCTGAATTGGGCACGCTCTAAAGTAAACAACTCTCTTGTAATGTTAATATTTTGGCATGTTGCTTTGACATACAATTCTGTATAAACTATCCCTAATTTCCCCACTGTGTTTCTCACAGCCTGTTTGAGTTCAGTGTGCGGCTATGTATTGTTCCACATTAAGCTTATTTTAAATCACAAACAACAGATGACTTAAACACGAGAGCAATGGACCAGGTCTTGAAGAGTGAGCAGCCTCTAATTTAATATCAGTCCCAATGCTCAATCTTCTACAAATTACTAAGATAATGCATTATTAGAATACAATGTGAAAGCCAATTACCATTCACTTTGTTACTTTCACTAGTCTCCATAATCTGTTTCCTTCAACTAGGGCTCCCTTCTTCCCCATAGGAAGACTTTCTCAATCTGCTACTTATACACACAGATAATTCTCAAACAACATTCTGCATTTCCCCCTATTGCAAGGTTTAAAACAAAACAAAACAAACATGATAACTTTCTCCATATTGGAAGGCATTGTTTTTATTTTAGTATACCTTCAAAAAGTGACTCTATATTTGTATTACCAATCTGTTGGATATTCACTTTCTGCTTAAATATTGATTAAACGTATATTATTTTAAGATTAATATGTAACGCTTTGGAGGGATCAGTATGTATTAACTTGGTTGGCACCTTCTCAGTCCCCAGTAGATGTCGCTCTCTGTCCATAATAAGCCTGGCACCCGAGACAGCAGGGAAACAGATGCAGTCTCCATTTTGCCTACTCACGAATTGGTTTAGAACGTCATCATTTGGGATATCAACGAAAACCAAACATTGTAGCCTTTTAAGAATCTCAAATAGTTTTTATGTCTTCACTATTATTCTACAATGTAGAAAATAGTAAAAAATAAAGAAAAACGGTTGAATGTGTAGGTGTGTCCAAACTTTTGACTGGTACTGTATATATATATATATATATATATATATATATATATATATATATATATATATATATATATATATATATATATACTTTTTTTACATTGCTGCCTCTTGGGCCCCCCACAGGCCTGGGCCCAGGGGCTTCAACTCCAGTAAGTCCCTGCATTAATTGTGCACTCCTCAGTTTTGTTGCTAAACAACCAACCACTCTATAGGTTAATTGTGGACTTTACTACAGCAACAACTTTAATATTTGACCTTTTCTAGAATACCCCTTTTTACTTACTAATGACTCAAGGGTGAGTGACCATTAGCATTGACTACATATCCATTGCCCTTCTCATAAAGTGGCATTTAGCAATGATGTAAATTAGCTGAAGCCAATGCTTACACCTATCCAATGCTTGGATCTCCATGAGGAGAGGAATGTACAATTGGTATGCAGCCATTGATTTCACATGGCTTCATCAACAGATGGAATATGTCCCAAATTACACCCTATTCCCTATAGACAGTGCACTCATTTTGACCAGGGCCCATAGGGCTCTGGTCAAAAGTAGTGCATTTTACAGGGAAAAGTTGTAGGGAATAGGGTGCCCTTTGGGACTCATTCCACCTGTTGAGCCCCACCCTACCTATTGTAAACCATTTCTCCGTCCCATTCCCCCAGTTAAGTAAATGAAAGGGAGAAGCTGTGACTATAATTTATGTGATAAATTAATTTTCCTATCAATAACTTTATTTGATCAACTGCCTTTATTGTGTATGTGTGTCACTTTTAAAGGTTTAATAAAACCTTCATTCAGGCAAGAAATTCATATTTTCATTGATGGAGTATTCAACAGTGTCAACAGTCATGCACCAATGAGATGAATTAGTGGCCATTCAGCCTTGGTATGGGATAACTGATAACTGACAAAATACCTCATCCTTAGGAAATCATTGGGGAAATAAGTCACACTTCCAGTTTGCACAAATCTTTTTTTGACTTGCTGTAAAACAGAGATGCAGACTGTATAAAAGTAAACATTGTTTGAATTTGTCTTCAATGTGTCTTAATTGAAAATGAATGCATAGTCTTCCTTTATTTACCATTTCAATAAGGAATGAGCAATGCCAGTATTAATGGCCAACAGGCTCAAACAATACCCATAATGACTATAGAGGAAGTTCTAACACTTCAAGACCCTATCGTCAGATGGCTTTTCACAAAGATGTCACGGTAAGTAATGGAATCCAAGTTTCTGGGTGCATGGGGAGATAGTGACTTGAGCGGGAGAAATAACCAGTGGAGGCAGCCGCAGGCAGGTAGAGCGGGGCCAGGTGGGATTGGGCCAGGCACGTCCAGGTGTCAGGACAGGGTGTTCTCAGTTGCGGTTTAAGAGCCTCAGGCCCTCCGGAAGGGGAGACAGAGAAAGAGTACATACTGTATTAGGGTTAGCGAGAGCATGGCTAAGAGCAAAGTACACCGCATGCACTGGGGACAGAGAATAATCAATAGTGTTGCTGTGGACACTGGACAATCTGACTAACAAACACCTGTTTGACCTCGCTATGATACTGTAGGCCTACTTATGTTACTATTCTGAGTCAATTCAGGTAGCATTCAATGTCCTGCATTTGCGTAAACCATGACAGCCAGCGTAAATAAAGAGATGTACAGACCAGTGGAGGCTGCTGAGGGGAGGATGGTTCATTATAATGGCCGGAACGGAGCAAATTGAATGGGATACCATTCCACTAATTCCACTCCAGCCATTACCATGAGCCCATCCTCCCCAAGTAAGGTTCCACCAACCTCCTGGGGTGCATAAAGATAATCAGCTTCTGAGTCTGTGGATCCTTTCCCCTTACGTATTTTTCATGTCAGTTAGGCCCATCTTTTCAAAGACACACCATTTATTTCAATCTCGAGTTAAGTAAAACAAGGAGGCTTTTGCTCCAGTCCTTGTTTTGTTTTCACTTATTGTTACCTGGTAAATAACCAACAATCATGGATAACCACAAGGAGAATAAGGTGAGGAAACAGTCCATGTCAGCTAGGCCTATATTTCCTGAAGAAACATCTTTTATTTCAATTTCTAATTGAGTAAAATAATTGATTTGGTTCTGTTCACAAGATAATCCAGAAAGTTGCGGTAAACAGTGCCACACTCTGAATGTTCTGTTCTCAGACAGGCCCATCTTTTCAAAGGAAACACAATTTAATTATCTCTGTCTTTGAACACAATAATTCATTTGGTTGTGATCACAAGAAAATCCTAAGAATACAGGTAAAGAGCGCCAAAGTCACGCAGAAAAATCGGAATGTTCTATCATAAAGTAAGAACAATTCATTTCCCTGGCTGATATGGCTGCTACTTAGAAATACTATAACAGTACATTAATAGATGACATTCACTGCTATAAACCAGTCTCCAATATAATCCAATATAATTGAATGAGCGCTTCATCCAATATTATGTGTGACAGCTGTCAGCAGCCAGCCGCATCCCCAAAGCAGCCATTATCCTACTCAGCTGCATCTCTGCATCAGTTTTTAAATGTTTTAGCCATGATTGTGAGCTGGGGTGTGCAGGCAGTGATGGGGTTTCTTTTGTTACATTGGTTTAATTATTGGAGCGGCTCGCAGCGTGAGCGAAGTGGATTCATACAGTATCTTTTTATTCTCTCCTGTAAGAACAAGCAGCCTCTGAGTGCCTATGCCATAGAGGAAAAACAGAGCACAGTGAAAGTCATGCACTAAAAAGTTATGCCTCATATTACCGGAGCTACCTTCTCCCCTTCATACCGTGAATTGGCACACATTTTACATCATTTTATTAACCATGTCGCAGGCCACAGGTTTTTGGTTTGATAACAAACAACCTTGTTTAGTCATGTTACTTGGCTGGCTAGCTAACATGGTACCTTGGTTAGGCACACATTTGGGTGGTACAGGAAAAACAGAAAGGGGATAGATGGCCTACTCAAATCAAATCAAATTTTATTGGTCACATACACATGGTTAGCAGATGTTAATGCGAGTGTAGCGAAATGCTTGTCCTTCTAGTTCCGACCGTGCAGTAATATCTAACAAGTAATCTAACAATTTCACAACACACTACCTTATACACACAAGTGTAGAGGAATGAATAAGAATATGTACATATAAATATATGGATGAGCGATGGCCGTGCGGCATAGGCAAGATGCAGTAGATGGTATAGAGTACAGTATATACATATGAGATGAGTAATGTAGGGTATGTAAACATTATATAAATTATTGTGTAAAGTGACTAGTGATACATTTATTAAATCCAATTTTTAATTATTTAACTGGCTAGAGATTGAGTCAGTATGTTGGCAGCAGCCACTCAAAGTTAGTGATGGCTGTTTAAAACCTCTTAGGGCTAGGGGGCAGTATTTTCACGGCCGGATGAAAAACGTACCAAATTTGAACAGGTTACTACTCTGGCCCAGAAACTAGAATATGCATACTATTAGTAGATGTGGATAGAAAGCACTCTGAAGTTTCTAAAACTGTTTGAATGGTGTCTGTGAGTATAACAGAACTCATATGGCAGGCAAAAACCTGAGAAAAAGTCAAGCAGGAAGTGGGAAGTCTGGTGCTTGTAGTCCTTTCAGGTGATTGCCTTGACTGTATACAGTGACTTAGGGTTCATTTTGCACTTCCTAAAGCTTCCACTAGATGTCAGCAGTCTTTAGAACGGTGTTCTATGGGATACCTATGGTGAATTTGAAGGGAATACCAGCTGTGGTAAACTGGTGTCCCATTATAATGCATGGGCTCAAGTCACGCACAATGACTTGGGAGCGAGCTGAGTTCATATTCACTCCTAAAGAGAACGGATAGGTCCGGTTGGAATTTTATTCAAGGTATATGATAAAAACAACCTAAAGATTGATTCTATACATCGTTTGACATGTTTCTACAAACTGTAGTATAACTTTTTTGACTTTTCGTCTGGACTAAGTAAGCATGCGCGTTGTGGATTTGGATAGTGAACCTAACGCGCGAACAAAATTGATTATTTGGAAATAAATATGAACTTTATCAAACTTTTATTGTGGAGCTGGGATTCCTAGGAGTGCATTCTGTTGAAGATAATCAAAGGTAAGTGAATATTTATAATGTAATTTCTTAGTTTTATTGACACCAAGATAGCGGGTTTCTGTTTGCTAGTTGTTAGTGTCATCTGGGCTGTACTCAGATTATTGCAAATTGTGCTTTCGCCGTGAACCTTTTTTGAAATCTGACAAAGCGATTACATTTAGGAGAAGTGTATCTATAATTCTGTGCATAACACTTCTATATTGATCAATGTTTACGATGAGAATTTACGTACTATGTGTGCTCATTGTGCTCGTTCACTGGAGGTTTGGAGGGAAATCATTTCTCAACATTACGCGCCAATGTAAAATGCTGTTTTTGGATATAAATATGAACTTTATCGAGCAAAACATACATGTATTGTGTAACATAATGTCCTAGGAGTGTCATCTGATGAAGATCGTCAAAGGTTAGTGCTTCATTTAGCTGTGTTTTGGGTTTTTGTGATGCATCTAGTTGCTTGGAAAATGGCTGTGTGGTGTTTCTAATTTTATGCTTTCGCCATAAAGCCTTTTTGAAATTGGACAATGTGGTTAGATTAACGAGAGGTTTATCTTTAAAATGGTGTAAAATAGTTGATTGTTTGAGAAAATGGAATTATGAGATTTTAGCTGTTTTAAATTTGGCGCTCTGATTTTCCACTGGCTGTTGTCAAAATCAATCCCATTAATGGGATGAGAACGGGAAGGGGTCCCATAGAGGTTAACAGTCTGATGGGCTTGAGATAGAAGCCGTTTTTCAGTCTCTTGATCCCAGCTTTGATACACCTGTACTGACCTCGCCTTCTGGATGATAGCGGGGTGAACAGGCAGTGGCTTGGGTGGTTGTTGTCCTTGATGATCTTTTTGGCCTTCCTGTGACATTGGGTGGTGTAGGTGTCCTGGAGGGCAGGTAGTTTGCCCCCAGTGAAGCGTTGTGCAGACTCACTGGAGAGCCTTATGGTTGTGGGCGGAGTAGTTGCCATACCAGGCGGTGATACAGCCCGACAGGATGCTTTCGATTGTGCATCTGTAAAAGTTTGAGTGTTTTTGATGACAAGCCAAATTTCTTCAGCCTCCTGAGGTTAAAGAGGCGCTGTTGCACCTTCTTCACCACGCTGTCTGTGTGGGTGGACCATTTCAGTTTGTCTGTGATGTGTACCACAAGCAACTTAAAACTTTCCACCTTCTGCACTACTGTCCCGTCGATGTGTAGGGGGCTGCTCCCTCTGCTGTTTCCTGAAGCCCACGATCATCTCCTTTGTTTTGTTGACATTGAGTGGGAGGTTATTTTCCTGACACCACACTCTGAGGGCCCTCACCTCCTCCCTGTAGGCCGTCTCGTCATGGTTGGTAATCAAGCCTACCACTGTAGTGTCGTCTGCAAACTTGATGATTGTGTTGGAGGCGTGCAGGACCACGCAATGTATTTCCCTAGCGACATCTGAAGTCCTCATGCCATCCTTGCAGCATGCCTAAGGCACATTCACGCAGATGAGCAGGGACCCTGGGCATCTTTCTTTTGGTGTTTTTCAGAGTAAGTAGAAAGGCCTCTTTAGTGTCCTAAGTTTTCATAACTGTGACCTTAATTGCCTATCGTCTGTAAGCTGTTAATGTCTTAATGACCGTTCCACAGGTGCATGTTCATTCATTGTTCATGGTTCATTTAACAAGGGAAACAGTGTTTAAACCCTTTACAATGAAGATCTGTGAAGTTATTTAGATTTTTACGAATTATCTTTGAAAGACAGGGTCCTGAAAAAGGGCAGTTTCTTTTTTTGCTGAGTGTGTGTGTGTGTGTGTGTGTGTGTGTGTGTGTGTGTGTGTGTGTGTGTGTGTGTGTGTGTGTGTGTGTGTGTGTGTGTGTGTGTGTGTGTGAGTGCGCGCGCATGTGAGTGCGCTTGCTGAATATTTATGCAGGTGAAACGCAACAGGCACAAAATGTACTTGGCAGCAACTGAAGATGAAATATACATTTGTGCTTAATATACATTTCAAATTTGACCTCCATTATAGCCAACAGAAAAAAGGCTGATGGCCGAAAAACAGGTGGGGGTCCACCACCACGAGCACTCACAGAGGCTGAAGAAAAGGCCCTCAGTAACTCTGAGTTTTCACTTTCTGAAACAGGGCCCTGGCCGTGTGGTGCCAGGACAACAACTTCTCCCTCAACGTGATCAAGACAACGGAAATGATTGTCTGTGAAAGTCTATGAGCAAAAGACTTCTTAACAGCTTCTACCCCCAAGCCATAAGACTCCTGACCATCTAATCAAATGGCTACCCAGACTATTTGCATTGCCCCCCCCCCCTTTTACGCTGCTGCTACTCTCTGTTTAGTCACTTTAACTTTACCTACATGTACATATATTACCTCAATTACCTTGACTAACCGGTGCCCCCACACATTGACTCTGTACCGGAACCCCTTGTATGTAGCCTCGCTATTGTTATTTTACTGCTGCTCTTTAATTATTTCTAACTTTTATTTTACATTTTTACTTATCTATTTTTTACTTAACACTTATTTTTTCTTAAATCTGCATTGTTGGTTAAGTGCTTGTATGTAAGCATTTCACCTGTTGTATTCGACGCATGTGACAAATAAAATTTGATTTGATTTATTCCACCCACACGAGTTGCTGGCGCCAGGTGGTGGGATTGGTGGAGACGAGGCAACGAAGAGTCGTCTCCAGGTCCTGATTTGTTTTCTCCGACTGGCCATTAGACTGGGGATGAGTAATATATTTATGCAGGTGAAACCCAGCAGGCACAAAACGTACTTGGCAGCAACTGAAGATGAAATATACATTTGTGCTTACTATACATTTCAAATTTGACCTCCATTATAGCCAACAGAAAAAAGGCTGATGGCCGAAAAACAGGTGGGGATCCACCACCACGAGCACTCACAGAGGCTGAAGAAAAGGCCCTCAGTGAAAACAGTGGGCAACCTATTGCTAAAGGCATCTCTGGAGGAAGCTCATCTGACCCAACCACCCCCCAGGGCACAGGAGCCTACATAAGAGGTTAGTTATTCAAATGAATGATATACGTACATTCATCCTTTTGCCAGCGTTACCTCAGTGATGCCCACCCATCCATTTTAAACACTTTGCACATTGATTTTCTTGTAGCGGTACAATTCTTTGTAATTGACTGCTGTTACTTTTTCAGATTCTTAGTTGTCCTTCAGACATCAAAATCTATTTTAAGGTGACTCCGAGTTATATATTTGAAAAATTGTGATGTGGCCTGCACACTGTTGTAAAAACAAAATTCAAATTAGTTGGGGTAAAATGTAATTGTCAAATCTTCTTCATCTTCTACCAGTTACTGATGGTGTAAATCTGTCTGGTGGAGCTTTCTGCCATAACAGACCTCCATGCAGTTGTAAGTCCTCTAAATACTCCACAGATTTGTCATAAAGGGATATGACAAATCTGTGGAGTATTTATTTGACACTGGTGAGGTGATGGGTCAATCAGAAATGATGGTAGCATATTGTGTCTCTGACTGCTCTTCCATCTGGTGCGTCAGCGGGTGGTCAGGATCGTTATCAGGAAATAAACTCACCACTGGCAAATCTAGCTCTCAGTGTACACTCACGAAAAATGTGAGGGTCATGCACACCTTGTTTCCACATTGCTGATGGTGTGGGCTGTATTATCTTCACAGTGCAGAACAGTAATTAGCTGCAGTAGCTGTATTGTGAAGTATCTTTCATTTGGAATGCTAAAGGCTGCAATTTATGCTGACCTGCACATTAATGCTGTGGGTCTGTGACTTGGGAACACCACAAAAGTGTACAGTAAACGTTTCAGTGCAAGAGTCACATTTCTGACAGCCCGACAGATGGTTGCCTTGGAAATGTGCTCAGCGTCACCAATGTTATATAGTAAACTCCCGTTGGCAAAAAAACGAAGTGCAACACAAAGAATTTGTTCTGAACTGAGAGCATGTCCACGATGTGTCATATGAGCGATATGAGGGCTGAGAATATTGTTCAGATGAATGATCGATTGTGCAGAAAAACTGAAACACTCAAACAGATAATCATCATGGAATGATAAAACATCCAAGCAGGGTCTGATCACCCTCTCCTGACGGAGATTTATGTGGACTATTTGTGCTTCAATATCAACTGGCTCTTCAAGAAAAGGACACGCCATGTCTGACACCTCCTTCAGTCTGCAAGGCTTCAGCTAAAGAGGAGGAGAAACTCAGGGTTAGTTGAAGAAAACCTGCCAATGAGCAGGTTAGCTTCACAGAGTATGTTGCCATAGTAACTGGCTCAGAGTTAAGCTGAACTGGCTTTGTGAAACTGAAAATCCAGAGAGTCAAATAACTTTGAGTTTTCACTAAACCCACTTTCTGAAACAGGGCCCTGGCCATGTGGTGCCAGGACATCAACCTCTCCCTCAACGTGATCAAGACAAAGGAGATGATAGTCTATGAAAGTCTATGTGCAAAAGACTTCTTAACAGCTTCTACCCCCAAGCCATAAGACTCCTAATGTCACGTCCTGACCATAGACAGCTGTTATTTTCTATGGTAGAGTAGGTCAGGGCGTGACAGGGTTTTTTTCTAGTTTAGATTTTCTATGTTGTTATGTTTTAGTTTTTTTATTTCTATGTTGTTGCTTTTTGGGATGATCTCCAATTAGAGGCTGGTCATCGTTGTCTCTAATTGGAGATCATACTTAAGTAGTTGTTTTTCCCACCTGGGTTTGTGGGAGATTATTTTTGAGTTAGTGTATGGTTCACCTCTTCGTCACGGTTTGTTGTTTTTGTTCTTTAGTTTATTTGTATGTATTGCATAGTTTCACAGTTTAATAAAGAAAATGTGGAACGATACACACGCTGCGCTTTGGTCGGCTCCTTCATTATACGACAACCGTGACACCTGACCATCTAATCAAATGGCTACCCAGACTATTTGCATTGCCCCCCCCCCCCTTTACGCTGCTGCTACTCTCTGTTTAGTCACTTTAACTTTACCTACATGTACATACACTGCTCAAAAAAATAAAGGGAACACTTAAACAACACAATGTAACTCCAAGTTAATCACACTTCTGTGAAATCAAACTGTCCACTTAGGAAGCAACACTGATTGACAATAAATGTCACATGCTGTTGTGCAAATGGAATAGACAACAGGTGGAAATTATAGGCAATTAGCAAGACACCCGCAATAAAGAACTGGTTCTGCAGGTGGTGACCACAGACCACTTCTCAATTCCTATGCTTCCTGGCTGATGTTTTGGTCACTTTTGAATGCTGGCGGTGCTTTCACTCTAGTGGTAGCATGAGACGGAGTCTACAACCCACACAAGTGGCTCAGGTAGTGCAGCTCATCCAGGATGGCACATCAATGCGAGCTGTGGCAAGAAGGTTTGCTGTGTCTGTCAGCGTAGTGTCCAGAGCATGGAGGCACTACCAGGAGACAGGCCAGTACATGAGGAGACGGGGAGGAGGCCGTAGGAGGGCAACAACCCAGCAGTAGGACCGCTACCTCCGCCTTTGTGCAAGGAGGAGCAGGAGGAGCACTGCCAGAGCCCTGCAAAATGACCTCCAGCAGGCCACAAATGTGCATGTGTCTGCTCAAACGGTCAGAAACAGACTCCATGAGGGTGGTATGAGGGCCCGACGTCCACAGGTGGGGGCTGTGCTTACAGCCCAACACCGTGCAGGACATTTGGCATTTGCCAGAGAACACCAAGATTGGCAAATTCGCCACTGGCGCCCTGTGCTCTTCACAGATGAAAGCAGGTTCACACTGAGCACGTGACAGACGTGACAGAGTCTGGAGACTCCGTGGAGAACGTTCTGCTGCCTGCAACATCCTCCAGCATGACCGGTTTGGCGGTGGGTCAGTCATGGTGTGGGGTGGCATTTCTTTGGGGGGCCGCACAGCCCTCCATGTGCTCGCCAGAGGTAGCCTGACTGCCATTAGGTACTGAGATGAGATCCTCAGACCCCTTGTGAGACCATATGCTGGTGCGGTTGGCCCTGGGTTCCTCCTGATTCAAGACAATGCTAGACCTCATGTGGCTCGAGTGTGTCAGCAGTTCCACAAATTCCCCAGACTTGAATCCAATTGGGCACATCTGGGACATCATGTCTCGCTCCATCCACCAACGCCACGTTGAACCACAGACTGTCCAGGAGTTGGCGGATGCTTTAGTCCAGGTCTGGGAGGAGATCCCTCAGGAGACCATCCGCCACCTCATCAGGAGCATGCCCAGGCGTTGTAGGGAGGTCATACAGGCACGTGGAGGCCACACACACTACTGAGCCTCATTTTGACTTGTTTTAAGGACATTACATCAAAGTTGGATCAGCCTGTAGTGTGGTTTTCCACTTTAATTTTGAGTGTGACTCCAAATCCAGACCTCCGTGGGTTGATAAATTGGATTTCCATTGATTATTTTTGTGTGATTTTGTTGTCAGCACATTCAACTATGTAAAGAAAAAAGTATTTAATAAGATTATTTCATTCATTCAGATCTAGGATGTGTTATTTTAGTGTTCCCTTTATTTTTTTGAGCAGTATATATTACCTCAATTACCTTGACTAACCGGTGCCCCCACACATTGACTCTGTACCGGAACCCCTTGTATATAGCCTTGCTATTGTTATTTTACTGCTGCTCTTTAATTATTTCTAACTTTTATTCTACATTTTTACTTATCTATTTTTTACTTAACGCTTATTTTTTCTTAAATCTGCATTGTTGGTTAAGGGCTTTCATTTCAGTGACTTGACTTACATGGGGAATGCCAAAATGCTCATGTTGATAACTGCTGGCAGTGGCTTGTTTAACAAATCCAAAAGTGTGTATTCGAGTCACTTCTTGTTCATAGACTGTTTTCTATAATGACACGGGGCGAGACCCAGATGCAGACACTGGAGGCAGATGGTTTGAGTGTCTGATATTTATTCAAATACAAGGGGCAGGCAATAGGCAGGTCGAGGACAGGCAGAAGTTAATTAACCAGGTCGGTCCGAAAGGTACAGGGGGGCAGACAGGCTCAAGGTCAGGGCAGGCTGAATGGTCAGGCAGGCGGGCTCAGTGTCAGGGCAGGCAGAACAGGGAGGGCTAAAAAACAGAGAATAGGAAAACAGGAGCAACAGACAAATAGAGAACGCAGGTATAAATACACTGGGGATAATGGGGAAGATGGTAGACAAATCAAATCATGGTTAGCCCATGGTTAGCAGATGTTAATGCGAGTGTAGCGAAATGCTTGTGCTTCTAGTTCCGACAGTGCAGTAATATCTAACAAGTAATCTAACAATTTCCCAACAACTACCTAATACACACAAATCTAAAGGAGTGAATGAGAATATGTACATGTAAGTATGTGGATGAGCGATGGCCGAGCGGCATAGGCAAGGTGCAATAGATGGCATAAAATATAGTATATCCATATGATATGAGTAATGTAAGATATGTAAACATTATTAAAGTGGGATTATTTAGAGTGGCAATGTATAAAGTGTCTAGCAATCCATTTATTCAAGTGGCCATTGCGTTCTGGATGGTAGCGGTGTGAACAGGCAGTGGCTCGGGTGGTTGATACAAGACAAATTTCTTCAGCCTCCTGAGGTTGAAGAGGCGCTGTTGAACCTTCTTCACCTCACTGTCTGTGTGGGTTGATCATTTCAGTTTGTCTGTGATGTGTACGCCGAAACTTTCCACCTTCTCCACTGCTGTTCTGTTGATGTGGATAGGGGAGTGCTCCCTCTGCTGTTTCCTGAAGTCCACGATCATCTCCTTTGTTTTCTTGACATTGAGTGAGAGGTTGTTTTCCTGACACCACACTCCGAGTGCCCTTGAGGGGGGTGGAGACAAGCACAAAGACAGGTGAAACAGATCAGGGTGTGACAGTTTTCAAGATAAGGAACCACAGGCTGGGTTTCTGCACAGCACTTTGAGATATCAGCTGATGTAAGAAGGGCTATATAAATACATTTGATTTGATTTGATAAATATCTAAAATCACTGAACAGATGTGTCAAGTGATGATGTGTAGCCTACCTTTGGCAGTGTTTTGATTTTCACTGGCCTTATCTGTAAATGTATGGGTAACTAGTAATAGCTCTTTGGATGTACAGACAGTGAGAGGAGAGTATATTTCTAAATGAATTGTTCTGTCTGTGGGACACTTTGCAAAGCACAATTATGTTTCTGAGTCTGAGATTCTCCTCAGATGCATGCCTGCTGTAATTCTATATTTTAAGACATATTTGTAAATTGATATCATTTTATCGGGTACAAATGGACCGGTAATTGTAATCTGGATTTTCTGTAATCTGATGCAATTAATTCTAAACTTTCATGGTACCCCCTAATCCTAAACACTAGTGCTGAGTGATTATGAAAGAAATGATCACGGTTTTGATTTTGTTTTATCAGATTTTTTACAATAACTACACTTCCGCTCAAGAGTTTGGGGTCGCTTAGAAATGTCCTTGTTTTTTAAAGAAAAGCTAATTTTTTGTCTGTTAAAATAACATCAAATTGGTCAGAAATACAGTGTAGGCATTGTTAATGTTGTAAATGACTATTGTAGCTGGAAACGGCTGATTTTTTATTGAATATCTACATAGGCATACAGAGGCCCATTACCAGCAACCATCACTCATGTGTTCCAATGGCACATTGTGTAGCTAATCCAAGTTTATCATTTTAAAAGGCTAATTGTTAAGTTTGTTCTATAGAAAGTATTTTACTTTTTTGTTGCCTGACGAAATCCCCCCATCCCCCCCTTCTATCTTGGGACTGCAAGACCTGTCACATTTCTGAATCATTTTGGTAGCTCATGTTGACCAGTAGTGTGTGCCACAGAAAGTATTTGACCTTAGCCACAAAATTAAGGATATTAGAAGAGGGGAAGGATTTCGGGAAGGCTATTTTCTTGCCTGGCAAAATTCCCCCCCACCGTTTATCTTGGGACTGCATTGCCTGGCAGACTTCTGAATCATTTTGGTAGCTCATGTCGACCAGTAGAAATCCAAATTAGATTATGAAGAAACATAAACATTTATTTTAGAAACATTTTGTAATGTTTAAGAAAATAAAGATAATACACAAATATTATCACACAATAACACAAAAACATCACAGAAAGTTACGTTTGTTAACAAACATTAAATAGGAAATACACGTTTTTATCTTTGCATAATAAGATAGAAAATTACAATAAATATAATATAAAAAGACAATAAATAACCTAAACAAATATTGGAAAGCAGCAACAGCTCGACTGAACATTTAGTCCACTTTTTATGGAACATTTTCCAGGTGATACCGTCACCTGAAACTCATGCCTAACCTAGTCCTGACAGGCAGCGCAGACATAATCCTCGAATGATGGGAAAGTTTTCATACAGGACTGGTGGAACCATCGTGGGCAGCGATGGTTCCACAACCAATCTGAAATGTATGGTGAAAAATGTTAAGATATTTTAAACTTTAAATACATTTTCTTGAGTTACAATTATTTCATTGTCAGACATAGCGGATAATACTACCACTATAAATATTACTGCTTATACAAATTCGTACTCGTAAAAATGTGCCTTTAGAAGTGAACAAGCAATTACCCAGTTACCCAGTGTTTTCCTCATTATTGTCCACCTCCCCACAGAAGTGGCTCAGGTCATCTAGCAAAACATGTCAAATAGTCTATACATCTTTACATGTATTTTTCAGAGCAAACAGGGAACAGGGAACAAGGGAATAGTTGTCATCGACGTGTGTGTAGGTGGCAAGGAAGTCAGGCGCAGGAGAAACCAACTTGGTATAACTGGAGTTGTTTAATAAATAATAAACTAACACGAACTCCAAAAACCAACGTACATAAAATAACATGGGTAAAAATACCCATAGCTCACCAATACAAAAAAATACACGAAAATCAATAACAAACAAAACAATCTCGAACAAGGACATGAGGGGAAAACAGAGGGTTAAATACACAACATGTAATGAATGGGATTGGAAACAGGTGTGTAGGAAAACAAGACAAAACCAATGGAAAATGAAAAATGGATCAGTGATGGCTGGAAGACCGGTGACGTCGATCGCCGAGCACCACCCGAACAAGGAGGGGCATCGACTTCGGCAGAAGTCGTGACAATAGTAAAGGTTTCTTGTAACACAATTATTTAAATACATGTGTTTTAGTAGCCATCTAGTCAGAAGTTGGATCAGAGATAACCTTGAAAGATCCATATAAATGTTTTTTTTATCTACAATTATATTAAATTAGAAATTGAACATACCAGTGTTTTGGAGGAGAGTGACTGCTATTTCTTTTCTCATGATAACATCTTTGTCCGTATTTGAAAAGACTCCTCATCTTTGTCCGTTTTTGAAAAGGCTCCTCCTTCAGAACACCTTCAGCAAACTGGGAAAAATATTTGATGGGCATTTCAGTCTTCTCCAACAAAATTATGTTACACTTAAGATTCTAATTATCCAAGTATACAACGAAACAGCTATAATATCATTTGACAGTTCTGTTTTGCCTTTTAGTCAGTATACTTTCAGTAGGTTAATTGTGCATTACTTATACTCTCATACATACTTTCAAGGCAAAGACTCCACAAGAAGTAAGTATCTTGTTGGCATTTGTGAGGAAGGGTGTTAGGGGTGTGTACGGGAGGTGCAGGAGAGCAGAGTGTAGTAAACAGGCGCACTTTAATTCTGGTCCAAAAACGACAGCACATAAAAACATAAATGTGCCAAAAACACGGAACATAACAAAAGTATGGCGCCTGACAATATCCACATAACAATAAACTGTCACGTCCTGACCCTAGTAAGATGTCATTTTCTATAGTAGAGTAGGTGACAGGGGGTGTTTTGGGTGGTTTGTCTATGTTTTCTATGTTTTCTATGTTTTGTTCTAGTATTCTATTTCAATGTTGGAGGTTTTTGGGATGATCTCCAATTAGAGGCAGCTGGTTCGCGTTGTCTCTAATTGGAGATCATATTTATGTTTTTTTTTTCTAGTGTGTTTGTGGGCAGTTGTATTCTGTTTAGTTGTGTTCTGTGTAGACTTCAGTACCTGACAGAACTCTTAGCTGTTCGTTTTCTCTTTGTTATTTTCTTTAGTGTTCTAAGTTTAATAAACAGTAATTATGAGCACTCAACACGCTGCGCCTTGGTCCCCTCTATACGACAGCCGTTACAGAACTGCCCACCACAAAAGGACCAAGCAGCGTGCAGATGAATGGACCTTGGAAGAAATTCTGGACGGAAAAGGACCCTGGAGGCAGGCTGGGGAGTATCGCCGTCCGAGGGAGGAGATTGAGGCAGCTAAAGCGGAACGCCGTTATTATGAGGCGCTGTACAAACCACTAGGCAAGTGCGAGAGACAGCCCCCAAAAAATGTTTGGTTGGAGACCTGAGCCAACTCCCCGTGCGGGGGCGAGTGATCGAGCAAGCACCATGTTATGCTGAGATACGCACTGTGTCGCCAGTGTGCAGCTACAACCCGGTGCGCTCGGTGCAAGCTCCTCACAGGTGCTGTGCTAGAGTTGGCATTCAGCCAGGAAGGAGTATGCCTGCTCAGCGTTCCTGGTCTCCGGTGCGTCTTTTCGGCCCAGGTTATCCTGCGACAGCTCTACGCACGCTACCCCCAGTTCGCCAACACAAACCTGTGCGACCTGTCACAATGCCTCGCGCTTGTCGGGCTACGGTGGTTATCCAGCCAGGATGGGTTGTGCCAGCCATAAGCTCCAGATCTCCAGTGCACCTCCACGGCCCAGTATACCCTGTGCCTGCTCTGCGCACCTGGCCTCCAGCGACGCTCTCCAGTCTGGAGCCTCCAGCGACGTTCCCTAGTCCAGAACTCCGAGCGACGTTCCTTAGTCCGGTGAGACCTATTCCAGCTCCACGAAGGAAGCCTCCAGCGACATTCCCTAGTCCAGAACTCCCAGCGACGTTCCCTAGTCCGGTGAGACCTATTCCAGAAGCCTCCAGTGATGATCTATGGTCCGAAGCATGTCGAGATGATCCATGGCCCGGAGCCTGTAGGGATGATCCATGGCCCGGAGCCTGTAGGGATGATCCATGGCCTGGAGCCTGTAGGGATGATCCATGGCCCGGAGCCTGTAGAGATGATCCACGGCACGAAGCCTCCAGTGATGATCCACGGCGCGGAGCCTGCAGTGACGGTCCGCGGTTCAGAACCTCCTGAAACGGCCTGCATTCCGGAACCTCCTGAGACGGCCTGCAGTCCGGAACCTCCTGAGACGGCCTGCAGTCCGGAACCTCCTGAGACGGCCTGCAGTCCGGAACCTCCTGAGACGGCCTGCAGTCCGGAACCTCCTGAGACGGCCTGCAGCCCGGAGTCTTCAGCGGCGGCCTGCAGCCCGGAGTCTTCAGCGGCGGCCTGCAGCCCGGAGTCTTCAGCGGCGGCCTGCAGCCCGGAACCTCCAGCAGTGGTCTGCAGTGCAGAGCCTCCGGCGATGATCTACAGTCCGGGTCATCCGACGACGATCCACGGTCTGGTGGTACAGAAGCAGAGGGATCTGGGGGCGGAGCGGGGGTTACGCCCCGAACCGGAGCCACCTCCGCTGCTGGAGGATCTGCTGGATGGTAAGGTTCTGGGTACTGCACTAGAGCCACCATAGACAATTGTCACCCTCCCTACCCTCCCTTTTTGTTTTGTTTTGTGTTGTTTTTTTTTTTTAGTTGCATTTGGAGTCTGCACCTTTGGGGGGGGGTACTGTCACGTCCTGACCGTAGTAAGATGTCATTTTCTATAGTAGAGTAGGTCAGGGCGTGACAGGGGGTGTTTTGAGTGGTTTGTTTATGTTTTGTATTTCTATGTATTTCTATGCTTCCCTGTGGCTCAGTTGGTAGAGCATGGTGTTTGCAACATGTTTGCAACGCCAGGGTTGTGGGTTTGATTCCCACGGGTGGCCAGTATGAAAAGAAGAAAAAAATAAAATAAAAGGTATGAAATGTATGCACTCACTACTGTAAGTCGCTCTGGATAAGAGCGTCTGCTAAATGACTAAAATGTAAATGTAAAATGTTCTAGTATTCTATTTCTATGTTGGAGGTTTTTGGGATGATCTCCAATTAGAGGCAGCTGGTTCGCGTTGTCTCTAATTGGAGATCATATTTATGTTGGGTTTTTTTCTAGTGTGTTTGTGGGCAGTTGTATTCTGTTTAGTTGTGTTCTGTGTATACTTCAGTACCTGACAGAACTGTTCGCTGTTCGTTTTCTCTTTGTTATTTTCTTTAGTGTTCTGAGTTTAATAAACAGTAATTATGAGCACTCAACACGCTGCGCCTTGGTCCCCTCTATACGACAGCCGTTACATAAACAATTACACACAAAGACATGGAGGGGAACAGAGGACTAAATACATGCAGTGTGATTATGTAATGAAAACCAGGTGTGTATGGAACAAGACAAAACAAATGGACATATGAGAAATGGAGCGGCGATGGCTAGAAAGCCGGTGACGTCGATCGCCGAACGCCGCCCGAACAAGGAGAGGAGCCGTCGTGACAAAGGGTACCACAGGAATGATCTGAACATATATGTTAATAAAAATACAGCATTTTGAAACACTTTAATGATTACAATATAGAGATTAGTAACAGTATAGCATTTCAAAGACTTTATTGATTCCATTGTAAAACAAATATTAAAAGCAGTTTTTACCTTGTCACCCCCTGGCATCTTTTTATCTTTCTGGCACTTTCCCCCATTGGGTCGAGGAACAGAGCCCTCTTTTGGGATGAGAGCATAAACTTTCAAGTTCAGACAGACAGACAGACAGACAGACAGACAGACAGACAGACAGACAGACAGACAGACAGACAGACAGACAGACAGACAGACAGACAGACAGACAGACACATTACACACACATACATACACACATATTACATTCACAAATATTACACACACATAAATACACACATATGGCACACACACATTTTACACACGTGTATGTGTTCACATGTATATTCTGTATTATGTATGTATTTCTTAGTTCTTAGTACTGCCTTAGCGGCTCTTACTGTCACAGTCCAGTGGTTGTGTTCATTGATGATGCCAATAATGTACTTGTACATCATTGGATCAATCTAAAATTTAAAAGAGCAAGGATACAGTTGATTGAGTTCAAAATCTGTCAAATATAACATATAATATATTATTATATTATGAGAATTATCCAACCAACCTTAAGTTTTGATTTCTTGCTCCCCCAAATGCCAGTCATTTCAAAGGTGTCAATGTAGAAAGCTTGCTTGGTTGACTGCCTATTAAAATTCCGCACCAGATGCCAAAATTCACCCAATTTATTGTGGGAAGGTTGTGGAAGGCTACCCAAAACGTTTGACCCAAGTTAAACAATTTAAAGGCAATGCTACCAAATACTAATTGAGTGTATGTAAACTTCTGACCCACTGGGAATGTGATGAAAGAAATTAAAGCTGAAATAAATCATTCTCTCTACTATTATTCTGACATTTCACATTCTTAAAATAAAGTGCTGATCCTAATTGACCAAAAACAGGGATTTTTTACTACGATTAAATGTCAGGAATTGTGAAAACTGAATTTAAATGTATTTGGCTAAGGTGTATGTAAACTTCCGACTTCAACTGTATATATAAATATATATATATATAATTGGACAAAACACACATCATGACAACACAACATAGCATGGCAGCAACACATGACAACACAGCATGGTAGCAACACAACATGACAACAACATGGCAGCAAAACAACATGGTAGCCGCACAAAACATGGCACAAACATTATTGGGCACAGACAACAGCACAAAGGGCAAGAAGGTAGAGACAACAATACATCACGCAAAGCAGCCACAACTGTCAGTAAGACTGTCCATGATTGAGTCTTTGAATGAAGAGATTGAGATAAAACTGTCCAGTTTGAGTGTTTGTTGCAGCTCGTTCCAGTCGCTAGCTGCAGCGAACTGAAAAGCGGAGCGACCCAGGGATGTCTGTGCTTTGGGGACCTTTAACAGAATGTGACTGGCAGAACGGGTGTTGTATGTGGAAGGATGAGGGCTGCAGTAAATATCTCAGTTATTATTCTTACAGATTCTTCCTATGGGGGTGTGGCTTTGAATTGTGAAGAATACCCATATATGGAGGTATTAACTCAGTGGCACTGCTGCATGCTGACTCGAATAGATGCTATTATGTTTCATGTAATGAGCTGTTTTAGCTTGAACACAGTTTCAATATAATGGGTTTACACAGACTGATGTAATATCAAGGGGGTTAGAAGCCACATATATACAGTGTATCTTCTTTAGTGTTTTTATTCTCACATTAGTGCCTTATGTTGGTGGTTACTTTTTGTCATGTAAACTTTTGTGTTGTTGTTCGTTTCATAGAGCTCAGAGGGCTCTGATAGAAAGTTTTATAATTAAGGTTTTCCAGTCATCCGGTTCTTGGAATAGCCCTGCTTGCGCTGAGAGTATATGCTGTATATATAAGCTTCAGTTAAATATTCGGCTCAGCTGCTCTGTAATACCCTTTTCACACTATCAAGCCAAACTGTACAGTGCTGGCTCTGAGGTTCTTCTTTCAAGTTGTCCTTTCCAGCATGGTTTCAGCAACTATGTTGGATGCGTTACCAGGCCAACGCAGTACAGTTCGGCACAGCTTAGTAGTGTGATAAGGGTATAAGTACACCTACACAGAGCTGATGGCTCTTCTTGTGGGCACAAAGCAAGTTGATTTACAGTGCCTTCAGAACATTTTCACACCCCTTGACTTTTTCCACATATTATTGTGTTAGCCTGAAATGTAAATATTTTACATTTACATTTAAGTCATTTAGCAGACGCTCTTATCCAGAGCGACTTACAAATTGATGCATTCACCTTATGATATAAATGTAGATTTTGTGTCACTGATCTACACACAAAACCCCATAATGTCAAAGCGGAATTATGTTTTTAGAAATTTTTACAAAATAATAAAAAATGAAAAGCTGAAATGTATTGAGTCAATAAGTATTCAAACCCTTTGTTATGGCAGGCCTAAATAAGTTCAGGAATAACAAGTCACATAATAAGTTGTATGGACTCATTCTGTGTGCAATAATTGTGAAAACAGTCAAGCAGTGAATTTCAAACACAGATTCAACCACAACGACCAGGGAGGTTTTCCAATGCCTCGCAAAGAAGAGCGCCTATTGGTAGATGGGTAAAAATTCAAAAAGCAGACATTGAATATCCCTTTGAGCATGGGGAAGTTATTCATTTCACTTTGGATGGTGTATCAATACACCCAGTCACTACAAAGATACAGGTGTAACTTCCTAACTCAGTTGCCGGAGAGGAAGGAAACTGCTCAGGAATATCCCCACGAGGCCAATGGTGACTTTAAAATAGTCTAGCAATGATCAACAACCAAGTTGAAAGAACTTGAAGAATAAAAATATATATATTTGCAAATATTGTGCTATCCAGGTGTGCAAAGGTCTTAGAGACACAGCTGTAATCACTGACCAAGGTGATTCTAGCATGTATTGTCTCAGGGGTGTGAATACTTATGTATGTAAATATGATATTTCTGTATTTCATTTTCAATAAATTAGCAAAAATGTGATATTTCTGTATTTCATAGAGATAAAATGTGCAAACATTTCTAAAAACATTTTTTCACTTTGTCATTATGGGGTTTTGTGTGTGGATGGGTAAGAACAAACATATATTTAATACATTTTTAATTCCGGTTTTAACAACAAAATCAACGAGGCACTGTTCAGAGCTCTGCTTATTTCCAGGCAAGAAGGCTTTGAAGAACCCCTCCAGGTATAACAATTAAATCCTCAACTTTAGGCAATAAACAACTTTTCTGATAGAAAACGGCCTATGTGGCATCGATATTATTCTAGTGTCATAATTTGCTCAAGTGTAAATAGTACATTTTTTGCATAAAGTCAGCCTAAGTGAGTTTGTCATGACTTGGGGTTGAATTTTGATTTCGACAATGCTCACTTGCCCATTAACACGGGATACCCAGCTGCAGTAATTGCGCTCTATCCAATCCTACCTCTGCGGCTCGGACATTGTTTACATAAAACAACACATTGCTAATGTTTTTACTTGATAAATACTGTACCAAACACCTTATGTAGATGTAAACCTTATGTAGATGTAAAATCACTGCAAAAGCCTAACATTTAATTACAGATTTCTTTAGTAATCTTAGATTCATTCAGACTATTTTAGGCTTTCTTCCTAATGTGTCTCATGGTGGACAAACATCAGTAACTGCCACATCAAACCCCCAAGACTGAAATCAAATTTTTCTTAGTGAGAAACAGAGAAATGCCATGCAGAATCAGTGCCTTCAGTCCCTCTTTAAAGATTTTTATTTTTGTAGGATTTGAAGAAACTTCTTTCTTTGGCACTAATAAAATTCTTCCTTCACCACTGAAATTTTTATGAACCATTTTGAACACAAGTGTAAGATTATAGAAACAAGGAGAGTGCAATGTCAGGAGATTGTTGATGGTGCTCTGGGATGCAACTATCCCTCATGAATCCTAAAGTGTTATTGACACTCAGAGATGATGTTCGGACTCTCCAGAGAGTGTACCTATGAATCTTGTAAGCAGGATTAGGGGATAAAGGGGGTTAATAACGCTTCTGGAGTTAGTAGTAAATACATTGAAGTCATTATATTCAGCTGAAAATGAGCAACTTCAAAGAGTGTATTGTGTGATTTCTTATTGCTACCTCACTGTGATGATATTGGGCTTCTGAGTGGCGCAGTGGTCTAAGGCACTACATCTCAGTGCTAGAGGCATCAATACAGACCCTGGTTTGATCCCGGGCTGTATCACAACCTGAAATGATCGTGAGTCCCATAGGGTGGCACACTATTGGCCCAGAGTCATCTGGGTTAAGGGAGGGTTTGGCTGGGGTAGGCCGTCATTGTAAAATAAGAATATGTTTACCACTACAGGATCGGTGGGTCCCCCACGGGACGGTTGAGCAAACGTAGGCTAATGCGATTAGCATGAGGTTGTAATTAACAAGAACATTTCCCAGGATATAGACATATCTGTTATTGGCAGAAAGCTTAAATTCTTGTTAATCTAACTGCACTGTCCAATTTACAGTAGCTATTACAGTGAAATGATACCATACTATTGTTTGAGGAGAGTGCACAGTTATGAACTTGAAAAGTTATGAATAAACCAATTAGCACTTTTGGGCAGTTTTGAAGCAAAATCTTGAACAGAAATGCAATCGTTCATTGGATCAGTCTAACACTTTGCACATACACTGCTGCCATCTAGTGGCCAAAATCAAAATTGCACCTTTCTCTTGCATTTCAAAGATGATAGTACAAAAAAAGAAAACAAAGTGTGTTTTTTTCTTTGTATTATCTTTTACCAGATCTAATGTGTTATATTCTCCTACATACATTTCACATTTCCACAAACTTCAAAGTGTTTCCTTTCAAATGGTATCAATAATATGCATATTCTTGCTGCAGGTCCTGAGCTACAGGCAGTTAGATTTGGGTATGTCATTTTAGGCGAAAATTGAAAAAGGGGTGGATCCTCAAGAGGACTTGCCTAGTTAAATAAATATTGCCTCTGACACTGCAATTTTGTCTCCAGTGAGTTAACCTATGAATCTCGTAAACAGGACATCGCTTTAACTGACTTACATACAGTTGAATTCGGAAGTTTACATACACCTTAGCCAAATACATTTAAATTTAGTTTTCACAATTCCTGACATTTAATCCTAGTAAAAATTCCCTGTCTTAGGTCAGTTAGGATCACCAATTTATTTTAAGGATGTGAAATGTCAGAATAATAGTAGAGAGAATGATTTATTTCAGCTTTTATTTCTTTCATCTCATTCCCAGTGGGTCAGAAGTTTACATACACTCAATTAATATTTGGTAGCATTGCCTTTAAATTGCTTATCTTGGGTCAAACGTTTTGGGTAGCCTTCCACAAGCTTCCCACAATAATTTGGGTGAATTCTGGCCCATTCCTCCTGACAGAGCTGGTGTAACTGAGTCAGGTTTGTAGGCCTCCATGCTCGCACACACTTTTTCAGTTCTGCCCAAAAATCTTCTATGGGATTGAGGTCAGGGCTTTGTGATGGTGACTCCAATAGACCCATTTGCAACCAAGCTTTAACTTCCTGACTGATGTCTTGAGATGTTGATTCAATATATCCACATAATTTTCATGGTTGGGATGGTGTTCTTTGGCTTGCAAGCCTCCCCCTTTTTCCTCCAAACAACGATGATCATTATGGCCAAACAGTTCTATTTTTGTTTCATCAGACCAGAGGACATTTCTCCAAAAGTACGATCTTTGTCCCCATGTGCAGTTGCAAACCGTAGTCTGGCTTTTTTATGGTGGTTTTGGAGCAGTGGCTTCTATGTATAGGACTCGTTTTACTGTGGATATAGATACTTTTGTACCTGTTTCCTCCAGCATCTTCACAAGGTCCTTTGGTGTTGTTCTGGGATTGATTTGCACTTTTCACACCAAAGTACGTTCATCTCTAAGAGACAGAACGCGTCTCCTTCCTGAGCGGTATGATGGCTGCGTGGTCCCAGGGTGTTTATACTTGCGTACTATTGTTTGTACAGATGAACGTCGTACCTTCAGGCATTTGGAAATTGCTCCCAGGGATGAGCCAGACTTGTGGAGGTCTACAATTTTTTTCTGAGGTCTTTTGATTTCCCCATGATGTCACGCAAAGAGCCACTGAGTTTGAAGGTAGGCCTTGAAATACATCCACAGGTACACCTCCAATTGATTAAAATTATGTCAGTTAGCCTATCAGAAGCTTCTAAAGCTTCTAAAGAATTTTCCAAGCTGTTTAAAGGCACAGTCAACTTAGTGTATGTAAACTTCTGACCCACTGGAATTGTGATACAGTGAATTATAAGTGAAATAATCTGTCTGTAAACAATTTTTGGAAAAATTACTTGTGTCATGCACAAAGTAGATGTCCTAACCGTCTTGCCAAAACTATTGTTTGTTAGCAACAATTTTGTGGAGTGGTTGAAAAACAAGTTTTAATGTCTCCAACCTAAGTGTATGTAAACTTCCGACTTCAACTGTATTTCAGCTTAGAAGCTTCTGGAGTTGGTGCCTGTCAATCAATAACACTGACATTCAGTGTGTGCAGTCATTATCTTCAGATTAGCAACTTCTGACAGTTAAGAGAGAGACCGAATATTGCCTCTGGCACTTGAATTTCCAATTTCCCGAACTCTAACAATTAATTCACAGATCATTCATCTGTCTTTGATGTTGTTTCTGTATTTGATGTCAGGCTGTCATTGTCAATGGGAGTTTGTTCTCAACTTACCTCGGAAAATGTATGTTATAATTATTATGAATCTAATAGATTTTTGACCATTTAATGATTTCATTAATCATTGTATCTCCATGTTCATTACATGACTATAATGAGTATGATACTAATGCATTCTGACCATTTTCTAAAACTGGCGTGTGCAGAGGCGAGCGTGCTCCCACCAGACAATCTCAGGATGTATCTTCAAAAGCACCACCTGCACTGCTTTTCAATTCCATTGAATTTTGTCTTGATATTTTTGTATTAAATCCCTTGGTCGCCTCAACTTGTGCCAGTCACTCTGTAACCACTTGGGAACCCCCCCCCCCCATCCTCCACACACACACACACACACACACACACACACACACACACACACACACACACACACACACCTCTCTCTGAGTAGGAGCACTCTACTGTCTACCGCCCCACAGCAGAGTGAAGCCAGCAGAGCATTCAGTAGACTCATTACCCCAGATGGCTCAGGGTAAAAAGTAATCATCCTGGGAATTTTGGGGGTGTCACGTCCTGACCAGTAAAAGGGGTCATTTGTCATTGTAGTATGGTCAGGGCGTGGCAGGGGGTGTTTTTGTGTGTTGGGGTTGGTTTGTTTCATGGGGATTTGTTCTAATTTTCATTTTCTATGTTCATTTTCTATGTGTGGCCGAGTATGGTTTCCAATCAGAGGCAGGTGTCTTTCGTTGTCTCTGATTGGAAACCATACTCAGCCTCTTTTTTCCTTTGGGTTTGTAGGTGGTTGGTTTTCGTATAGTCTATGTTACCTAACGGAACTGGCGTGTGTCGTTTTGTTATTTTTTGTTTAAGTGTTCACGTTACTCTAAGTTCACGTTACTCTAATAAAAGAAGATTAGCACTCAACATGCTGTGCTTTGGTCTAATACATCCGACAGATGTGACAAGGGGCATTTATACTGTGCCCTCAGTGCTGTCATTTGACCTGACAGATTGTGATTCTGAGATGTTATGATAAGTATGTCATTAACTAGAAAAGTGTTGGTCATTATCTAATAAAATACTTGCTGAGGAGAGATGCCGGTCGGTCGGTGTTGTCGTTAGCTAGAATGCTAAAGAAAGTGTTTGTCTACTAAACTACTTGAGAGCAGAAAGCTACCGGAGCAGTCAGTAGACTCATCCTGGATGGATCGGGGTAATAACGGGGAAACTGTGCGCCATTTGTACTGTGCCCTTAATGCTGTCATTCAATCGAGATTCCACTGAGATGCTGCATTAAGCCCAATTCATACCGTGTGCAGCCCCACAGTTATAAACTTGACCCATGTACACAGGATCTACATTTTTCGTAGCGTTCTTGCATTGCGTACATGCAGTATACATTAGGCTTTTTACTACAAGTCGAACAGTGTTGTTATATTTAAAGCTAATGACCTTTTTGGTCTAATATACTACTTGATTAGGAGAGCAGAAATCCAGCAGAGGTAAAAGGTAATCCCGGGGAACTGTGGGACATTTATACTGTTCCCCCAGTGCTGTCATTCAACCGGAAAGATTGTGAATACAATTAGCTATCCCTATATTAAATCCTATGAGATATTCTCAAGGGCACACAGAGAAAGTTCAAGAGAAGTCTTATTCATCTTGAAGGAATGTGTTCCTATCACACTTGTGGGATCAAACACATACTGGCTTTAGGATACGCCTGCGATGCATTCATTGGACATCCCCATGCAGTCTTTTTTCTATTAAGTTTCAATTACACTGTTGCAATTGAAAGACGGAAATAACAAAAATAAAAACACTTATGTCATGCATCTCCTTAATAAAACCATAAAGTTGAAACTGTTTTTATAATTGTTTTATTTAACCATGCAAGTCAGTTAAGAACAAATTCTTATTTACAATGACAGCCTACACCGGCCAAACCTGGGCCTATTGTGCGCCGCCCTGTGGGACTCCCAATCACAGCCAGTTGTGATACAGCCTGGATTCGAATCAGGGTGCCTGTAGTGACACCTCAAGCACTGTTTAATGTACATGCTTTACAATAGGCTTCTTAAAAGCAATGTAATTAGTCTTCTGTAAACAATCAAGCCCTTACTAAACCCAAATGACAGGTATCTCAACTATATCTCTTTATACTTAAGACCATTCCAAAATATGAGACTATGGGAGCATGCAAATAATTCCTAAATATGATACATTTTGTTTAGCAATGAAAATGTAAGTGATGCTGCAAACTTTTGTCATTTTAAAAATATTCAATTCTAAATCAGTTTACACAGGAATAAAACATTGCAGTTTTCAGATAGCACTTGAAGCTAAATACTATACATTTTGGAGTAGTACCACAAAGGCACACGTGTTTAGCATATGTATTTACTTACTGTCGATGGAAATTCCCCCCTTTTTACATTTCTTTAAGGATGTCATTCGTGAATCGCATGTCACATTTTCTATTTCTATGAAAGCTGTCCTTTCCATCTCCCATGTACTGTACTTCCATATTGCCTGTGCTAAACATTCATAGTGAGTGGGATTTTGATGGTATAGCTAGTACACCGAACAGTACAACAACACATTGAAGAAGACAGTTAAGAAGACCGTTACAATCTATAATTGTGTCTCCTTAAACATTTGAACAGAATAAGATATTCAAGCTTCACTGATTACACATTAATAAGCTAATTTACAAAGCTGGGTATTGTTTCTTTTTCACAGTTCAATTATTAGATAAGCTTTATAAATGACGTGTTCCACCTGAATATTAATATCCGAATGAAGAACACTTTCATCGGCACAGAATAATCATTTGAATATCCCACAAAACAATTAGCATGTTTGTGGGAAATCTATTTTAAATCCAAAGCCAACTTTCGCTCTAGCCACTCTCACTGTACACATTCAATCAGTGATACATTTGATATTAATCTTGTTTCATTTTGGTACCTCATCCTTGTTCATTTTGGTATCCCCAGTGAGAATTCTACTCCAAAGTCAAGACCAAAACTTCAACACTGTTGCTTTCGCTCCATCCAAACTTTCACTGTACTGTACACGTTCATTCAGTCACAAATATGGTCATTTTGGTACCAAATCTTGGTTCATTTTGGTGCCTCGTTTTGGTACCCCCACCCCCTCACCCATATCTAATCTGGGCTTGTGTTGGCATATACAGACTGGTGGTGGAAGTCTACGTACACGTTCTGCTCCTCTCTGTCTGAGTTTCTTCTCTGTTGGGTCCCATTGTGTTGTGGCTTCTCATTGACAGTACTACGTAGGGTCAGTTGGGTGCAGCCAGAGGTCAGCCGGTGCACGTGACCGCCGCATGGGCCGTAGCGACACGTGACCTGCCGGAACATCTCCCGGAAGCGGGTGGACATGAGGCTGTAGAGGATGGGGTTGACCGCCGAGCTGAGGTAGAAGAAGACACCGGAGACGATGTGGACGTACTCGAAGACCAGGTGGTGGTGGCCAGTCCAGGAGTTTATGAAGCTCCACATGAGGCGGTCAATGTGGAAAGGAGCCCAGCAGATGCCGAAGACGATCACCAGTACGCCTGGTGGAAAGACGGACAGTTAGATGGACGGATGGATGGACAGAAAGGCAGGCAGACAGATGGACGGAGCAGCAGGTAGGCACTCAGACAGACAGATGCAGACAGACTGTAACAGGTGTCGTAATGATTGGACCAAGGTGCAGCGGGAACGTGTATACTCATCTTCTTTAATTGGTTAAAAGAAGGAAAAACAAACAAAACACGTATACAAACACAACGACCGACACTAGCAGTCCTGTCAGGTGCTCAGACACTAAACAAGGAGACAACTACCCACAATTCCCATTACAAACACACCCCTATACATAGGACCTTCTACCAGAGGCAACGAGGAACTGCTGCCTCCAATTGAAGGCCAATCCCAATAAACTAAACATAGAACTAAACAACCTAGATCTAACATAGAAATACACTAACCTAGAACATAACCCAAAAAGCCCGGAACACTCTAAACAAACACCCCTCTACATAACACATAGCCCAACAAACCCCGAAACACTCTAAACTAACCCCCCCCCCTCTTACATAATAACATAACCCAACAAACCCCGAACCACATAAAACAAACACCCCCTGCCACGTCCTGACCAAACTACAATAACAAATAACCCCTTTACTGGTCAGAACGTGACACAGACAGACAAGTGGACAGGCGGATAGAAGAAAATGCATTTGCAGACATTGAGAACAAGACATGTTTAAGTGACAATAAACATGTTTAGAAACTAATATATTGGTTTGTACTTCAGCAGAGAATTTTAAGTCCAAATTCAAAAGAGATCGGTCTATAATTTGTCACTTTCCAGAACATCTTATCATCTGAAAGCAAGAGCAATATTTAAGTAACAATGGACATGATTAGGAACTAATCTTTTTGTTTGTACTTCAGAAAATACCTTGAAAGCCCAATTCAATGGAGATATAATTTGTAATTTCCTATTTTCTCCTCTCAACCCTTCTGGTACTGTAGAGAAAGTGGGTGAGGACTTACACAGCATCTTGCTAATTGAAAGAGTTTTAAATCACAATTGAATATAGCTATACAGTAGGTCTATAATCTGCACATGTCCAGGACATTATGGTACTATAGAGACAGTGGATGTGAAACTCACATAGCATTTTGGTGACCTGCCGGTGGCGTGCCGTCTGCTGCTGCCTTTGGACACTCCAGTGGCTGTCAGAACCAAAACTCGGCCCGGTCCCCAGCCCCTGCATGCCCCTCTCCATCCCCAACTGCATGCCAATGCGCAGGTACAGGCCGGTGATGATGAGCATGGGCAGCAGGAAGAAGACCAGCGTGGTCACCTGGATAATCAGGTTGTACATCCACCGGGGCTTCACCATCATGCAGATGGCCGACTCGGGGAATTGGCGCCCGAACCGGGTTCCCAGCACGGCCACCCCATGGAGGCTGGTGTTGGGCACGGCGCACACCATGGACATGGCCCACAGCATCAGGATGACGTGCTTGGCGTGGGCACGAGTGGCGACGTGCTTGACCTTGAGCGGGTGAATCACGGCGATGTATCGCTCTACGCTCAGCGCTGTTATAATGAGGATGGACGCAAAGCAGACCGTCTCGAACAGGAAGGTCTTGAAGTAGCAGCCGCCAGCACCGAACAGGAACGGGTAGCTGCTCCACATCTCATAGAGTTCCAATGGCATACCCAGGACAAGGACCAATAAGTCGGACACGGCCAGACTGAACAGGTAGTAGTTGGTTGGCGTCCGCATCACCTTGTTGCGCACAATGACGCTGCAGGTGAGCATGTTCCCTAACAATCCCACAATGAAGATGATGAGGAATGTAATGCAGACAGGCAGGAACATGGGTGACCGCCGGAAGCCTAGAAACCTCTCCAGGTACTGACTCCGACTCAGACACATGTCCTCCATGTCATCAGCACTGATGTTGCCCAGGGCCCAGGACAAATTCCAACCCAGCTGGTCAGGAGTGGTGGCAGGTAGACCCAGAGAGGAACAGTTATACTGAGCCATTGTGGTCTATGGGGACACAACACCTGAGGGGGAGAATGGAAATAATGAATGGAAAGAATAGGAACGGAAAGTTTTGCTTGTCTCAGTGTAGGTGACAGTTAAACTGCAGTTTGAACTAACAACATCTAGCAGTTTTTGAATAACCTTGTTAATAATATTTGCCCGCAGCAAATGTAAATGAGAGCTTTGGGGAGACTGATTGAAATGGATGTCACATACAGGCAGGTCCAAAATAATTGGCACCATTGATAAAGATGAGCAAAACAAAAACGGTATAAAGTAAATAACACAAATACTGAGCTGTATTATATGCTCAAATTGGAAAGTGATATTATTTTATACAAATGCAATTGCTCAGAGAAATAGACTGTGTTTCACAAGTAATATATATATTTTAAAGAGGGGTCAAAATTATTTAGCCAAAAACCTGGTTGTCTCTGCCAGGAGGCTGAAACTTGTGGATCTTCCAGCAAGACAATAATGACAAGCACACATCAAAATACACAAAGAAATGGTTAATTGACCACAAAATCAACATTTTGCAATGGCCATCTCAGTATCCTGACATGAGCCCCTTTGAAAACCTGTTGTTTGAATTGAAGAGGGCGGTCCATAAGCGCAGATGAAAGATATCAAGGATCTGGAAATATTCTGTACGGAGGAATGGTCTAAGATCCCTCCCAATGTGTTCTCCAATCTCATAAAACAGGGGTGCCAATAATGCAGAAAAGTACCTAACACCTACTTTAAAATATGGTAGTGGATATTTTATCCTCTTACATCTAGGCGTTCCGCTAGCGGAACCCCGTTCCGCCAGCGGAACCCGTAGCCAACAACCAATGGGATCGCATGACGCGAAATACAAAAACAACTAAAATACCACAATTCAATTTTCTCAAACATACGACTATTTTACACCATTTTAAAGATAAACTTCTCCTGAATCCAACCACGTTGTCCGATTTCAAAAAGGCTTTACAGCGAAAGCAAAACATTAGATTATGTTAGGAGAGTACATAGACCAAAATAACCACACAGCCATTTTCCAAGCAAGCATATATGTCAATAAAACCCAAAACACAGCTAAATGAAGTACTAACCTTTGATGATCTTCATCAGATGACACTCCTAGGACATTATGTTATACAATATATGTATGTTTTGTTCAATCAAGTTCATATTTATATCCAAAAACAGCTTTTTACATTGGCGCGTGATGTTCAGAAAATGTATTCCCACCAAAAACTTCCTTTGAATTTACAAAAATACTCATCATAAACGTTGACAAAATACAGAGAAAGCACATTTTTCAATATTCTGAGTACACAGCTCGCCATCACGGCGAGCTATTCAGACACCCGCCAAGTTCGGGGCAACCTAAACTCAGAATTAGTATTAGAAATATTGTATTACCTTTGCTGATCTTCATCAGAATGCACTCCCAGGACTGCTACTTCCACAATAAATGTGGTTTTTGTTCAAAATAATCCATAGTTATGTCCAAATACCTCCGTTTTGTTTGTGCGTTCAGGTCACTATCCAAAGGGTAACGCGCGAGCGCAATTCGAGACACAAAAAGTCAAAATGTTCCATTACCGTACTTAGAAGCATGTCAAACGCTGTTTAAAATACATTTTTATGGTATTTTTAACATAAAATTGCGATAATATTCCAACCGGACAATAGTGTATTCATTCAAGGAAGAAAAGAAAAAACAGCGTGCTCGTGGGAACGCGCATATCCAATCTCTTTGTCCTCAGGCAGACCACTCAGTAACTGAGCTCCTATACTCTGCCCAGAGACAGGAGAAGGCTCAATCCACTTTCTGAAGGCTTTAGACAGCCAATGGAAGCCTTAGAAAGTGCAACGTAACAGCACAGATACTGTAGTTTCGAAAGGGACTAGAAAGAAGAACTACATTTCTCAGATCCTACACTTCCTGGTTGACTTTTTCTCAGGTTTTTGCCTGCCATATGAGTTCTGTTATACTCACAGACACCATTCAAACAGTTTTAGAAACTTCAGAGTGTTTTCTATCCAAATCTAATATGCATATTCTCATTTCTGGGCAAGAGTAGTAACCAGTTTAAATCGGGTACGTTTTTTCATCCGGCCGTGAAAATACTGCCCCCTATCCATATCAGGTTATGTTATGGGGCTATTTTGCTTCCACTGGTCTTGAGGCCCTTGTTATGTTCAATGACATCATGAGCTTTACCAAGTACCAGGACATTTTTAGCCAAAAACACAGTTGCTTCTGCCAGGAGGGTGAAACTTGGCTGCAAATGGATCTCAAATCTTATAAAACATTTTTGAAAAATTCTTCATCATAATAATACATTGCATTTATTTCACACTTTTCACTGAAATACAATCAAAGTACTACAGTGAGTGCATTAAAATGTAAATTAAATATGAGACAAAACAAGGACACAACTAGACAGGGACACTGACACCATGACGCTACAAAGGAGAAGGACAACAAGGGGCACAGCTTTCAACGGAAGGCTTTCTTGCCCATAATATACAGTAGTTTGAAACTGATTTTATTTCCTAAAATTATAACAAACTTGTTACCCTCAGGGGTTTTGCAAACACATTATTTTTCCATGAACAAAGAACACAGTGTTATTGAATCAAGTGCCCAAAATAGATCTATTTTGAAGGAGTCATTCACTTGTGATTGCACGTCTTCTGTAATGAGATGCCGACCTAGATGTAATTACCTCAACCATTTAGAGAACATTTCATGCACCAACCAATGTACTTTATGTAGCAAGAGCAAGTCATTTTTTTGGACGGAAAGGAACAGAATTGTTGATTTACTTTTCAACTCAAATATTTTTTTATATGAGTTATGCTACAGTTCATACTGAATGAATGTAGCCCAATTTAGGCGCTGTCATTGTATTTTCCTCTTGTTAGAATTCAACCAATAGAGATAGATTTTTTTCTTCTGATTTCCTGGTCTGTGGCATCAAGATAGACACTTTCATGTGTGAATGGGTAAATACATCTTGTCTCACTAATACTGCTTTGCTAACACATTTTGCAAATGTAATACAGGATTGCATGATGCTTTACCTTGCCTGAGACCTGAAGACTTGTGTTTGCTTGCAGGAGACCCCGGTTACATTACTGACGTGATCTGGTTCTCCTGCACTCCACAAGGCAGTGTTAGCCCATTAAGCTAAAACCACGGTATTAGCTCGGGAAGCTAATGCAAGTCTTCAGGTCCAGACAAGGTAACTCATCACATGAGCTTGTTTCACAAAACTACCTCTGTTATGTAAATATGGGTGAATCGAATCAATATTCACAGAAAGATCAACAGGGGTTTCCCGTTCCAAAATTGACATCCAAGCGCATGCTAATTTACTATTGCACAACTCTGTTGCACAGAGAAGCATGACCAATGCCAGCCTGTCATAAATAATACAAATTGTCTAAACAAAGGAAATGTGTCCAAACAGATGTTGTCTCTCTGAAAAAACAATATTATTTATAGTAATTATTATAATAATAACACCTTTACTCAGTGGTGGAAAAAGTACTTGTCATATTTCAGTAAAAGTAAAGATTGCCTTAATAGAAAACGACTCAAGTAAAAGTGTTAGTCACCCAGTAAATTACTACTTGAGTAAAAGTCTAAAAGTATTTGTTTTTAAGTATACTTAAGTATCAAAAGTAAATGTGATTGAAAAAAATATATTTAAGTATCAAATGTAAAAGTCAAAGTATAAATAATTTCAAATTATTTTGATTAAACACACCAGACAGCTCTATTGGGGCGGAAGGTAGCCTAGTGGTTAGAACGTAGGGCCAGTAACCGAGCTGACAAAGTAAAAATCTGTCGTTCTGCCCCCGAGCAAGGCAGTTAACCCACTGTTCCCCTGGGGCCGAAGATGTGGATGTCGATTAAGGCAGCCCCCTGCACCTCTCTGATTCAGGGTGGTTGGGTTAAATGCTGAAGACACATTTCAGTTGAAGGCATTCAGTTGTACTTTCCCCTATTTTCTTTTTATTTATTTTTTACTGATAGCCAGGGGCGTACTCCAACACTCAGACATCATTTACAAACGAAGCAATTGTGTTGAGTCCTCCAGATCAGAGGCAGTAGGGATGACCAGCAATGTTCTCTTGATAAGTATGTTAATTGGACTGCTAAGCTTACAAAATGTAACGAGTACTGTACTTTTGGGTGTTAGGGAAAATGTATTGAGTAAAAAGTAGATTATTTTCTTTAGGAATGTAGTGAAGTAAAAGTAAAAGTAGTCAAAAATATAAATGGTAAAGTAAAGGTAGCCCAAAAAACGACTTAAGTAGTACTTTACACCACTGCCTTTACTGTTTAAGTATTTGACTCTATACTGCCATGCAGCCACGGATCCAGCTGCATTAACCCCCAGAGCTTGGCTAAACTACTGAGACTAATTCAGTCCAACCAACTACTGCACTCCCCCATCCAAATTCAGATAAACTTCAAGGTTATTACCTATGGGAAGTATTAAAATATAAAGATGAATATGGAAATACAAATACGCCTTCTACTGTATTATTTGTACTGCATAAATGTATACATTATTAATTGGGACATTCTCTTAGTGATACAGGAACTACATAGAGTTTTGAACGCATATGTAGGGAACAAATAGTTACTTGGGAGGTGACTACAACTATTTGAATACACATCCAAAAAAGTACTACTTTTTAAATCTATTTCAATACACATCCAAAAAAGTACTACTTTTAAATCTATTTGAATACAGATCTCAGAATGTGACTACTTTTCAAAACTATTTGAATACAGATCTGATTCCTTCTTCATGCGTTTGAGCAAATTAGTTGTGTTGTGACAAGGTAGGGTTGGGATATAAACTCAGCAAAAAAAGAAACGTCCCTTTTTCAGGAACCTGTCTTTCAAAGATCATTCGTAAAAATCCAAATAACTTCACCGATCTTCATTGTATTGGGTTTAAACACTGTTCCCCATGCTTGTTCAATGAACCATAAACAATTAATGAACATGCACCTGTGGAACGGTCGGTCGTTAAGACACTAACAGCTTACAGACAGTAGGCAATTAAGGTCACAGTTATGAAAACTAAGGACACTAAAGAGGCCTTTCTACTGACTCTGAAAACAACAAAAGAAAGATGCAAGGAGGCATGAGGACTGCAGATGTGGCCATGGCAATACATTGCAATGTCTGTACTGTGAGACGCCTAAGACAGCGCTACAGGGAGACAGGACGGACAGCTGATCGTCCTCGCAGTGGCAGACCACGTGTAACAACACCTGCACAGGATCCATACATCCGAACATCACACCTGCAGGACAGGTACAGGATGGCAACAACAGCTGCCCAAGTTACACCAGGAACGCACAATCCCTCCATCAGTGCTCAGACTGTTTGCAATAGGCTGAGAGAGGCTGGACTGAGGGTTTGTAGGCCTGTTGTAAGGCAGGTCCTCACCAGACATCACCAGCAACAATGTCGCATATGGGCACAAACCCACCGTTGCTGGACCAGACAGCACTGGAAAAAAGTGCTCTTCACTGACGAGTCGTGGTTTTGTCTCACCAGGGGTGATGGTTGGATTCGTGTTTATCGTCGAAGGAATGAGCGTTACACCAAGGTCTGTACTCTGGAGAGGGATCGATTTGGAGGAGGAGGGTTCGTCATGGTCTGGGGTGGAGTGTCACAGCATCATTGGACTGAGCTTGTTGTCATTGCAGACAATCTCAACGCTGTGCGTTACAGGGAAGACATCCTTCTCCCTCAGGTGGTACCCTTCCTGCAGGCTCATCCTGACATGACCCAGGTCTGGAACCTGTTGGATCGGAGGGTGAGGGCTAGGGCCATTCCCCCCAGAAATGTCCAGGAACTTGCAGGTGCCTTGGTGGAATAGTGGGGTAACATCTCACAGTAGCAATTGGCAAATCTGATGCAGTCCATGAGGAGGAGATGCACTGCAGTACTTAATGCAGCTGGTGGCCACACCAGATACTGACTGTTACTTTTGATTTTGACCCCCCCTTTGTTCAGGGACACATTTTTCCATTTCTGTTAGTCATATGTCTGTGGAACTTGTTCAGTTTATGTCTCAGTTGTTGATTCTTGTTATGTTCATATAAATATTTACAAATGTTAAGTTTGTTGAAAATAAACGCAGTTGACAGTGAGAGGACATTTTCTTTTTTTGCTGAGTTCAGAAGAAAGCCCTATTTGGTAAAATACCAAGTCCATATTATGGCAAGAACAGCTCATATAAGCAAAGAGAAACGACAGTCCATCATTACTTTAAGACATGAAGGTCAGTCAATCCAGAACATTTACAGAACTTTGAAGTTTCTTCAAACCATCAAGCACTATGATGAAACTGGTACTCATGAGAACCGCCATAGCAAGGGAAGACCCAGGGTTCATTAGAGTTACCAGCCTCAGAAATTGCAGCCAAAATAAATGCTTCACAGAGTTCAAGTCACAGACACATTTCAACATCAACTGTTCAGAAGAGACTGTGTGAATCAGGCCGTTGTGGTCAAATTGCCACAAAGAAACCACTACTAAAGGACATAAATAAGAATAAGAGACTTGCTTTGGCCAAGAAACACGAGCAATGGACATTAGACTGGTGGAAAGCTGTCCTTTGGTCTGATGAGTCCAAATTTTAGATTTTTGGATCCAACCACCGTGTCCTTGTGAGACGCAGAGTAGGTGAAAGGATGATCTCCGCATGTGTGATTCCCACCGTGAAGCATGGAGGAGGTGGTGTTACAGTGTGGGGGTGCTTTGCCGGTGACACTGTCAGTGATTTATTTAGAATTCAAGGCACACTTAACCAGCATGGCTACCACAGCATTCTGCAGCGATATGCCATCCCATCTGGTTTGCGCTTAGTGGGACTATCATTTGTTTTTCAACAGGACAATGACCCAACACACCTCCAGGCTAAGTAATGGCTATTTGACCAAGGAGAGTGATGGCGTGCAGCATCAGATGACCTGGCCTCCACAATCACCCAACCTCAACCCAATTGAGAGGGTTTGGTATGAGTTGGACCTCAGAATGAAGGAAAAGCAGCCAACAAGTGCTCAACATATGTGGGAACTCCTTCAAGACTGTTGGAAAAGCATTCCAGGTGAAGCTGGTTGAGAGAATGCCAAGAGTGTGCAAAGCTGTCATCAAGGCAAAGGGTGGCTACTTTGATGAATCTCAAATGTTACATATATTTTGATTTGTTTAACACTTTTTTGGTTACTACATGATTCCATATGTGTTATTTCGTAGTTTTGATGTCTTCACTATTATTCTACAATGTAGAAAATAGTAAAAATAAAGAAAAACCCTTGAATGAGTAGTGCGTCCAAACTTTTGACTGGTACTGTATATGTGTGTAATAATATTTCACATCATTTTATTAGGTGTTGTGTGTTTGTGCAAGCCACGCATTTGAAGAATTCTAAATCCATTGTGTAAGGCAATGGAGTTTGCGAAGCGAATTATTCAGATTAAACGTGTCCATATATTGGTATTTTACTGCCACCTATCAGTAACTGTGGATGCTACATCGGTCCATGACTGAGAGGAGTTGAGCAGTGTGTCATTTTGTGTCATGGATGAAATATTCCACCATCAGAGGCTATCACTTGTGTATGTTGGCTACATTGGTATTTACATTTGGTGGAAATTGTTTGTTAATTTTGATTAATGTTGTTGGAGCTGCTGTGTGTTGTTTGTGACCTTGGGCTTCATCAAGGTTTATTTGTGAGTAAATCTGGCTTTGATAATAGCCAGTGCCTACCCAGGCACCGACCTCACCGTATGTCACTGCAAAAATGGAACATTATTCTCTGTGTCTACCAAGAACCACTGATGGACACTAATGCGACTTGGATTTGTTTATGGACATTAGTTTATAATAAGCATTCATGGCAGTCATTATGGAAATGTCCTTCCCTACTCATTTGCCTTTGATGTAAAGATGGAAAACTCACCTAGTCCTTTTTAAGTGTTCTCTTCTTATTCCTCTTCAGACATGGATGTAAACGAGAGGGGGAAAGGTTGCAAATCAGAGTTCATCAATTGTCCTCCACTGCTAAAATGTCAACATTGCAACGAGTCCGTACTTCTGTACTTTGTCTGTTTGGTTCCCCGTGTTCATACCTCTTGAACAGCCGTAGTGAAGACTGAGAGTGCTGCTCTCTGCTCTCAGTCTTTATGAACTGGAGAGCTAAGCGCCAAAAGGAATCTCTCTCTCGCGCTCTCGCTCTCTCACTCTCTCGCTCTCTTGCTCTCACATTCTTCTCCTTTGTTAGAGTAAATGATGCTCAGCTCTCTATAACCTCCTCCTCTCTCTGGTCTCATCCCCTATGTACAGTCAGATCCATAATTATTGGCTCCCTTGATAAAGATTAGCAAAAAAGTAAAATAAAATAAAATAAATAATACAAATTCTGAGCTATATTGTATGTTCAAAAATATGTATAAAACATTATTTTATATAAACACAATTGCTCAGAGAAAGACATTTTGTATACAAAGTAAAGCAAAATGTTTCAAAAAGAAAGGGGTCAAAATTATTGACACCGCTGTTTTCAGTACATCATCTTTCCACGTCCTTGACATCCTTCGTCTGCGTTTTATGGACTGCCCTCTTCAATTCAAACCACAGGTATTTAATGGGGTTCAAGTCCAAAATGAACCATGGTCTAAGATCTCTCCCAATGTAGGAAAAAGGCTTGGTTGCCAATCATCATTTTGGACCTGGACCTGTAATTATATCACTAGGTCTTAATCGTGTGGTGCAGCGCCAGACTACGACATTTAGCCACAATTAGGCTGCAGGCTGATATTGACTTGGTGTAAGACCCTCCTTTACTCTGTTATTATTTTATTTATATATGTAACATTTTATTTATTCAGTCCAGTCAACATTTATTTATGTGGGAAGTCAATCATTTATTATTCACATTATTCACATTAAGAGGCTTTTGAGACAACAGAAAAACAGGAAAAGAGAAAGGTGGGATACTTTTTTAGTAGCTCTAGACTTAATAAGAGGTTCTTGCATAAGGTCTGGCATTTCTGGCGTTGTGATATGTCATACCTATCCTGTTTAAACCAGACCATTGGTGAGCGCAGCGTTCAGTCTGGTTCAAAAAGACCAATGGTGAGCGCAGCGTTCAGTCTGGTTCAACCAGACCAATGGTGAGCACAGCGTTCAGTCTGGTTCAACCAAACCAATGGTGAGCACAGTGTTCAGTCTGGTTCAACCAAACCAATGGTGAGCACAGCGTTCAGTCTGGTTCAACCAGGCTATACTGTATGTCATACTGCTCAGTGCTTTTAGTGAGTAAATGAATCCCATCATTTCAAAATGTAACAGTTGGAATAGGACACCGGTGAAAACTATAGGTGTAGAAATATTGTGCATCTGTCCCCATGCATTGAAGATATAATGAGATAAATGTATTTGTTGGACGTGTCTCTGACAAATTGGGTATCATGTATTGTTGGTGACCATTGTTGGATGGCTGTCATTGTTGTCGGTGACCTCTCACAAACTATCCCAGGGGGTTCATTTCAGGAAACCTTCAGTCCCTTTTCAGTTTTTCTCATTCGCTCAATTTTCTCCTTCACTTTTCTTCAGGAGAATGCTGAAGGGCATGACAACCTGCAGCTGAAAGAGTCCTGTCAGAGTCAATATACAATATATAGAGGATACTCTATCTCTTGCTTTAATGGTGTATTCTGGAAGTAATCTTGGCTAAAGCTAGTCATAAGCATCAAAAACTAGTTCCTCAGCATCACCTTGGTAAAAGGGATTATCATTGTCACGTCTAATCTTTTTTCCATGATGCTACTTATTTTATATTTGATATATACAATGTATGTACAGCATGTCTCTCAACTGTTCAAGACAAGTGACAGAAATCGTTTATTAACTTTGTTAACTACCGCCCCTGTGTTTATTGACAGATGAGTTTCCTCATCTATCAATAAAGGTCCACTCTGTGATATTTACTGAATGATGGAGTGGGCCTTTAACGGAATATTGAGAGCACGCTACCTCAAACACTACCTTTATGGAGAGGGTGGCTATGATCATAGGTGGACTTGGACTTTTTGGCAGGGAATGCACTGAAGAAAAACTTTCTTTGACATAGGCTATGACACAGGCTGTGAAGATGTAACACCAACACGTGAGACAGGGAAAAACCAGTGGTGTAGTGGTGCCTGGAGAAGTGGGTATACTCAAATTTCCCCCAAAATTTCCCAAACGGCCCGCCCGACGAAGGAAAGACATCTTGTGTAAAATATTATAATACAAACATAAAATGATAAATCCCATATTGGTCTTTCACAGTCAGGCCAACTCACATTTAGATTTTAGTCATTTAGCAGACACTCTTATCCAGAGCGACTTACAGTAGTGAATGCATACATTTCATACATTTTTTTTTCTTCCCTGTGCTGGCCCCCCGTGGGAATCAAACCCACAACCCTGGCATTGCAAACACCATGCTCTACCAACTGAGCTACAGGGAAGACTAACTCAGGTAGTACCATGGAAGTTGGCTAATAGTAGGTATACTATTGAAACTGATAAATTAGGCTGTCAACTGTCAGAAATGGACAGGTTTCAGATTTTTCCTTTTTTTCCCAGGTTTTTGCTCTCATACTTTTTTAATAGAAAAACAACAAATTGGATGTTCTAAGTCCATAACAATGCTTAAACCACTTCAAGAGACCGCTTTTGAGGTCTGGGAAAAATCTAAGATGTTTTTATTTTTGAGTGTAGTTAAATTAAATCAATAGTTAAAAATGAAATGAAATTGTATTGATCACATACACATATTTAGCAGATGTTATTGCAGGTGTAGCGAAATGCTTGTGCTCCTGGCTCCAACAGTGCAGTAGTACATGTGCAGTAGTATCAATTCACAACAGTACACTCAAATCTAAAAGTAAAAGAATGGAAGTAAGAAATATATAAATATTACATTGAGTAATGTCGGAGGGACATTGACTAAAATACAGTAGAAAATACAGTATATTCATATGAGATGAGTAAAGCAGTATGTAAACATTATTTAAACATGATTAAAGTGACTAGTGTTTCATTTTCAAAGTGGCCAGTGATTCCAAGTCTATGTATATAGGGCAGCAGCCTCTAAGGTGCAGGGTTGCGTAACCGGGTCAAATCAAATCAAATGTTATTTGTCACATACACGTGTTTAGCAGATGTTACTGTTGGTGTAGCGAAATTATTGTGGAAGCCGGCTAGTGACATCTATTTATCTGATGGCCTTGAGATAGAAGCTGTTTTTCAGTCTCTCGGCCCAGCTTTGATGCACCTGTACTGACCTCGCCTTCTGGATGGTAGCGGGGTGAACAGGCAGTGGCTCGGGTTGTTGATGTCCTTGATGATCTTTTTGGCCTTCCTGTGACATTGGGTGCTGTAGGTGTCCTGGAGGGCAGGTACTTTGCCCCCGTTGATGCGTTGGGCAGACCGCACCACCCTCTGGAGAGCCCTGCGGTTGCGGGCGGTGCAGTTGCCGAACCAAACAGTGATACAGCCCGACAGGATACTCTCAATTGTTTGTGGGGGTTTTAGGGGCCAAGCCAACTTTAAGGTTTCCACGTGCTCCACCCTCTGCTGTTTCCTGAAGTCCACGATTAGCTCCTTTGTTTTGTTGACGTCGAGCAAGTGGTTATTTTCCTGGCACCACTCTCCCAGGGCCCTCACCTCCTAGGCTGTCTCATCATTGTTGGTAATCATTAGTTACCCTTTAATTCAAGTGTGCAGGAACCTATAGCACGGTTGTTTGGTTAGCAGTGTTTCTGTAGCACATGAGATGGAGTTTGCACAAACGAATGACCACTAGATTGATGCAAATAATCATGATATCATTCTGCCATGTAGGCATAGGTTACTTTGTAGCTAGTTAACATTTAATTGAGAAGGTTTTTGGGAAAGTCTTTCCATCTACCAGAAGACTGTTAGGTCTATCATTACCATCACTACATTTTTCCTGTTCCTTCATTGTTTGAAACTTGGAAGTTTTACGTCATATTATGAGGCATATCTTACCTTGGTTCAAAGTCGCCTATAGCCAAAATATCACCATAGAAATATGGAGGCAATTATTTTATAAAGACTTACTCGAATCAAATGCTTCGTAAACAACAGTTGAAACTAACAGTGGAAAAGGCTTTATTATGGGCTCTTACCAACAATGCAGAGAGAAAGAAAATACAGAAATAATAGAAAAGTAAAACGCATAATAATAAAAGCAATAATAAATACAAAATAATTAACAATAACTTGGCTATATACAGAGAGTACCAGTACCAATTCAATGTGCACGGGTACGAAGTAATTGAGATGGATACAGTATGTACTGTACAAATAACTAGGAATAAAGTGACGGATAACAAACTGTAGCAGCAGTGTATGTGATGAGTCAAAAAGTTAATGCTAAGAGGGTCAATGCAGATAGCCATTTGGTTAACTATTTAGCAGTCTTACTATGCCGTGATGACTTGGGGTAGAAGCTGTTCAGGGTCCTATTGGTTCCAGACTTGGTGCATCGGTAGAGCTTGCCGTGCAATAGCAGAGAGAGCAGCCTATGACTTGGGGGGCCTTCATCTGACACCGCCTGGTATAGAGGTCCTAGATTTTCATTTCATTTTATTTTTTCGTTTTAGTCATTTAGCAGACGCTCTTATCCAGAGCGACTTATAGTAGTGAATGCATACATTTCATACATTTTTTTTTTCTTCCCCGTACTGGTCCCCCGTGGGAATCGAACCCACAACCCTGGCGTTGCAAACACCATGCAAACACCATGCTCTACCAACTGAGCCACACGGGATGGCAGGGAGCTCGGCCCCAGTAATGTACTGGGCTGTACGCGCTACTCTCTGTAGTGCCTTGCAGTCGGATGCCTTGCAGTTGCCATACCAAATGGTAATGCAGCCAGTCAAGATGCTCTCAATGGTGCAGCTGAATAACTTTCTGAGGATCTGAGGGCCCATGCCAAATCTTTTCAGCCTCCTGAGGGTGAAGAGATGTTGTCGTGCCCACTTTACGACTGTGTTGGTGTGTGTAGGCCATGAAAGATCCTTAGTGATGTGGACACCTAGGAACTTGAAGTTCTCGACCTGCTGCACTACAGCCCCATCGATGTGAATGGGGGCGTGCTCGGCCCTCCGTTTCCTGTAGTCCACGATCAGCTCCTTTGTCTTGCTGACGTTGAGGGAGAGGTTGTTGTCCTGGCATCACACTGCCCAGTCTCTGACCTCCTCCCTATAGGCTGTGTCGTTGTTTTCTGTGATCAGGCCTACCACCATTGTGTCATCACAAACTTAAAGGAGTAGTTCAGTATTTTACAAATTGATATTAGATGGTTCCTCACCCTGAAAGTAGGTTATGGGCTATGAAAAACTGTAACCGACGGTTCAGTTTTCTTTAAACAGCCACTACAAACTTCAGCCAACTTTATCCACCGCAAGCTAACAATCAATGAAAGTGATGGGAGCATGTGAGCATGTTTTTTTTAAAGTAACATCAAACCAAATATGGAGATAATTTGAATTGATTTCGATCTCAGGGTCCTTAGCTTAGTAATGAGCTTAGAGGGCACATTGGGGTTGAACACTGAGCTGTAGTCAATGAACAGCATTCTCACATAGGTGTTCCTCTTGTCCAGGTAGGAAAGGGCAGTGTGGAGTGAAATTAGAGATTCTGTCATCTGTGGATCTGTTAGGGCAGTATGCAAATTGGAGGGGGTCCAAGGTATCTGGGATAATGGTGTTAATGTGGGCCATTAACAGCCTTTCAAAGCATTTCATGGCTACAGATGTGAGTGCTACTTGCCGTTCTTGGGCACAAGGACTATGGTGGTCTGCTTGAAACATGTAGGTATTACAGAATAAGTCGGGGAGTGGTTGAAAATGTCAGTGAAGAAACTTGCCAGCTGGTCAGCGCATGCTCTGAGTTACGCGTCCTGGTATTCCGTCTGGTCCTGCGGCCTTGTTAATGTTAACCTGTTTAAATGTCTTACTCATATAGGTTACCGAGAGCATTATTACACAGTCATCTGGGAAAAAATGCTCTCATGCATGGTTCAGATTTTCTTGCCGATCATAGAAGGCATTTAGCTCGTCTGGTCGGCTCACGTCACTGCACGCGTGATAGTTTGCAAGCCCTGCCACTTCCGATGAGCATCAGAGCCGGTGTAGTAGGATTCGATCTTAGTCCTGTATTGATGCTTTGCCTGGTTGGTGGTACGTCGGAGGGCGTAGCAGGATTTCTTATAAACGTCCGGATTAGTGTCCCGCTCCTTTAAAGCGGCAGCTCTAGCCTTCAGCTCTGTTGCCTGTAATCCATGGCTTCTGGTTGGGATATGTACGTATGGTAACTGTGGGGATGATTTCGTCAATGCACTTATTAATGAAGCCGGTGACTGATGTGGTAAACACATATATCCTCACACGCATTCTCCTGTTCTATTGGTTTTCTATCAACTTATTTTGTTATCTAGCAGCCAAAGACATTATCTTAGTCATGTTAGCAACCCCTGATAGCTGTTGCATCTTTAACACTCTCTTCTTTTGAAAATGTATATTTATCGAATTTATATTTCCATCTCTGTCTTTGAAACCTCTCGCATGTGCGGTGCACATTTTAGAACAAGTGTTTTCCTGCAAAATTGCATTTTGGAACATTCACGCACAGGCCTACCTCCGTGTGCACATTTATATGCCTAAAACGTTAAGAAATAATAGTTTATTAACATTTTAAGTTAAACATTCTGATCTGTTCCACCAGCCATATTAATTGATACACCATATACCTCCACTACACTACTTTGACACGCATCAGTGGGAAATAAGAAGTATACGCAATGCCCACTGAAAAATAAGTGGGTACATGACGTATACTCTACCTGCGTATAACCTCCACTACACCACCGCATGAAACACTATCATGTGGTGAGGCTCCTGTTCACTGACAGCCGCGACTTAACAATCAGCTGTTGCCTTTTTGCCATTAAAAACATTGCACAGCAACAACAAAAAATGTTTTTAAAGAATGATCTAGGTGGATTGTAAGACCATCAAATTTGACGGAAACAAAAGCCTTCCTGGTTCATTATTAGGCTATTCTTTGTCATGACACCATCCATAAAGTGCTGATTTAATGAGGACCACACACAAAGTTGAAACACATAATACCTTTGGATTGACTTAGTCCATAATATTATTCATCACCGTTTATAAAAAGGGTCACCCAACTATGGAGTTTTGATGCACACAAACTCTATTCATGTGTTGATGTTGATACGTCCAGAACTTTAATTAATATGTGCTGTTACGAGTTCTTCGGCGTACACATCACTGATGATCTGGTGATGAACTGACGGAAAGAAGAAAAAAATTGGGATAAACGTGGCCATGATGACATTGTTTTCCAGTCATTTCTCATCACCAGGACATTTTATTATTGCCACTTCTCAGGAATTTCAGTGAAGTACTCTTCCTGTTATTTACTTCCTTCGAATGTCAAGACTACGCTGCTAGCGTAATATTGACCATAGGAGTTGGCAAGACAGCACAAACAAATCTGGGCCGACGTCACTTGTTTGCACTGTACCAGACCTATCCTCTTAAGGACATGAAACAATGTCTGAACTACCCATTATAGTACAGGAAACATCCCTTTAGTTTATAGTTTTGTTTGTTATTTGGTGTTGCCAAGCAGGTGCACTACAGTCTGACAGATTAATATCAACAGCTTTCATCTGCACAGACTTAAAATGTAACCTTGTATCCCTTTTTATCTTGTTTGCACAAAACCACCCCCAGTGTACCTGCACTGCCAAAGTGCGGCCCTCTCAGTCCTTGACCTTTTCCAATACCAGTTAGTGCTATTGGCAAAATTGGAGAAAAGGACACTTTGGAGACGTCATAACTGATCCTTGTCCACACCAAAAAAATAATAGAGAAATGGTCTGACGTCACAAAAATGCATTTTACATATTAGAATACGTCTGCCACTTAACACAGTTGCAGTTCATGTGGGTGAAATAGGAATGCAATGTTGTGCCTGAACATACAGACCACAGCTTAGAGTATCCACCAACTTAATGCAGGATAGTTAATGTGTGTAAAGTAGGCAGCACCACTTAAAATATTTGGATAGTAATGGGTCTCTCAGATCTCTCAGGTCCTTTCACTGTGAAGTCACCATGACCAGAGAATTAGAATACAGAACTAGAACTCTATTATTTGATTTGTTTCTTCAGAGAAAACATACGTGGAGTGATGTGCTAGGTTTTTTTGTTATTGTATTGTAATTTGAAATGGTATAATAAAAAAATCATACAAATAATAATAATAAGAAGAAGATAGCCCTATTTGGTAAAAGAATAAGCAAAGAGAAACGACAGTCCATCATTACTTTAAGACATGAAGGTCAGTCAATCCAGAACATTTACAGAACTTTGAAAGTTTCTTCAAACCATCAAGCACTATGATGAAACTGGTACTCATGAGAACCGCCATAGCAAGGGAAGACCCAGGGTTGATTAGAGTTACCAGCCTCAGAAATTGCAGCCAAAATAAATGCTTCACAGAGTTCAAGTAACAGACACATTTCAACATCAACTGTTCAGAAGAGACTGTGTGAATCAGGCCGTTGTGGTCGAATTGCCGCAAAGAAACCACTACTAAAGGACATAAATAAGAATAGGAGGCTTGCTTTGGCCAAGAAACACGAGCAATGGACATTAGACTGGTGGAAAGCTGTCCTTTGGTCTGATGAGTCCAAATTTTAGATTTTTGGATCCAACCACCATGTTTTTGTGAGACACAGAATAGGTGAATAGGTTTTTAACTAGACAAGCCGGTTAAGAACAAATTCTTATTTGCAATGACGGCCTACCCCAGACGACACTGGGCCAATTGTACGCCACCCTATGGGACTCCCAATCACGGCCGCATGTGATACAGCCTAGATTCGAACAAGGGACTGTAGTGACACCTGTTGCACTGAGATGCAGTGCCTTAGACCCCTGTGCCACTCGAGAGCCTCTATGATGTCTCTACTGTGTTACAGTAGTGATTACAAAATAGGTCAATTTGATCTTGTACACATTTGCAACTGAAAGCTGAATTACAGTATACAGACCAAAATAAAAATGAGTAGATTTAGATAGGGGGAATGGATGAAGGGTTGATTGAAGTAGGTTAGGGCTGGAGGAGAGGGAGCATCGTTGAGTGTCTGAGCAGAGGGAGCATTGCATCGCAGCCATTGGAGCCAGACAGTCAGTCAGTCAGATATGGACAGGTCCGGAGCCTCAGCCACGCATCTTGCCGTCTCCAACTTCCTGCCGGCCTCTCCTTATCAGTAGCGGTGCGTGGGTAAAATCACTGAGGAAGCCAAGCCAAGCCAGTAAAATAGCCTTATTGCCATCTATGTTGTGATAATTGCGTTGTTATAACCCATTCGTTCTTACGCCACCCTGATATACAATAAGGACCTGACAACAAAAAGACAACAGTCACACAGTGGCGGAATAAATTCAACTACACGTACGTTTGTTTCATCACAAAACCGGAAAGCAGCAGAGTTACTGCAATTCAGCACAAAGACAACAGGAGCACTGCCACAACTATTCCAAAACCATTTGAACTTAAACAATTAAACATATATGTGACCGACCGCCTTGGTTCGGTCTTATGTAGCCACATTTTAAATTGTGTTTTTTTTACATTGGATAAAAGCAGAGACTCAGAGCTAGAAAATGGTTTATCATACACTACAGGTGAGGAACAAATGGGAATGTAATTCTGCTTTTAAAGTTGATAAACGTGTAAACAGTGAGTATGGTAGTGTACAACCAAACACTTCAAGACTAAAGGCTGGTTTATACTACTTCTATCAACATGTCTGTATGCAGTGACATCAAGAACCTTCTATTGTCGTCCGACATCAAACTTGTCGTTGCCGGTATGAAAAAAGTATAAACACAAAAAGGACAGGCTACATGACATTATCAGCCTGTGGGTCCAAAATAGTATTTTAACACCAATAAACCAATCGGTTTAAAAATGAATTTAGTATATGTCAATCTAGCAAACCAGGCAACTAAAAGCAACTTTCTAAGCAATGTTTTGTTTCTTTCTAGCTTGTAGGTGTAAAGTGAAATGGTCTCTTGCATAGTGGAGTCTTTTGTTTAGACATGTAGCTATCTAACATTGCTGAGGGGACGTGCGTCCATTCAGCCACAAGAGCATTAGTGAGGTTAGGCACTGATGTTGGCCGATTAGACCTGACTTGTGTTCAATTGGGTTGAGGTCAGGGCTCTGTGCAGGCCAGTCAAGTTCTTCCACAAACCATTTCTGTATGGCCCTCGCTTTGTGCACGGGGGCATTGTCATGCTGAAACAGGAAAGGGCCTTCCCCAAACTGTTGCCACAAAGTTAGAAGCACAGAATCGTCTAGAATGTCATTGTATACTGTAGCGTTAAGATTTCCCTACACTGGAACTAAGGGATCTAGCCATTACTCTTCCTCCACCAAACTTTACAGTTGGCACTATGCATTCGGGCAGGTAGCATTCTCCTTAATATATACCAACGACCTTCCTTATGCCTTACCTGAAACTCAAGCTACTGTATTGCAGACGATACTCCAATTTATACAGCAAGACAATCGGTTCAACAGGTACAGCAAGCTCTACAAGTAGATCTGGGAAATATCAGGGAGTGGGTTTGCCAGAACAAACTTGTTTTGAACGCCAAAGAAACCACGGTTATGTTGGTCTGTTCCACAAGGAAAAGGCCAACACAACAGAGGATGCGAATAAGCATGGGGGGAGTACAAATTGAGGAAGTGGCAGAAACCAAACTACTAGGTGTGCAGCTAGACAAATGCTTATCATGGTCGTCTCAAATAACACAAATATTTAAACTGCATGCATGATCAGAAGGATAGCTAAATATTTACAGAGAAAGATTCTTAAGCGAACAACCCAAGCATTAATTGGGAGTGAGGTGAACTACTGTTCTGTGGTCTGTGGAAAGGCTTCAGCAAGTGAGATTAGGAGGCTGCAGATTGCGCAGAAGAAAGCAGCAAGGATTGTTTTAAGGTGGGGATATGATTCTTCTGTTGTAGTCATAAACAATGCTCTTGGGTGGTCATCAATCAACAAGATAATTGAAAAACAAATGTGCTTATTTTATTTCACAATGTTACATATTTAAAACGCCCAAACTCCATTCACAACAGTATTCAGTTGGTAAGAGACAGACATTCAGTAAATACTAGGAATAGATTGTCCACCATCTATGTGTTATCCCAGCAGAAAAGAGAAATAGGCACAATAACATTTCGATTCCGAGCAATAAATAAATTGAATAATTTATCTGAGCAAAGCAGAAACCTTTCACTATATAAATTCAAACAATACTTAAGAACCTTTTAAATATGAATATAAATTGGAAGGTTGTGTAGGACTATGGTAGATGAAGGAACCAATCTTTTCAGTATTTATCTGGTCAATATGTAAGTGTATTATGTCTGTTGTTTGTAACAGTGTGTTATATGTGAAAATGTGATTGTGTTATAAATTGTATTTGAATGTTTAAGGACTCTTGGAAGATTAGTCCAAATGAAGACTAAACAATATCCTAATCAAATCAATATATTTATTGATGGTTAGATCCTAATGTCCTCTCCCTCAGATTGTCTGGGACAAATCTCTCAACCGATGGGTGAACAAAATGTCCCTTTGTTGCAGATATTTCATTTCTTCATTGCTAAGCATTACATCACATCTACAGTACAGTTTGTTTCTCATGATCTCAGCACCCATCTTATCCAGGTTGGCCTCAGACACAGCATCCTGGAAGAACAGAGCTGAAAAGACAAAGTAGCACACATACACTCTTAGAAAAAAAGGTGCTATATAAAACCTGAAATGGTTCTCCGGCTGTCCACATCGGAGAACCCTTTGTAGAACCCTTTTTGTTACTAGCTAGAACCATTTTGGTTCCAGGTGGAATGTATACAGTGGGGGGAAAAAAAGTATTTGATCCCCTGCTGATTTTGTACGTTTGCCCACTTACAAAGAAATGATCAGTCTATAATTTTAATGGTAGGTTTATTTGAACAGTGAGAGACAGAATAACAACAAAAAAAATCCAGAAAAACGCATGTCAAAAATGTTATAAAATGATTTGCATTTTAATGAGGGAAATAAGTATTTGACCCCTCTGCAAAACATGATTTAGTACTTGGTTGGCCATCACAGAGGTCAGACGTTTCTTGTAGTTGGCCACCAGGTTTGCACACATCTCAGGAGGGATTTTGTCCCACTCCTCTTTGCAGATCTTCTCCAAGTCATTAAGGTTTTGAGGCTGACGTTTGGCAACTCGAACCTTTAGCTCCCTCCACAGATTTTCTATGGGATTAAGGTCTGGAGACTGGCTAGGCCACTCCAGGACCTTAATGTGCTTCTTCTTGAGCCACTCCTTTGTTGCCTTGGCCGTGTGTTTTGGGTCATTGTCATGCTGGAATACCCATCCACGACCCATTTTCAATGCCCTGGCTGAGGGAAGGAGGTTCTCACCCAAGATTTGACGGTTCATGGCCCCGTCCATCGTCCCTTTGATGCGGTGAAGTTGTCCTGTCCCCTTAGCGGAAAAACACCTCCAAAGCATAATGTTTCCACCTCCATGTTTGACGGTGGAGATGGTGTTCTTGGGGTCATAGGCAGCATTCCTCCTCCTCCAAACACGGCGAGTTGAGTTGATGTCAAAGAGCCCTATTTTGGTCTCATCTGACCACAACACTTTCACCAGTTGTCCTCTGAGTCATTCAGATGTTCATTGGCAAACTTCAGATGGGCATGTATATGTATTCTTGAGCAGGGGGACCTTGCGGGCGCTACAGGATTTCAGTCCTTCACGGCGTAGTGTGTTACCAATTGTTTTCTTGGTCCCAGCTGCCTTGAGATCATTGACAAGATCCTCCCGTGTAGTTCTGGGCTGATTCCTCACCGTTCTCATGATCATTGCAACTCCACGAGGTGAGATCTTGCATGGAGCCCCAGGCCAAGGGATATTGACAGTTCTTTTGTGTTTCTTCCATTTGCGAATAATCGCACCAAATGTTGTCACCTTCTCACCAAGCTGCTTGGCGATGGTCTTGTAGCCCATTCCAGCCTTGCGTAGGTCTACAATCTTGTCCCTGACATCCTTGGAGAGCTCTTTGGTCTTGGCCATGATGGAGAGTTTGGAATCTGATTGATTGCTTCTGTGGACAGGTGTCTTTTTTATAGGTAACAAGCTGCGGTTAGGAGCACTCCCTTTAAGAGTGTGCTCCTAATCTCAGCTCGTTACCTGTATAAAAGACACGTGGGAGCCAGAAATCTATCTGATTGAGAGGGGGTCAAATACTTATTTCCCTCATTAAAATGCAAATCAATTTATAACATTTTTGACATGCGTTTTTCTGGATATTTTTGTTGTTATTCTGTCTCTCACTGTTCAAATAAACCTACCATTAAAATTATAGACTGATCCTTTCTTTGTCAGTGGGCAAACGTACAAAATCAGCAGGGGATCAAATACTTTTTCCCCCCACTGTAGATGGTATGGTAATAAACCCAGACCCAGAACACTGACACGTCCATAAACCTTCATAGCAATAGGAGACGTTACAGCCACAGAGTTGATACTAGTGAGCCGCAGGAGAAAATGTTACGCCATCCTCTGAGTTATTACGTACTCTCTTTAGTAGAAGGCTACTCATTTCCAAATGCTGTAGTTTAGAGCAAGCATTCTTTCTAATGCACTGCTTTGAACTAACATTGGGAGCACATAACAGTGTGTTAAGTAGGTACCACCAGAGTATTTCTCTATGTTCATCTGCCTGTCCACTCTTAGCAGTGTGACATCACCACATTGGGAGTTTGTGTGGCCCGGTGGGAGAGGCATCGATGACTGTCAGATGGAACTCAGTGTCCTTTTCACACGCAGTCTGCCAAATTCCCAATAACTCTCAGCTGGATAGAGAGAAAGGATGCTGGAGATGCTGTATTGAGCAGTGGGGACCGAACATGGAGGACCAGTAGTGTACTGTACTGTGTGTGCGAGAAAAAGGAGGAGGAAGAGGGAGAAATAGGACAGCAAACAGTATAGCCTTGAGGGTTCATCAACAACTTGATCTTACAAGCTCACCGAGATATCTAATGTTCGTCCAACGGCTGCCAGACACCAAGCAGGTGATCTACATGCGCACGACTGTACAAATGGAAAAGCTACTAAATGAAAAACCTACAAATGGAAAACCTCCATTCCATCCCATTTCCCCTAAGATGTTTCCCAGGGAAAGGTCTATCCTAGATTGTAATATTGTGGGGTGGTTTGGTTCTCTAGGCCTAGGGAACACTAGTCAAAACCCATTGAACAGGGTGATAAAAATGAGTCATTGGATAAAGCCAGGATCCCCTCAGTGACTTCTATAACAAACAAATGAGGAAGTAGAGGGAACAGAGTGCGAATTATACCGTGACATTCGGGTAGCTATATTTTTTTCACACGTGCACACATTTTTGGAATGGGCATAATAGTAAAGACATGTCATTTAACAGTAAAACATTTGTCATTTCCTTTCAATGTGGCATGAACACAACCAGTCACGATATTTTCATCTTACTGTCAAACGAATCACTTTGAAAAGTAGGCTGGCTACCAGCGCTACCTCGTCCACTCCAAAATAATTCCAGCGCCCAAACAGTGCACTGTGCACCCGCCGTTTGATGAATGGAAAGAGACATCTGTTACAAAAACACCAAAAAGTGTAATGACATTCGCCATTCTCATTGGGTCTACACCATTGTAGTCTGAATAATTTGATACGTCTTGCTGACAAAAGGCCCTGTTTCTTGAAGAAAGAAAAGTTGGGACAACTGAAAAAGGGCTGAAATATGGGACTGTCCTTGGATGAGTGCAGCCATGACACAGAGGTGGGGGCGTTTGTTTATTTTGTAATAAGCTTTCATTTGAATATTTACCACTGTAGTGGTACAAATCGCATTTTAAACACAGAGGAGAGCCTGTGATTGTGCCTGTGATTGCGCGCGCACACACTTCACACACACACTCACAAACACCAGTTTTAAACAATTGCATCAAAGAGAGGACCGTTGGTATTTTCATGTACTGTACATTTTCACATTTGATTGACTTCATTTTATCTCCAGCAGTTAAACAGTGGGAAGACCTCCAGATTCAGTCAAATCAATTCTCGTTATGAACACAGTTTGATAAAAGCCATAATTGGGAGACTAATGGACAGTCTGAGGAAATAATTGATCAACTCTTAGTGAGAGGATTTGAGTGATTACCTTCCGACAGTTAAGATAATTGAAAAACTGTTTCATGTTTAGGATGTTTATTACCATACAAGAACAAATCTTCCATTAAAAGGGGTTCAAGGGCTTACTTGAAAAAGAGATGTAACTCTGGTAAAAAAAAAAAGCTAAATAAAACAAAATAAAAAAGTTCAATGTTGTTGAAAGTTAGTTGAACATCTACCACACCATATATTTGGGGTAAGCGTTACCAAGAAAATGCCGAAAGCTACAACGAAAAACTATCTGTAAGATAATTGCATTCACCCGCTTGTCATCTACAACCAAATGGATGGTATAGGTAAGATTAACTGACAAAATGTATTTGGGGATCATAAAACATTGTTTATTTAGTTTTTTTCCTGTCTATATTCCTCCCCCTCTGTTTGTAGTGTTTATTATTTTGTGGTTCACATGGTCCAGTGTTCCCACGGAGAGTGTTTTGTTGTAAAAAAAATTGTTCAATGAAATATATTTTCCCCTAACACTACCTTCCTGTGGAGAGTTAGTGGGAAAGCTACAAGAACAAACAGATAATGGGAAAGGTAGCAGACTTGGGATAAACAGCAATCTCTCTACAAAAATCAGAAGAGACACTGAGGAACGAGCTATTATTCAACATCCTTCCGGAATTGGACCACAATTCTTATCACTTGACAGATCTGTCCACAGATTTGGATAGATGGCTCACATGCCACAAAGCCACAAAGACACACAAGATGGTGCCGACAGAGATGGTCGCCTCGCTTCAGGTCCTTAGAAAACTATGCAGTTATTTGTTTTTTTATGTATTATTTCTTATATTGTTCGCCCAGAAAATCAAGAGCAAGAGCTCCGACAAGAGCTGGTTGCTTTCTGGATCATTGCTACTCGAACTTCCGAGATGCATACAAAGCCCTGCCCTGCCTTCGGCAAATCTGACCATGACTCCATTTTGTTGCTCCCAGCCTATAGATAGAAACTAAAACAGGAAATGACCGTGCTCATGTCAATACAACGCTAGTCTGACCAATCGGATTCCACGCTTCAAGATTGCGTCGATCACGTGGACTGGGATATGTTCCGGATAGCCTCAGACAATAACATTGACGTATACGTTGACTCAGTGAGTGAGTTTATTAGCAAGTGCATCAGAGATGTCATTCCCTCTGTGACCATTAAAACCTTCCCTAACCAGAAACCGTGGATTGATGGCAGTATTCGCGTGAAACTGAAAGCGCGAACCACCGCTTTTAATCATGGCAAGGCAACCGGAAACACGACCGAATACAAACAGTGCAGCTATTCCCTCCGCAAGATAATCCAACAAGCAAAGCGTCAGTATAGAGACAAAGTAAAGTCGCAATTCAATGGCTCAAACACGAGACGTATGTGGCAGGGTCTACAGTCAATCACGGATTACAAAAAGAAAACCAGCCCAGTCGCGGACACCGACATCTTGCTCCCAGACAAATTAAACAACTTCTTTGCTCGCTTTGAGGACAATACAGTGCCACTGACACAGCCCGCTACCAAAGCCTGTGGGCTCTCCTTCTCCGTGGTCAACATGAGTAAAACATTTAAACGTGTTAACCCTCGCAAGGCTGCCGGCCCACACGGCATCCCTAGCCGCGTCCTCAGAGCATGCGCAGACTAGGTGTCTGGTGTGTTTACGGACATATTCAACCAATCCCTATCCCAGTCTGTTGTCCCCACATGCTTCAAGATGGCCACCATTGCTCCTGTTCCCAAGAAAGCTAAGGTAACTGAACTAAATGACTATGCTTTGAGAGACTAGCCAAAGACCATATCACTCCCACCCTACCTGATACCCAAGACCCACTCCAATTTGCTTACCGCCCCAATAGGTCCACTGACGATGCAATCGCCATCAAACTGCACACTGCCCTATCCCATCTGGACAAAAGGAATACCTATGTAAGAATGCTGTTCATTGACTACAGCTCAGCATTTAACACCATAGTACCCTTCAAATTCGTCATTAACCTCGAGACCCTGGGTCTCGACCCCACCCTGTGCAACTGGGTCCTGGACTTTCTAACAGGCCGACCCCAGGTGGTGAAGGTAGGAAACAACATCTCCACCCCGCTGATCCTCAACACTGGGGCCCCACAAGGGTGCGTTCTCAGCCCTCTCCTGTACTCCCTGTTCACCCATGACTGCGTGGCTATGCACACTTCCAACTCAATCATCAAGTTTGCAGATGACACTACAGTGGTAGGCCTGATTACCAACAACAACGAGACAGACTACAGGGAGGAGGTGAGGGCCCTCAGAGTGTGGCGTCATGAAAATAACCTCTCACTCAGCGTCAACAAAACAACAGCAAAACTTCATGAAACAGCAGAGGGAGCACCCCCCATCCACATCGACGGGACAGTAGTGGAGAAGGTGGAAAGTTTTATTAAGTTCCTCGGTGTACACATCACGGACAAACTGAAATGGTCCACCCACACAGACAACATAGTGAAGAAGGCGCAAAAGCGCAGAAATTTGGCTTGTCATCTAAAACACTCACAAACTTTTACAGATGCACAATCGAGAGCATCCTGCCAGGCTGGTACGGCAATTGCACCGCCCTCAACTGCAAGGCTCTCCAGAGGGTAGGGCAGTCTGCACAACGCATCACCGGGGGAAAACCTACAGCACCCAATGTCACAGGAAGGCCAAAAAGATCATCAAGGACAACAACCACCCGAGCCACTGCCTGCTCACCCCGTTATCATCCAGAAGGCGAGGTCAGTACAGGTGTATCAAAGCTGGGACCGAGAGACTGAAAAACAGCTTCTATCTCAAAGCCATCAGACTGTTAAACAGCCATCACTAACATAAAGAGGCTGCTGCCAACATACAGACTCAAATCTCTGGCCACTTAAATAAACAGACTTAATAAATGTATCACTAGTCACTTTAAATAATGCCACTTTAATAATGTTTAATAATGTCCTACATTACGCATCTCATATGTATTTACTGTGTTCTACGCCATCTACTGCATCTTGCCTATGCCGCACGCCATCACTCATCCATATATTTAATAAGGTAGTTGTTGTGAATTTGTTAGATTACTTGTTAGATTTTTCTGCATAGTCGGGAACTAGAAGCACAAGCATTTCGCTACACTCGCATTAACATCTGCTAACCATGTGTATGTGACCAATAAAACTTGATTTGATTTGATTTGAGCACGGGCAATGCCATTGAGGACTTCCACCATTTTGAAGTAGTCAGCTGGGTGGGACTTGTTATGAGTCAAGGAAGAATCACAGAATTCCATCCGGGTCAGCAGGAGAAATCAGCCAATGAATCATACTCCGCGCGCATATGCAGGTGGAAGTATATCACCAACCTTGGCTTTATACACAATGCACTTCGGCTGCCATTATGCACCCTTTCAGTTTGTTTCATAGAAGTAAAAGAAGAAGAAATGAACTACTTTAATGAAGAAAGTCCTCAATGGCGCTGCCCATGCTGTCACAGAACCATTATAGAAAAGCTCTCTATCCAATTCTTTATCAGTCCCATATTTAAACCATAAAAAACTCAGAAGAAGGTCACTGGTATGAAATATATTGATCTATGACTGACTGGTATAACTCGGTGGTGGAAAGAGAGACAATCTATATGCTTCACATCCCCATGGTTCCCTTTACATCTGCATCATGCCTATTGTGTCCTTTACATTTTCTAAAGGTCTGTTTCTGTAGAGGCTTGCATGCCCTATACAGAGTCCGTGTCAGCCATACAGAGTCTGTGTCACAATCATGATTTATATGTCGTGAGGCATGACACCTGCTGCTGTATAATGGCACAGTATCATTCATTTGGCAATGGAGGCTGATGTAGGCCTACTACTACTTTGGACTTTTAATATTCAGTACCAATGATTGTTAGCTTGTGGTGGCTAAAGTTAGCTGAAGTTTGTAGTGGCTGTTTATTACAGTTTCCCCTTTCAGGGGGATGAACCATGTATTGATAACCTGCTAATGTATTGGTATCATCATTGAAAGACCTAGGCACCCTTACCACCCTGCATCCCCCTGCTAGCTTGCCACTGAAGCTAAGCAGGGCTGAGTCTTGTCAATACCTTCATGGGGGTTTTTGTTGGAAGGACAGTAAGGGGCACTCTTTTTTTCTGGTCAAAGGAGTTTGGAACATTTCCCTGCAAAGGGTGCTGTCCTTCATATAACATGAACAGTTGAGCACGCCACCATTGACAAAGTAACACCAGCCTCACAGACAGCAAATCCTATATAACCTAATTCATACCACATGGTTATGTTTAATTGAAAATGGGAGAAAAGAAATCCTCCCTCTGCAACTCTTTCCCAGATTTATGCTGTAATTATTGACCATTATTTTATACTGTCTACTGACACAACAACATAGTACAGAAGTTTGATTTGTAATGATTCTATCAAGCACTAGATGGCGTCTCCACTCCATTATTTAGTGAACATCTGGCATTCAGACATTAATGTGATTAAGCAAATAGCCAGCAGGTTTAAGTGCAAGAGAACATAAACAATGTCCTCATGCCAGCTTGAGTAACTCATCAACTCTTTCCAATGTCAGGTTTCTGCACTGATGACCTAAATCCACCCCTATTACCTGTATGGGAACTAGAAGGGACCCCTGCCACCTGCTCAGTGTCAACATCCCTTAAAGGGCAGTTTGTGATATTAACAGATGTTTTTTGTCATTTAAATGAATGACCATCATATTCAAACCTGTTATTCAGCCAACGGCATCTCTGAAGGACAGTTTGCATTTTCCCAGATTTCAACTTCACGTTTGTTACAAAGATGCTTACAGATCTTGACAAACAGAAAGCCACAGTACTGAAAAACATTCCAGCTAGAATCCTGAATGATGCTGCTGATCGTATTGGACCTTATGTAATGCACATCATCAACCTTTCCATTCAACATGGAAAGGAACCACAAGAGTTGAAACATGCAAGAGTTGTTCCTTCATACAAGAAAGGAAGCAAAGTTGAACAAGGGAACTACAGACCAGTGTCAACAATGAGTGTATTGTCAAAGGTTTTAGAAAGAGCACTCCATGATAAGATCCTAAAGTACAGTACATTGATGACCATAACCCTTCATATGTCATTCAGTCCAGTTTTAGGCAATCCCATTCTACCGACACTTGTTTACTATTCTTGACTGAGGGCAACTTCTGAGGTATGGTCATGCTTGACCTACAAAAGGTTTTGTAGGTCAAGAATTTGATACTGTGAACCATGATATTTTGTCATACAAACTGAAAGCAATTGGTTTTGGCTCCAACTCCATATGATGGGTGAAGTCTTATCTAACTGATAGGGTCCAAAGGGTGGATGTGGACAGGACACTGTCTGATGCTAAGGAGATAAACAGTGGTGTCCCCCAAGGGAGCACTTTGGGACCTTTGCTTTTTTTGCTCTACATAAATGACATGGACTCTGCCTGTTCATGCCCTCTGTTCCTGTATGCAGATGATTCTGCCCTCTTGGTTTCACATAAGAATAAGGAGACTGTTGAAAAGACCCTAAGCAGCCAACTGACTATAGTCACCAAGTGGTTATCCGACAACAATCCGTCTCTGCATTTAGGCAAGACAGAATGCATCCACAAGGTATGAAACTCTTCTAACTTCTCAGTCAAGTGTAATTGTGTAGCGGTGAAGGAAAAATGCTCTGTTATATAATTGGGATGTGAACTGGTCTGAAAGTCATTGGGAAGGTTCACTCCATGACAGAAATTCCTGCATACAGAGAGGACCCTGGCAAACATCTCAGATACCGTGCCTCTATGACAATGCTTGTATCTCATGGTTCAGTGGCATAACAAAAAATCTGAAGGACAAATTTCAAACAGCCCAAAACAAACAAATGAGAATTATACTCAAGCACAGCTTGAGGACACACATTGGTCCTAATCATTTCAGGGAACTGAACTGGCTTCCAGTTGATCTCCGGGTGGTGCAGATCAAACTGTTGATGGTTTTTAAAGTGATACATGACCTTGCCCCCAGTTACCTGTCTGGTTATTTTAATTTCATTAGACTCTCATAGCTATCACACCAGAGCAGGTGTTGCCAATATCAGACTGCTGGCTATAGGAGCATGGCTGGAAAAAATGTATTTCCTTAACACTGGTGCAGAGGAATTGAATGGTGTACAGTACCAAACCATATAAAAGTTTAAATATAAACCTTAAGAAAGGGTTTATGGACAAAATGCTTTAAAACTGCACAGGCCTAAATAAAGTATAGTTGTTTCAATAAATGTTACTTGCTAATTGATTTTATTCCTATGACCATTTCCTCCCTATTGATGAGATGTAATTTAGATGTATTTTGTTTTCATGTCATAATCTTGTGTATATTTGTTTTCATATATCTATCTATAAGTATTTGCTAGGTAAAGCCCCGCCTTATCTCAGCTCACTGGTCGCCATAGTAACACCCACCCATAACACGCACTTAAGCAGGTATATTTCACTGGTCAATCCCAAAGCCAACTCCAACTTTGGCCGCCTTTCCTTCCAGTTCTCTGCTGCCAATGACTGGAACGAATTGCAAAAATCACTGAAGCTGGAGACTTATATCTCCCTCTCTAACTTTAAGCATCAGCTGTCAGAGCAGCTTACCGATCACTGCACCTGTACACAGCCATCTGTAAATAGCCGACCTGTCAACGATATCCTTGGTAGCAGGAAAGGGGCAGAGTCAAGCGCAGGAGACGGAGGTCCGTTAATACAGATGTTTTATTAAACACTGAATAAATAAGGTAGCCACAAGACAGGGTGCGCAAAACACACGATAGGAGAACAACTCCAAAAAAAAAAAAAAAAACGCGCGGGCACAGCCCGGCAATCCAAATGTATACTCCAAAGTACGCTGCGTAGAAAAAGTCAGCGCAGAATACCAACTGCCACTCACACGACATGAAATAATCCCACACGAATTCCCCAAACAAAAAGACAAACTAAATACCCCCCCACTAAATGACTAACAAGGAACAGGTGCTTATCAGACAGACAAAATCAAAAGACACAGAAACATAGATCGGTGGCAGCTAGTAGGCCGGCGACGACCGTCGAGCACCGCCCGACCGAGGAGGGGCGCCACCTTCTGTGGACACTGTGACACCACCCAACTACCTCATCCCCATATTGTTATTCATTTTTTCTCTTTTCCAACCCAGTATCTCTACTTGCACATCATCATCTGCACATCTATCACTCCAGTGTTAATGCTAAATTGTAATTATTTCACCGCTATGGCCTATTTATTGCCTTACCTCCCTAATCTTACTACATTTGCACACACTGTATATAGATTTTTCTATTGTGTTATTGACTGTACGTTTGTTTATCCCATGTGTAACTCTGTGTTGTTGTTTTTGTCGCAAGCACTTTGCTTTATCTTGGCTATGTCGCAATTGTAAATGAGAACTTGTTCTCAACTGGCCTACCTGGTTAAATAAAGGGGAAATAAATTAAAAAATATATAAAAAGAAATATATTTTCACGAGGACCACAATGGAAATATGTTTTGTAACTTTTTTGTGTCACCCTCAATAATCTTAATGGCATCCACAAGTGTGGTTGTATTGTGTTTTAAAATGGTCAAATAAATCCAATCAACCCCCCAAAAATGCAATATCTCCATATCACTTAGAAATATCACTTAGAAAAGCCCCATGATCTTAGTTAAACTGTCTTAACCTATCATAGCCCAAAATATATGGTTGGTTTACTCTTGGTGAACAATGTATTTGTCCAATTATGGAGTGTGCCTTAAAAAAGCTATGGAGAGACATTCAGGTCTGAGACATGTAATTCATTAACGCACTGACTTACTCATCTGGGACATGTCCCAGTAATGCACTCATACATAAGTGAGCCTTTCTTATTAAGGCACTTGACTCATACATACAGATACAGGAGAAGAAAAACCTGCTCACTCTGACCCCATTATGAAACATATAGAGGGCATTTGACCTGCAGAAAGGGATCCCTGTTCTGTTTTTTCTGCCTCGAACTGTATCGATAAGGAGACAGAATCCCACTTCTGTGATGTGGGATGTGTCATCCACAGACAATCAGAAGCCAGAGAAAACACTGGTGATTAAATAAGACATTAGAAGTTGATGTTTGAAGTGACGTAATCTATTCAGCCCATCTGTCATTTCTTAATTTTCCGCTTGGTCTTGCTCAGCGGGCAAAATATGACATGGGATGTCATAAAGACACAATTTTCTGGTTGAACTTCCTTGTCAAATAATCAAATTACAACCAGGTAAAGACGTTTTTTCAGGACTACAAAAACAACGTTTTCAGTCACTTCAGTCTGATGTCTTTTCAACCAATATTTCCCATGTGACATGACCAGGAAAAACTCCAGTCCAGCCCCTAATTCTACACCATTATACAATCTAATTTAATAACCCCCCCCCCCCCCCCACACACACACACACACACACACACACACTATCTCACTGGATATACACTACTATTGTCTATTCTTCCATAGTTTCCTTCCCTCCACTCTCTTCCTATGGGAGATCTGTTTGGCTGGCGAATCCTACTGCAGATGGATGTAAACATAAAATTAGGCATCAGTTGAGGGCAGTAATTGTTACTTGCGCCGGAGCCACAAGTGAACGAGGCAAACCAGGCGAAACTCAGCAGAAAGTGCAAGGCCAAGTTTATCTAAATTCCCCTTCCTCCTGCTCCATAATGGAAAAACACTCTGAAATGTCATTTCAAATAGACCCCAATGTAATCCGCAGCCCAACGAGGCCCACTTAATCAATGCTATGGACATGTGCATAGAAGAGGAACAGTCTCCAAATGGAAAAGGAGTTCTGAGTCAGCTCACAGGAGATTAAAAAGAGGGAGATGAATAATGGAGGAGGGGAATGGTGGGAAAATTGCCCGAATGTGGCGAATCATCAATAACAGACGGAGGGTGGGAATACTTTGGAGTAAAAAAGACTACTGCTGAAAATGAAATAGCCCTACCCCGAGTTGTTTTTAATTAGTTTCACTGTGTCTCGTTTTGTTTTCATCGTGTAGACTCATTATGTAAGTAGGCTGAGAGAGAGTTTGGCGTACTCAGAAAAACTGGACACAATGGTCGTGGTAAGCCCACAAACAAGAGCTGTCTCCCATGGCAACCAGTTGAATAATAGTAGTCAGGTGTCTTTGGATGCGTTGACATATTTGAGTAGCCTACTCATACAATTTTACCAGGTTGACACTGACAGGTTCATAAATAATCCCGGTTCAGGATCTATTTTCAAAGATCCCAACACATTGAAGGTGTGTGAGCATTGATTCATATTTCATCAGGTTATGGTGCAACACTCACATGGCGAAAAAAGTAACCCTCCACCTCCACAGTCTTGGAGCCCTTAGGCACCAACTAGTTCTTTCTCCACATGGATCATTAGTGTCTTGCAGTGAATCAAGCTCTACTCCAGAACCCCACTGACTTCTCATTTCATTGGCATGAAAATGGAGCGAATGACAATCTTGTTGGCCCTTGTTGGCTGAGAAATTAATATAAAAGTTTCATACAGTTTGACACTATTATACGTCAGTATTGAAATACAGGACAAATGTATTTTTTGGTATGACAGTGTGTTTGAGTTTTGGTATTACTTTTTCAAGTTTATTATTCATCAGTCTGCACTGCAGTAACTTTTTATGTCTCCGGCTCCTATTCTATTGCCTTCATAGCTGTAAGTCTTACCTCAGTCTTGAAATATATACATAATTTAGAACCAAGACACACAGACTTCCAATATTGTCCAGAGAGCTTTATTCACCTTTGTTTTATGCCCTGGCCTTCAATGCCCCCCCCCCCGGCCCATACACACACACACACACACACACACACACAAACACAACCCCCCTACACACATACGGTAGCAGAGTCGACTGACTCCATAATTCGCAGGAGAGCTCAGGCTCTGAGATGATCTGTCATCCTCTCCTGTCAGCTTAGCGCCACTGTGCCTCCCCTTTCAGACGCTGCTTCGCAGCTGATACCTCTAGTGCAATTCTCTATTCCCAGGCTTATCCATGGTTGCGTCCCAAATGGCACTCTATTCCCTACATAATGCACTACTTTTGACCAGAGCCCTATGGGGCCTGCTCAAAAGTAGTGCACTTCGTAGGGAATAGGGTGCCATTTGGGAGGTAGCCCGTGACTTGTGTCGTCTCGCTGCAGCGTCTCTTCGGCATGCTTTGTGAAATGTGTTTTTCCCCCACCTCATCCCAATGACTGAATTATCATGTGTGGACTGCAGCGGGATCGTAAAAGGTTCTCTCCACAATGATTCTTCATAACACACATGTCACCACCACAGCAAAACCCAGATGTTTCTATTCTCAGTCCATGGTCAAAAGCTAAGGTATACAGTATGTGATGGACTTGAC